>NC_053166.1:16370709-16970709 GCF_016835505.1 Polypterus senegalus | reverse complement strand
CGTGATCAGACCAGCTGCACCGCATTTATCCATTTATCAATACAAGAGCCAGATGACCTATTGATCCTCACCACGGAAAACTCCAAGAGGGTCAGATAAAGAAAAGAAGACTTCCAGGCACAAAAAGAAAAAGAATCAGGAGATTTCCAGAAAGTGGTGAGGGCAGTTTTAGTAGTGAATATCCCTAATACAAATATCCTCAGCTGGATAACAGATAAATGCAGCGAGGAAACGTCTAGAAGTAGCAAAATGTGGTGAAGCAATAGAAAGTATGGAAGTTGGAAAATCAGACACCCCAGACCAAAGGCTAAAACACACAGAAAGACAACCTCAAAACAAATACTTAAATGTACAAACCTGGGGCGTTCATGGAGCAAAAGTGACAGTTTGGGTCAGATGACAATCCGCAAGCATATCGTTTATTTTCCATATAATTAGTGGGCAACTTTAAATTCAGTTTGGTGATGACTAGGATTCTTTGAAACCAAATGAGATATTTTTAAGAACTAAAATCCATGAAAGGCGGGATGGTGGTAGAGCTGCTGCCTTGCAGTAAGGAGAACCAGGGTTCGCTTCCCAGGGTCTTCCCTGCGTGGAGTTTGCATGTTCTCCCCGTGACTGCGTGGGTTTCCTCTCACAGTCCAAAGACATGCAGGTGAGGTGCATTGGTCATCCTACATTGTCCCTAGTGTGTGCTTGGTGTGTGTGGCACCCTGCCCAGGGTTTGTTTCCTGCCTTGTGTTGGCTGGGATTGGCTCCAGCAGACCCCCGTGACCCTGTGTTAGGATATAGCGGGTTGGACAATGACTATCTATCTATCTATCTATTATATACTGCCTTTCATTTCTATCTATCTATTATATACTGCCTTTCATATCTATCTATCTATCTATCTATCTATCTATCTATCTATCTATTATATACTGCCTTTCATTTCTATCTATCTATCTATCTATCTATCTATCTATCTATCTATCTATCTATTATATACTGCCTTTCATTTCTATCTATCTATCTATCTATCTATCTATCTATCTATCTATCTATCTATCTATCTATCTATCTATCTATCTATCTATCTATCTATCTATCTATCTATCTATCTATCTATTATATACTGCCTTTCATTTCTATCTATCTATCTATCTATCTATCTGGCTATCTATCTATTTATCTATCTATCTGGGCAGCACGATGGTGCAGTGGCACACACACACACACACACACACCTAGCATACACTAGGGACAATTTAGGATCGCCAATCCACCTAACCTGCATGTCTTTGGACTGTGGGAGGAAACCCACGCAGACACGGGGAGAACATGCAAACTTCACACAGGACGGACCTGGGAAGCAAACCCAGGAGAAAGGGAGGGTGAGAACAGAAAATGGGGACCTAGGAGGGAGGGCCGGCAGATGTCACATCCACTGCCATACTGGATGCAGTGTAAAAGCCCAATGGTATAACTGAAGATCCAGCAGTTGAACACCACCCTCACCTTTGTCTTTTGTCTTTATTTTGTTTTTCAGAAAGGTAGATAGAAGAGACCTCACATTAAACCCGTCCCTTGAGACGGGGATGAAATGAAAGCAACGCTCTAACAAAACTGAGGTGAAAATGTATAGTAGATATAAAAGTGTCCCACTTGTTGTTCCAAGCTACAAATATTCATGAAAGGCAGAGAAGTTTAGCGTCATGCAGACCTTCTTCCAAAGCGCACCACTTAAGTAGTATCTTTACAAAAACGGGCAAAGTAAGGAAATGCATTCGGTGTGAAATTTTATTATAAATCACACTCATTTCTTTTTTTAATTAGGAAGAAGGCGATAGAGAAAATGAGGATAAGAGCCTCTGGGGACTCTTAAATGTTTTCAGTATTGATCGACCTCCTGATCTGAAAAGGATGCAACATTTTCTAAACAGCTGCTTAATGCATATAATGCATTTAATCTTCAGTTCATCTATTTTTAATACCTACCCGCGTGTTCTGCTCTGCTTTCATCTTCTTCACTGAAGATCTAGGGTGTGATACGTGAACAAGGCAAGAAATAAGCAGCCATGTCAGACTTGACAGCAAAGTCAAGATGAAGAAATGAGAATTGGCAAAATAGTGGCTCATTAGTGAAGAAAACTTTTGATTTTATTTTTTATGGCGCAAGAGGGTAAAGATGTAAACCTCTCTGTGCAGCAGGAGTGTCCTTGATGTTCAAAAGATCTGGGTCAATTACATTTCAATTATATAACACAAGGCTTATGTTTAATGCTTAAAACTACTAAGTGAAAAATTACATTTTCACCCACAAATCTGCAAGTTTTATATTAATCTATTAAGGCAGAGTTTTTTTGGAATGATTCCTCAAATTCAGTGAAATTAGCACCGGGTTAAGCTTTATTTTCCTTTGAGTCTATCTATGTGCGCATCCATCCTTCAGATCTGGATTAATCCTTTTCAATCATGGCAGCATGAGCCACAAGGCAGGATCAATTCCTGGACAGGAGGCTAGTAAACTGCAGAGCACACTCACTACACACACACATTAGAACAATTTGGACAAGGACAGACACTTCAGTCCAACAAAGCTCACCAATCCCAACAACCTCATTCCCCCAAAGTAACATCAAGTCAAGTTTTGATGGTCTCTCAAGTCCTGCTCCCCACCACACTACGTGGTCACTTATTCCAAGTGTCTCTGGTTCTCCGTGTGAAGAAAAACTTCTTCATGTTTTGTGAAATTTACCCTTCACAAGTTTCCAACTGTGCCCCCGTGATGAACTCATTTTAAAGTCACTGTCTCGATCTATTAGACCAAGGGTGCCCAATACGTCGATCGCGATTGACCGGTAGATCGCAAAGGTGGTGCAGGTATATCGCGTTGCATTCAAAAAAACTTTTTTTTAAACGTTAGTCTATCAGATATCATTCCTATGACATTTGTCACTTGATCGACAGTCTGAGATCTCCTTTCTTCTAACACACTGATCATCCCGCACTCACGATCAAACGTGCAAGCTACTGCAAAACTCCGGCTGTGATCTAGTTAGCCTTCCAATTTATATCGACTAAAGAAGGGATTAAAAAAATAATTGTTTGGGGAGGGTATGGGCTGAACGTGGAATTGGATTTTTTTTCTCGCAAGTCACACTTGAAGTGCATTTGTCTGACGTCCGAGGTTCGATCCCCAATGAAGGGTGCAGTGAGTGTGTACATCTGATGAGCCCAAAATAGGTCGAAACACGTGTTGCATACTCTTTGCATTATTTGACAGTCAACTATGTAACATTCTATGATGTGCTTCTCGCAAATGAGAAGGCACCCATGGCGGATGTTTGCCGACTTGCAGACCAACCATACGCGTTACCTGGTAGGTAACCACCCATACAATCAGATTGTGACTCAGACTTCGAATGCTATGTGTGTATATACATATATATATATATAATTTTTAATGTAGGTAGATCATTTCAACCTGGTCATTTTAAAAGTAGCTTGCAAGCCGAAAAAGTGTGGGCACTAATTACCTTCACAATTTTGTCTGTCTTATCTGTCCTCCCGTCCTGTCTTGTATGTCAACATTAGAATAATCTAGGTGACTGTACTTTCTCCAGTCCTGTTCAGCCTACTGTACATACATCGGACTTCCAATACAACTCGGAGTCCTGCCACGTGCAAAAGTTTGCAGGCAACACTGCTATTGTGGGCTGCATTAGGAGTGGGCAGGAGGAGTATAGGAACCTAATCAAGGACTTTGTTAAATGGTGCAACTCAAACCACCTACAACTGAACACCAGCAAAACCAAGGAGCTGGTGGTGGATTTTAGGATGCCCAGGCCCCTCATGGACCCTGTGATCATCAGAGGTGACTGTGGGCAGACCTATAAATACCTGGGAGTGCAGCTGGATGATAAATTGAACTGGACCGCCAATACTGATGCTCTGTGTAAGACAGGACAGAGCCGACTATACTTCCTTAGAAGACTGGCGTCCTTCAACATATGCAATAAGATGCTGCAGATGTTCTATCAGAAGGTTGTGGCGAGCACCCTCTTCTACGTGGTGGTGTGGTGGGAAGGCAGCATAAAGAAGAGGGACGCCTCACGCCTGGACAAACTGGTGAGGAAGGCAGGCTCTATTGTAGGCATGGAGCTGGACAGTTTGACATCCATGGCAGAGCGACGGGCACTGAGCAGACTCCTGTCAATCATGGAGAATCCACTGCATCCACTGAACAGGATCATCTCCAGACAGAGGAGCAGCTTCAGAGACAAACTGCTGTCACCGTTCTGCTCCACTGACAGACTGGGGAGACCCCACACTATGCGACTCTTCAATTCCACCCTATTTTTTTATCATCAGTTTGCTGCTGCTGGAGTGTGTGGATTTCCCCTTGGGATTAATAAAGTATCTATCTATCTATCTATTATATAGTGCCTTTCATATCTATCTATCTATTGAATAGTGCCTTTCATATCTATCTATCTATCTATCTATTATATAGTGCCTTTCATATCTATCTATTATATAGTGCCTTTCATATCTATCTATCTATCTATTATATAGTGCCTTTCATATCTATCTATCTATCTATTATATAGTGCCTTTCATATCTATCTATCTATCTATCGTGGCGGCATGGTGGTGCAGTGGTAGTGCTGCTACCTCACATTTAGGAGACCTGGGTTCGCTTCCCAGGTCCTCCCTGTGTGTTGTTTACATGTTCTCCCCATGTCTGTGTGGGTTTCTTCCTGATACTCCAGTTTCCTCCCACAGTCCAAAGACATGCAGGTTGGGTGCATTGGCGATCCTAAATTGTCCCTAGTGTGTGCTGGGTGTGTGTGTCCTGTGGTGGGCTGGCACCCTGCCCAAGGTTTGTTCCTGCCCTGTGCTGGTTGGGACTGGCTCCAGCAGACCCCCATACCCTATCTATCTGACATTCAGGCCAACAAAACTCACAGTTTCCAACTGTGTCCCGTGTTCTTGATAAACTCATTTTGACATAAAGGTTGCAATCTGCTGTACTAATTCCCTTCATAATTTTAAACAACATTTATTTCTATAGCACATTTTCATAGAAAAAATGGAGCTCAAAGTGCTTTCTTTACAAGATGAAATTAGGCAATAATATTATAAAGTATGTAAAACAGAAAAAAAAGCAAACGGTAAAGTCGGATGGCCAGGAGAACAGAAAAAACAAAAAAGAAAAAACTCCAGTTAGGCTGGAGAGAAAAAAAAAATCAAAATCTGCAGGGGTTCCAAGGCCAAAGGACTACCAGCCCAGACTTGACACTCCAATCATGTTAAGTTAAACTGAAAAGGTTCAACTCCTTCATCCTTTCCTTTGTTAGGGATGCCAGGGGCAACGACCCGGCCGGGACGCCGTGAGGGACCGGATGTGGGTCTGAGCCCACCCTGGATCACGTGGGGGCCGCCTTCCTGGTTGCTTTGGGGGCCACGGGTCGAGGGCATGGAAGCCCCACCTTGCAGGGGCCCGTGGTCACCGCCAGGAGGCGCCCCAATGCCTTGGGGACCTGTTGCCTCAGCACTTCCGCCACACCAGGAAGTGCTGGGAGGAAGATTTGGAAGGACACCCGGAGAGCAGCCGGGAGAACAGCCAGCACTTCCGCCACGCTGGGGCGTGGCCAACAAGGGAATGCCGGGAACCACTTGGAGCTCATCCGGGAAAGAATAAAAGGGGCCGTCTCCCTTCATTCAGAGCTGGAGTCGGGTGGAAGACGGATGAGGCACGAGAGAGAGTGTGGAGGCGGCCCAAAGAAAGGAGTTTGTGAGGCCAGGACTGTGTGTGTTTGGGGGGTTTGTGAGTGTGCACTGGACTTTATTCGGTGTCTGAGTGACACGTATATTTGTAAATATTGTAAATAAAAACGTGTGGTGGTGACAAACAACATGTCCGCCTGTCTGTGTCCGGGTCGGCTCCAAACCTTATACTTTGTAGTTTATACCTCTCAGTCCCATTTCAATCAAAGATTGCACCTGTCAGAATAAAGTCCTGCATCCAATTCTACATAAGGAGCTCACATATCATAGATATATCTCTATATATATATAAAAATCCAACGTCTGTCTGTCTGTCCGCCTTTCACGAGAGAACTACTTAACGGATTTAGATCGGGATTTTTTTCTATAATTTGCTTGAACATTCTGGTCGATTCTGTGACTTCTCTCATCGCGCTAAGAATCACAGTTCGCTTGTGGCACCAATTTATTCACGCTAATCCGAGAGAGAGAGACTTCTGGCCGAGGGGAGGAGGAAGAGTGATGTCGGGAGTGGGAAGCCGAGCAGCAACCCCGTCACTGATGCGCCAGCCTGCACTCCAGTCGCTCGACCTCTGCATTTCACAGTGTACCTTGCCTCCACTTAGCTAGCGATACCTGTTTTTGTATTGATCTTTCAAGTTTGTCCTATTTCACTACTACGTGGGCCGTACGGGACGGCTAGTAAATTAATATAATTAATAGAAAAGTGACGACCTTATCTAAAAACATCATATTGTGGGACTCTACAGAGGAGTCCGATTGTGACACAAGGCAAAAATGAGTTGCCACCAAAGGGCAATCCAAGGTGAACAAGTCCTGAGACCCAATCTACCAACAAAGTGAAACAACAGAGCAAAATGGTCAAAAACCCAATGAATCTCAAAAGCACACCAATAAATTCTTAATTTGAATTGCGTACATCGTGTAAAGTTGGTGCCGACGTTGCTGTTTTGTGATAAAACAGATTTAACTGATTTTGAAATGCTTATTTCTTTTTTTATGATATTTCCTAATCCCAAGATATTCTGAGAGATAGTATTGGAATATAAATAAAAGGAAATACTGTAAACCAGCCAGAGAGGATGCACTAACCAGTGTGTTTCTTCGTGCCGGTCCCAAGCCCGGATAAATGGGGAGGGTTACGTCAGGAAGGGCATCCGGTGTAAAATTTTTATCCAAATCCATATGCGGTCAGATGATCCGCTGTGGCAACCCCTAACGGGAGCGGCCGAAGGAAGAAGAAGAAACAAAAGGAAATAATGAAACCTGAGATTAAAGGTTAGTGTTTGCTTCTCACCATCTGTCTCCAATTCCAGAACCTATCCTGGCAGCAGTGGGGCACAAGGTAGCAAAAAGTTCTGGACAGGATGCCCGCCTGTTACAGGGCCCACTCACCCACACAACCTTTACCAGGGGTCAGCTTAGAGCTGTCAACGACCCTAACTTGCACATCTCAGGGGACTTTTGAGGAAAACCCAAAAGCCCAAAAGAGAAGGTGCAAACTCCACATGGACAACATCGGGACAGGGGAATCCACAGAAAGGATGCTGGATGTGTGACATGGCAGCACTGCCCGCTGCACTGCCATTTTTAAGGTACTGTGCCCATACACAGTGTAAAGTTGCCGAGATTGCTGTGCTATGATAAAACAGACTTAACTGATTTTGAAATGTTTTTAATTTTTTTAGGATATTTCCTAATCAGAACACACGTGACCTGACAATAGGCATGCAATAATAATTTGGCAGAAGCAGAGAATAACCTCTTGATCCTAAAAGACATATTGTATAATGAAACTACGCTCAAATGAAGTAATTAACCAAGCAATGTCTAAAAAAACAACACCTGCATCATTTTTGATTGATGATTATTACCATTTTTACACATAGAGACATTATTAGAATATAATAAAAGGAAACTTGAGATTCACGTTCAGTGTTTGCTTCTCCGCTTGTATATCCATGTATTATAACGATAACATTAATGACACAAATAATGAAAAATCTGATTACTTCTAATCATTAAATGTGCCACCTCCATCATAGCAACTTGTGGACTGTTTAAATAATTATTAATCTTAGGCTCTGGGCTTTTATAGAAGACATTTGAAAAAATACCTGGCTGTCCCAATATACGCTACATGTACATTTGCATATGGCCCAGTATTTACATTCCACGCTTGGTTATTTCACTCTCGTTCTTATTTAATTAACGTACAGTACATCACAAAACATCTAACATTAGTAATTACACAGCTAACAAGAGTCCACACAAAAGCCATTATATTCGTGTTAATGCTAATAGTAAAGAAGAATTAGCACAGAACTCGTATCAATGTTCAGAATCTGCAATGCAATTAAAACCAGGAGATATCAGTAATTAAATGGCCACCTCCCATGGGGCCCTTTGTTATTCTTACTTTTTTCAAAGTTAATACAGGTGGGGAAAAAAAAGAAAAAAATACCAAAGGTCACAAAAGAAAGAAAGTGTTTGTTTAATTCCCGAACAGAACACTTCGGCATTGTTCACTATGGAAAATACTGATGGTATAACTTTGGATCCTTGTGTAAAATTATTAACTATCTGAAAAAGGATTAAAAAAATAATAAGTAGAAAAGTATAGTAGCAAAAATGCATAACTGATTCACTCCTTGCACACTGACTTTAAGTCACACATGAGCCAGATTACCAGGATGGCATGTTTTCATTTAAGGAATGTTGGAAAAGTTAGACCTCTTGGAACATTGCAAGATGATGATTAATTAATTCACGCTTTTGTTTCACTCGCGTATAAGTCGGGTCTTGAAACCCTGAAAATCGATCATAAAATCAGACCCGACTTATATGCCCGTTCAAAAATGTGACACTTATTTATTTTTTTACATCTTCTCGCCTCCTCCAACCTCTCATCAGTTTCTCAGACACATCAGTTTGTTGCAGCAGCGCAGTTACCAATTTCTTTCACCACTTCAACGACTTTTAATTTAAAACCAGCTTCATATTTTCTTCTGATCGAACGCTACATCGTAGATAAGGGATGCTCTTACGATAAAGGTGTGTGCGGGTGTGAGATACAAAAAAACACAAAACAGTGCAAACGTCACTTCAGAATAGTTTCGGTATTACTGTGTGGTCACGTAGGCAAAATAGACACAGAGAGAGAGGTTAGGACCGCACGCTGATACAGCGCATTGCCGCACCCACATAGAGAAAAAAAAGGCAGTGTGCCCCGTGGTTGCTCTGTCAGGTGGGCATTAGCATATCGTAATCTCTTGGACCAATAGCGTGAGTTTTCGGCATGCGACTTATATGATCAACGTTATAAAATACCGTAAATCTTAAGTTAAAATCAGACCCTGACATATACGCCTGTTCAAAAATGCGATAATTATTTATTTATTTTTTAAATCTTCTCGCCTCCTCCAATCTTGCACCAGTTTCTCAGACACATCAAATTTCGTTGCAGCAGAGAGGTTTCGCCACTTCAACGGCTTTTAATTTAAAACCAGCTTCATATTTTCTTATTGAATGCTCCATCGTAGATAAGGGATGCTCTTACGATAAAGGTGTATGAGGGTGTGAGATACAAAAAAACACAAATCAGTGCAAACGTCACTTTGAAATAGTTTCGGTATTACCGTGTGGTCACGTAAGCAAAATACATAGAAGCTAGCTGACGCCCGCCGTAGCATACAGCGGTGTAAGAATAGGAACGGAAAACGGTGAGAAAGAAATTCAGAAATCAAGACGAAAGACATACTTCTTGAAAGACGCAGTTGTGAATCGGTGTTTTGTTGGAGACGACAGATAATGAGTCGAAAGATCTAACCCTAGAAAAAGCCACGTACAACTGACCACGGCTGAAGACTGGTTGTTGTAGATTAACGCAAATCTTTGCAAACGTTTGTCCTTGGGACTTGTTGACAGTATATTTCTCTTCTGGTTTGTCCTGTTACCTCTTCAAACCCGGTCCCCCGCACACGCAGCCCACACGACATTTCTCGATTCCTATTCCTCCTCTTCCAAACACGTCCCCACGGTGGCTGCGGCCTCCCATACACCCCCACGCCGCTTTTCTCGATTCCTATTCGTCCTTCGGACTACCGCGTTCCCCGCTCCTCTCTCATGACCCCATTGCTGTCACATTACTGCCAAAGTTAAAAGTCACGCGGTCAATCTAGATATAGGGCGGTGACGTGACGTGACCGGGTTTGAAGAGGACGCAAGACAAACCAGAAGTGAAATATACATAAAAGATAAAAGGCCGTGTGCTCCCGCCATGGTTACTCTCTCAGGTGGGCGTCAGCATATCGTAATCTCTCTGACCAATAGCGTGAGTTTTCTGCATTCGACTTATATGACATTATTATACGGTACAAGGAAGCCTCGACTTATACGTGGGAGAATTTAAAACGCGAGTATATACGATATGTAATACTTCTAAATATATTTATAATAGGTAGTACAAATAAATTAAACAAATTGTAATGAACTCATTTTCTGATGCCACTTTGTCCAGTGCATGGCTGGGCCTGAAGAGTTTCACTTCTTCAAGGACTTTTCTGCCGATGCACGCTTGCGGAGTGTAGACCAATAGCTACATCCTATATACTTTTTTTCATTTTAGTGTAAACAGAAATACTTTCTTAAATGACATGAAAACAGTAGTGTGGATGGAGATCGTATTAGTTTAAAAACACCATTTCTACAAAACAAACGTAATAGTGTGGACGGAGCCCAAGACGTGTCTGTTGACATATCGGTAACACTAAACTGTCTCAGTATGAACTGGTGATAGAATATTCCAGCAAGCAAATGCATTTCAACAGTACAAGTGACTCCAGTAGTGACAATGGCTTATAAACACTTTAATCTGCTAATCTGGCCATTTGAAAGCATAAAAGATCAACCCAGCACTAACGCTGCTGCCAATGTGGCAGTTTAAGGCTGCTTCTTTTGATGGCACCAATATGGAATCCATGGTAATTGATTATAAGTCGCTCTTAAATCTTTGCTTTATCAAACTGTCCCATTTGAATTGTAGAATCTGACATCCCACATGTGGAAATCTGCAACGAGTAATGTTAAAGAGCAGAGTCTTCCCATTTACGGTTCAGAATGATTGCTGCCTTTAATGACAGAAGCAGGTGCTAACAATGCCTGGATGAGTGATGGATTAGCAGTGCACTCTGTCACTATAGACATGAAAGAGTTACATGAGGCTATTGTTCAAGGGTATTAATTACAATAATTACAACAATTCAGAATTACCATTAACTACTTTTTTTGGTGTTATTATTCCTTTGCTAATATTAGTGTAAACAGTTTTCAATTGTATGTTCAGCATGGTAAATCTCTAAAAAAAGATGGCTGCCTCTTTCGAATGCTATGCTTTCTCATCTCTCCTCCATATAAATCAGACAAATCCGTCACGGATAAGCAGTGGGGAAAAATAAAAGACACTGAATTGGTCCAATCGATATCCCTTTCACTGATTTTCACAGTTTATGTTTCATGTTAGGGTGCCTGTTTAAAAATGAGGCACAGCACTTCCATAAAACACCATTTTATTTTTCTCTGGAACTCTTTTGCATATAAAAGGCAAAGAAAGTTCAGAAGTGAGCTGCATTCCAAAGAGAACAGTTTTTTTTTTCCCACACTAAGTTAATAAGTTTATAGGCTGACAACAAAACTTCATTTTTGATACTTATTTTTTTTAATGCAGTACTAGTTGTGCTATCCGTGTAAGACAAAGCTGTAGGATAAATAATCAAAGTAGACCTCAACGTTAACATTTACAATGCACCATCTATTGGAATGTGTTGTGGAATGCATATGGTAATAAAATGCATTGCATTTGCCAATCCAACAGATGGCACATCACAAACATTTGTAGTAATAAAATGACAAATGCAATACATGTGTCTCTGTTATATGCCATTTGGTATGAGATATGTAAAAATAGTACTAATGGTTCTGATGTGCCAACTGTTGAAATGACAAATACAATGCATATGTCAAGATTATATGCCAGTTGGTATGAAATTCTTAAAACCACTGTTAATGTTTGTGATGTACCATCTGTTGGAATGACAAATGCAATGCATATATCTCAATTATATGCCATTTAATATGTGATTCATAAAAGCATTGCTATTGCTTGTGATGCGCCATCTACCAGAATGACAAATTCAGTGTATTTTGTTACTGCAAATGTTTGGAATAACAGAGACTGACCAACTGGACAGACATAGAGGTACACAGACGCTTATACTTTTATTAAAGTGGATTTTAGATGGATGTATTGCTTGACTGTCCCAGGGCAGCCATCAAGAGGACACACTGGCACTCCTTTTGAGTCAAGCAGTTTACACTTTAGGATGCTGGTAACCGTATTAATTTTTCCCTTGCATGTTATTATTGAAATTGTATATGTTCCAAACTATTGGGATATATTTTGAGGTATTTTTTATTAACTATATTTTTTATCAGTTTTGAACAATTTTGTTTTAATTATAATTTTGTTTCATTGGTGATGCTCCTTCTACATTTTTGAATTTTTTTGAGAATGAACTGCAGTCAATATATCTACTGTGAGGCAAAAACCAACCGACTACCAAGTTATGAGGTTTTTACAGTAATAAGAATTGCCTTTAAACTACAGCTTTGAAAAACCTTCATTTTTAATAGCTATCTGAATACAAAGAATTAACCATATAAACATTTGATAACAAGATTTTCAAACATAAATTTAATAAATCAGAGTTGAATTAGTGCCATCACTGACCCACATGGAGGAGTAGTAAAAGCCTTGCCCGCTCCCCTTGGCTCAGTGGGCTCTCTGGTGTGAGGTTCAAAAGCATGAGGGGGGTCTGCTTTGTGGCACTACTGCAGCTTTCAAGACGACAAATTCAGTTACAAATACACGTCAAAACTGACAGTGTGAAATTAAATCATGATGTTAGATGAGAGATGCATACGTGGAAAGGCTGGATCCACATATACACTTTAAGTTGATTTAACACTATTTTATTCTGCGATGTGTCTCCTATAATTTAATATAAAAAGTTAATTAACCAGAGTTTGGCATTAACTTCAGCTTCGCTGCTCATCTGACTCCCGGTGCACTTCACTGGCGACATGGCTGCCATAGTGAAGTCTTCAGTCGTGGTTGTATGCCTTGTGTGTTTGTGTATGTGTTCCTAAACACTGGGAGGCACTTTTAAGTTATTGCTTGTATTAAATGCCTTCCTATCAGCTTGAAATAATTTTGTTTTAATTATCATTTTGGTTTATAGGTGACCCCCCTTTCATTTTATATTATTGATGACACACACATACGTGATTAATGGACAGTTTCCAGGATTGTGTAATATCACTCCGAGTCATGAGGGGGCACTGTCAGACTTTTTCTTCATTCTCTGGACCGAAGACCATCCACAGCAAGACCCATGATGTCACTCCCACTCTGGCCAATAACCCCGCCTCTTCCTGCCAAAGCACCTTTAAAACCAGCCAATAGACTCCAATCTGAAGACATGACCTCCGGCGTCAGCACATGATCGTCTGTTCTCTGGGTTTCCTTCATTACTACCATTTTTTTTTCCCCAATTGCAATATACAGATTTACCACCAGGGGCCCAACTCTTCATCTGTTCCTTTCGTTTTTTTAATACTGGTAATAGACAACTGTGCTGGATGATTGCAGAATTCTTTCCTTATTGAAGAAAAATCCCTTCACAACATTTAGCCAAACCAGGGACACTCTCTGTAAGGTAGGCCTATCATTCCCAAAGTGCGCAATCAAGAGAAAACCTCATGAAAGTAAATAGAGTGCGTTTACCACAAAGTGCACACCACTGGTAAACCTCAAACACAGGATGAGCAGATTCGACTTTGCTAGAAAACATTTTTAAAAGCCGGCCCAGTTCTGGAACAACTTTCTTTGGACATGCAGAGAATGATGGAAAGAGAAAAGTATGAAGAAGACAAGGAATGATGTCGACCACATCATCTGTGAAACACAGTAGAAACAGTGTTATACTTTAAGTTACACTTCAAGTTGATTGAACACTGGCTATTCTATTCCATGATGTGTCTCCTATAATTTAATATAAAAGACTAATCAGCCAGAGTATAATTTTTGCTTATAGGTGATCCCTCTTTCATGTTTTCGAGAACGGGCTGCAGTTGTTACTGGTGTCACACACGTGATCAGTGGACAATTTCAAGGATTGTATGATAGCTGTTAATACCAGTCCGAGTTATGACTCAGGCTTTTCTCTTACAGAAGACCACCTACAATAACCCCACCTCTTCCTGTCAAGACACCTTTATAGCCCGGAGCCACCTAAGATGAGGCAGCCAGTAGACGTAACCTCCAGCATCAGCATAAGGTCAACTGTTGTCTGTGTTTCCGTCATTACTGGCAATTTTTTTTCCAATTGCAATCTACAAGTTCACCTCCGGGTACTCGTCCTGGGTATGACGTCAATCTGCATCCTGCCCTGCATGTGGGCCCTCCAAGCTGCAGGGAAAAACCTGGGGGATGGTGGCTGGATTGGCACTCCAGCCACCATAAAAAACCTCCGACTGTTCCATTGCACCTAAACTAGTGTGGTGCTGAGGTGTCACCCGTCACATGGCTGCACTCGGGTCCTAACCTGGGGTCCTGAATTAGTCTGTCATATGGTGGGTGCGGCAGTGCACTCTACCAGTGCCTGCTCCTAACCTCCTCCTCCTCTACCAGTGGCGGCCCAACTCTTCATCTGTTCCTTTTATTTTTTTAATACTGGTAATACATTTACACTTTAAGTTGATTGAACACTGGCTATTTTATTCCAAGATGTGTCTCCTATAATTTAATATAAGAGACTAATCAGCCAGAGTATAATTTTATCTTATAGGTGATCCCTCTTTCATGTTTTTGAGAACGGGCTGCAGTTCTTACTGGTGTCACACACACATGTGATTAGTGGAAAGCTTCAAGAATTGTATAATAGCTGTTAATAAGTCTCCGAGTTATGACTCAGGCTTTTCTCTTACAGAAGACCACCTACAATAACCCCACCTCTTCCTGCGAAGACACCTTTATAACCCGGAGCCACCTAAGATGAGATGATGTCACACACACACACATGTGATTAATGGATTGTTTCAAGAATTGTATAATAGCTGTTAATACCACTCCGAGTTATGACTCAGGCTTTTCTCTTACAGAAGACCACCTACAATAACTCCACCTCTTCCTGTCAAGACACCTTTATAACCCGGAGCCACCTAAGATGAGATGATGTCACACACACACACACACGTGATTAGTGGAAAGCTTCAAGAATTGTATAATAGCTGTTAATACCACTCCGAGTTATGACTCAGGCTTTTCTCTTACAGAAGACCACCTACAATAACCCCACCTCTTCCTGCGAAGACACCTTTATAACCCGGAGCCACCTAAGATGAGGTGATGTCACACACACACGTGATTAATGGATTGTTTCAAGGATTGTATAAGAGCTGTAATATCAGTCCGAGTCACGAGGGGGCACTGTCAGACTATTTCCTCATTCTCTGGACCGAAGTCCATCCACAACAAGACCCATGATGTCACTCCCACTCTGGCCAATAACACTGCCTCTTTAAAACCTGGAGATGAGGCAGCCAATAGACTCCAATCTGCAGACATTACCTGCAGTGTGAGCACATGATCGTCTCTTCTCTGGGTTTCCTTCATTTCATGCCATTTTTATTTCCAGTTGCAATACACAGGTTCACCACCAGGTGCCCAACTTTTCAACAATTCCTGTCGTTTTTATTGAACTGATAACACATTTATTCCAATTCATAAAACCTCTCACTACCAAGTTATAAAGTTTATGTGCTAATAAAGATTTCCTCTAAACTAAAGCTATGCATAGCCTTAACCTTTGCTAAATATCCAAAGATAAAATAGCAAAAATAAAACCAAATGAAAATAAGATTTTCCAATTATTTATAACATCATTTTAATACATCAGAGTCAAATTGTGACTCCATCCTGCTTGGGCAGTGCAGTGCCATCATTGACCCACATGAAGGATTAGTTGAACCCTTTTAGGGTCTCCAGGTTCAGATATATGAGGGGTCTGTGTGGTACCACAGCAGCTTCAATAAAGATGAATGCAGTTGCACCTCTACAGTAATACTGCCAGAGTGAATTTAACTCTTATAATGTCAGAGTAACCCTTTAAGGTGTATGTATGGAACGCGTGTATCCATATATACAGTATGCAGGTGAAACTCTAGCTGTTTGTCATAATTTAATAGAAAAGTTCCATTAGCCAAAGTCTGACAATTACCTTGTCTGGGGTACTCATCGGACTCCCGGTGCACTAAGTCGGTGACACGGCCGCCGTAGTGAAGTCTGGAGTCGTGGTCGTACGCCTTGAGGGTTTCACTGGAGCTGTAGGATTTCTGTGTAGGGACCCGGCAGTCCTCGCTATCGAGAGAGGAACTCGTATAGTGAAACTCTTTCCCACAACGACCTCTCGTTAAGGAACGATGCTTTCGATCCTTTATATCCATTGCTGTTGCTTGTGTTATGCTTGTGAAAAAAAAAACCCAAAAAAAAAAAACTGCTTCAAGATCTTCTTAAAATTGAATTCCAGAACCTAAACAAAACAAAGAGAAACAGAAAATGAATGTAAAGCGGCTTATCGTCGGACGTTTAATCCCCTTTTGTTTCCGCACAACAGAAAATCTGATTAGTCAATAATAATTAAAAAAGTTTCCATATTCAAAACGCCCCATAAATGGCGCAACGGGGTCCCTCCCCAGATCCCTTATGTCATTTATTGTATTGCTCTCCGGGGAGTCGAGACACCGTCCTCCATATGTTCTGGGAATGCCCTCCTGCTTCTCTCGTCTAGCGAGCCTTCTCTCCTGGATTGTGTATCTTGTATGTCGCAAATTACAATTTCTTGCAACCTTCTTCTGCTTATTCCAGGTGACTCTTCTGATTATTACTTTTCGATGAAACAAAAAAAAAAAATCAGGTTGCACTGTTCCACAAATAATTTTGGACTCAACATGAATAATCCCAGGCCTCATTAATAAGACACACTGGTAACAACCGCACGCGGCCAAAATAAATGAAACCTCTCCAAAATCTCTCCAGTTATGAAGCAGGGCAGCTAACAAAATGAAGACTTCAGTTAATTAAGAGCCTCATTCATTCAACGGCTCACAGTGCACGGGGGGTAGCTAGAGATACAGAGGGTAAGCTGATGGATGGGGAGTCCGCGGGCCTTACGGCATTATGTTTATAATTAGAACACAAAGGTGAAACACATTTGTTCTAAAATCTTCTAAGTCAGGCAGTGAAGTGACTGGGCTGGAAGTCAAACCCAGATTCATAGCAGCCCCGAACGAGGCGCCATGATGCTACCTGCAGGATAAACCTCAGTCTGTGGAGAAATCCCTGCATTCATCCATAACCTGAGCCAACTTAGCACATTTGATGGGTGCACGCTGCCACCCAGCAGCTTTAAGTGCAAGGCAGGATATGACCCAAGATGGAAGAATTTTGAGATAAAGAAACTTTTATCTGTGGCACCTCTACATGAGAACCACCATTTTCTACCATCTCAAACATATGCAGTTTATAATATGTGGAAAACATTTGGGATTAAATCACTTAGAGATCTGTACGTACGTAGACGACGTCTTTGCGTCCTACGAACAATTACATTCCAAATTTAACTTTCCAGCAACACATTTCTTTCACTACCTTTAAATCAGAAACTTTATTAAACAGAACCTGCCTGATTTTCCTCACCTCCCACCAACCTCAATGCTGGAAAAAATATTGATCAGTCTTGAGGACTCAGACAGCATTTCTGCAATATATAAAACCATTTCACAGTCACTCCCTTTCAAAGATCCCAAAGTACAGTGGGAAAAGGATCTCTCACTGAACATCTCAGAAAAGGAGTGGAAGGTAGCAATGCAGAGAATCCACTCGATCTCCATATGCGCAAAGCATACAATTATTCAACTCAAAATTATATATCGAGCACATCTGTCTCGCTTACAATTCTCCAAAATGATTCCAGGAGAAGATCCAACCTGCGAACATTGCAATCAAGCTCCAGCCTCACTGGGCCACATGTTATCATCATTCTGGAATAAAATCTTCAAATGCCTTTCAGACACCCAATTCCTCCTAATCCACTAACAACTGTGTCTGGTGGGCTCCCAGGTGGGCTTAAAGTGGAAAAGGATGAACAAACTGTGATTGCCTTTACTCCACTATTGGCATGTTGACTTGTCTCGCTGAACTGGAAGAATCCTAACTCTCCTCTTTTAAGTCAGTGGGTAACTGATGTTTATATTATCTAAAATTGGAAAAAATTAAATTCTCACAGAGAATCTGTGCAAAACTTTTTATAAACCTGGCAGGATCTAATCAGTAATATTTTAGAATAAGCTTTTAAAGCACTGAGGAAGCAGATTCTCTTCCCTTTTCTCCTTTATATTTTTCTTCTCCATTTATCTTTATTCACTTATTAATCAGACTTCCAATACAACTTGGAGTCCTGCCACGTGCAAAAGTTTGCTGACAACACTGCTATGGTGGGCTGCATCAGGAGGAGGAGTATAGTAACCTAATCAAGGACTTTGTTAAATGGTGCGACTCAGACCACTTACACCTGAACACCAGCAAAACCAAAGAGTTGGTGGTGGATTTTAGGAGGACCAGGCCCCTCATGGACCCCGTGATCATCAGAGGTGACTGTGCTGAGGGTACAGACCTGTAAATACCTGGGAGTGCAGCTGGATGATAAACTGGACTGGACTGCCAATACTGATGCTCTGTGTAAGAAAGGACAGAGCCGACTATACTTCCTTAGAAGGCTGACGTCCTTCAACATCTGCAATAAGATACTGCAGATGTTCTGTTAGACAGTTGTGGCGAGCGCTAGTGATGGGAAGTTCGGATCATTTTACCGACTTGGACCTTTGAGTCTCGTTCAGCAAAAAGAACGAATCTTTTTTCGAGTCATTTCGTTCAATTCTCTTTCCGGCTCAGACTGTATACTAGGTTAAGCTTATGGGGCTGTCACGTGATGAACGAATGACTCAAACCCGAAGACTCGAGAGATGAACTAATCAATTCTGTTTCTGGCTCAGACTGAGTTGGTTAAGCTTATGGGGCTGTCACGTGATGAACGAACGACTTGAAAAAGCCGAAGACTCGAAACAGGTGAATCAATTCCAATACCGAAACTATAGGAAGTTGCACAAATGCGCAGGCACGACTGAACGAATCACTCCCACGAGACGACTCGTTCTTCCCGAGTCACATTAAAAATTTGTTCAAAATGAACGAATCGTTCAAGAACAACCCATCACTAGCGAGCGCCCTTTTCTACACAGTGGTATGCTGGGGAGGCAGCATAAAGAATAGGGATGCCTCATGCCTGTACAAACTGGTGAGGAAGGCAGGCTCTATTGTAGGCACGGAGCTGGACAGTTTGACATCTGTGGCAGAGCGATGGGCGCTGAGCAGACTCCTGTCAATCAT
The DNA here is from genome assembly GCF_016835505.1 of Polypterus senegalus. Lineage (NCBI taxonomy): Eukaryota > Metazoa > Chordata > Cladistia > Polypteriformes > Polypteridae > Polypterus > Polypterus senegalus. The sequence continues at coordinate 16,951,370 of NC_053166.1, read as the reverse complement.
GGAGAATCCACTGCATCCACTGAACAGGATCATCTCCAGACAGAGGAGCAGCTTCAGCGACAGACTGCTGTCACCGTTCTGCTCCACTGACAGACTGCACACTATACATCTCTTCAATTCCACCGGGGGGGTAAAAGTTAATACTATACAAAGTTACTGTCTGTCTGTTATACCTTCATTGTTATCACTCTTTCATTTAATATTGTTCTTTATCAGTATGCTGCTACTGGAGTATGTGAATTTCCCCTTGGGATTAATAAAGTATCTATCTATCTATGTGTGTCACAGTGTATCACAGGAATAGCTCGTCCGAAGATGGCAAGGACAAAGATCCAGAGTGAGGATAAACATAAAGTGGAAGTTGAAGTTGAAAGAATTATCATATCTCATGAGGTATTACCAAGAGTTTGGGTATTGTGCAAAAACGGCTTAAATATCCTGTTACAGAATGTCACTTAATAGTGGACAGCTTATATTTGATATGATAAGGCAGAATGGAAAAAGCAACGATTCACTCATCTGCCTATTTGCAGATTTGTTATCAATAATTAAATGGAAACTATTTAGTGAGTTTTGCGACCTTTTGCAGAAAACTACAGACAGCACTGTAGCAGTGCTACTTACATGGACTACAAATCCCAGCAGTCCCGGAAGTAGTGCACCATTGGGCAGCTTTGGTGGTTGCCACAAGGACTGCTTGGTAAAACAAGAAAAAGTGTTTTTTTTTTTTGTTTGTTTGGTTTCAGCACTTCACTGCATAAGTGGATTACAATTACCTACTTGCCTCATTTACAGTATGTAATCTTGTTTGTTTTCAGTCGACTAGATTACTGTAACACACTCTTCTCAGGACTACCCAAAAAAGACGTAAATCGCTTGCAACGAGTGCAGAATTCAGCTGCTAGAATCCTAACTAGGAAAAGAAAATCCGAACACATTTCTCCAGTTTTGATGTCACTACACTGGTTACCTGTGTCATTCAGGATTGACTTTAAAATACTGCTGATGGTTTATAAAGCCTTAAATAATCTCGCCCCATCTTATATATCGGAATGTCTGACATCTTATATTCCAAATCGTAACCTCAGATCCTCAAATGAGTGTCTCCTTAGAATTCCAAGAACAAAACTTAAAAGAAGTGGTGAGGCGGGCGGCCTTCTGCTGTTATGCACCTAAAATCTGGAATAGCCTGCCAATAGGAATTCGCCAGGCTGATACAGTAGAGCACTTTAAAACACGGCTGAAAACACATTACTTTAACATGGCCTTCTCATAACTTCACTGTAATTTAATCCTGATTCTCTGTATATCCAACTCATTATAATAACTATTCATGGTGGCTCTAAAATCTGTACTCTCTCTTCTGTTTCCTTTTCCGGTGTTCTCGCCAACACCATCTACTCAAAGCACCGTGATGTTCCAACAATGATGGATGGATTAAAAGCCAGAGGTCTGTATGACCATCAACATCAAGTGACTCCGTGAGGACCGTGACTACAAAGAGGACTGTTTCATTGATGTTAGGTAGAATGCCCAGAGGGGACTGGGTGGTCCCGTGGTCTTTGAACCCCTGCAGATTTTTTTTTATTTTCAGCCGTCTGGAGTTTTTTTTTTTTCTGTTTTTCTGTCCACCCTGGCCATCGGACCTTACACCTTTTCTATGTTAACTAGTGTTGTCTTATTTTAATTTCTTATTTTGTCTTTTACTTTTCTTTTCTTCATTATGTAAAGCACTTTTGAAAATGTGCTATATAAATAAATGTTGTTATTGTTGTTCATGTGATTTCATCTGGGTTAAGTCTATAATGACTGAATTACAGTTTCCCTTACTTACATTTAGTAGTTGCTCTAACCTGTGACCTGAGGTATCCATCTTAATAAAAGGACAGATGTGTCTGTCTGGTTGCCATGTCTTTGTTATATGTCATTTAGTATGGGATTTGGTTTGTGATATGCCACCTGTTGGAATGAAAGGTGCAGTGAATTTTATTTCTACATGCATTAAAAACTTCATTCCAATAGATGGTGCACTGCAATTTGTACCACTGAATACACCCAATAGAGAGTAACTGCCAGATGGACAGAATTCAGCTTATTAGCCTTCAGCCCATCTTAGTCGGGTAGCACAGCTCTCAAATGGATAAAGAGTAGGCATCCTCTAATAGGAGCACTGAAGTAAAGTAGCAGTCACTTCTGACTGCAGGTCCAGCTACAAGTGCATTGCGACTGACGGGCTGCCTCTCCTTCCAGACCAGGTGCAATGATAAGAGAATAAGAGTTGGGGTGGAGGACATACATGTGGGCCTACGTAACAAAAAATCTGGGCATGGGAATAAAAGTATCTCATGTTTTTGGATGGGGTCACCCCAAACCAGCCAGCAGTAAATGCACTTCAGCGCAGGTCATCCACCTGAAGCTAATTTGTTCGGGCCTGACCAGTACCTGGATTGGAGACCATCTAAGATAAGCTTGGGTTGCTGTTGGTGAGGTCAACAGGGGCCGCTTACCCTGTGGCCTGTGTGTGGATCTCAATACCCCAATGCAGTGACAGGGACACTGTGCTGCAAAAATGGATGAAATGTAAAAGCAGTGGTCACAAAAGATCCCTGGGCATCCTGTGTAAAGAGGAGGGTATTTCCAAGTGTGCTGGCTAAATTGCCCACCACGGCCCCCTAATTGTCCCCTGTCTCTAATTGGCTATTTCTCTCACCACTTCACCACCTATTAGTTCACGTGTGGTGAGTGTCCTGGCACAAAAATGGCTGCCATCACATTATCCAGGTGGATGCTACACATTGGTGGTGTTTGAAGTGGCTGCCCGATATCTATGTAAAGTGCTTTGAGTGTCTTGAAAAGCAAAATATAAATGCAATGTCTCCTTCTTCTTCTTCTTCAAACCCCTCCATGAGCAATCTGAGAGTATTTAAGGCTCAGCATCATCATGTTGTACAGGCCGATGTGTTTTGGGTTCACCCGTTCCTCAGGGACAGACATTCTAAATTGCTACAAAACAAATCCATCATCAAAAACTAAAGTAAAACATACAGCCAGAATGTAACACTCATTATCATTTATCACTTACACTGAACTCGTGACACCATGTCTCTCAGATTTTAAATGTAAATTCCTGAAGCAGTCTTTTTCTTTTTCTTTCCAAAGCAACACTTACATATAGCTGGAGCTCTTAATAAAGAAGCACATCAATCACCAGAAATTACTTAACCTCAATTAACTTTTTTAGATTTCTAACTAATTTTTAAGTCTAGCATACTTATTACTGAAATCCACCTCATGAAAGCAACAATAAACCTGAGAAAAAACTGACTGGACCAACTGAACCAACAGCTGGAAACACAATAACAGATTTTCAAAAATAGTCACAATTAGAACAATAATGATAGTGATGGAGACCGTCGACCAGACAGAATTAAACTCTTATTTCTGAACCATTTCATTATTGAAGTCTTCCCTCAGTATATTTCAGCAAGAACAACAAAGAAATGGCAGACATGTTACATGAGCTTTCATTAAGTGTACCAACCTTCAAATATTAACAACATCATATCTCAGCACCAAGGCTTCTGATCTTTACAACTTTTCAGCTTCCATAAATACAATTAGTTTCACACCATCATCATCGAGTCCATTCTGATCTCATCTGTAGCTGTCTGGTCTGGTGCTGCTTATGCTCAGGCTGCAGCTCATCTTCAGAACTTGTGAAAAGATCACAAGGCTGTAACTTACCAGCCATTCAAGTCCTGTATAAGTCCAGGGTAAGAAAGATCACTGCTGATGCGACTCATACGGAGGACCACACGTTCCAAATGTCTCCATGTGGTGAAGGCTAAAACAACACGTCGATTGAACTCTTATTTTTCATGTGCAGTAATTCTGACTAATCAGGTCTGATTTTCTTTTGTTCCATCATATCTGATTCTCATTTATTTCTTTTGCGTTGCTCTTGTATGCTGTGTTATAACTGATCTTTTTGTATTTTGTGTTGTCCTCGCATGTTGCACCAATGCTATCCAGACAAACTCCAAGCAGACGTTAGAGTGAGTTATTTCCATTCTGATTCTGACCGTGTCAGTTGTAGCAGTGCTACCGGGGAGTTAAAAACTTCATCTCCCAGCAGTCCCTGCAGTGGATCTGATTGGATGGGTGCAAGGGCTGCTGGGGACAAGAAGGCCAGCGCGAGTTTTAAAAGGAGGCCAGTTATACCGAGAGGGGAGGCTGTGCTGTGTCTGGAGTTACCCGTCTGCTTTGTCTTCCCATTCATGGCCTTTGGATTATTGTTCTTGTCCTGGAATATCTCCTGTTCATGTGTATGGACTGTCTGGTGTCTGCCTGCTGCGTGAGGACTGAATTGGATTGTTCGTCGACTTTCGGAGAAGGAGCACTCCTGATCCCATCACTCTTTATCACCAAGATATGACGGTAGGACCGTTCTTTACATGTACTTACAACGAGCTGATCTCTGGATTATTTAGTCCCCATCATTTTACTACATTGGTTTGCCGTTTCCTACGGATTTTGTTGTGGACTTCATTGTGTGTAGCTTTTGTCAGTAGTTTGTTGTTTCTGAGTTCATGTTTATTGTGTATTTGCCGGAAAGGGAACTGGGGTGGGATCATTTTAGTTTGTGTAGCTAGATTTCATTTATTGTTGCTGAATACATTCGTCAATTTCTGTTTTCTTGCCATTTGCTTCTTTGATTCTGTGAGGATGTGTGCGTGAGTGTGTTTCTGGGGTTCACAATTAAAAAAAAATTAAAAAATCACCGTCAACAGACGGTGTGAATCTTGGTTGGGTCTTTTTCAGACCCGCTGCACAGCCAGCATTTCTCCCCTGGCTGGGGCTCAAAGTTGTGTCTCTTGTCTCTTTGGTCTAAATTTGTATTAATGTTTCTTTTGTTTATAATGCATTTTCTTTGTGTTTTTTTGATCACATCCCATGTGTTTTGTGGGTAGTTCCCCAAGGGGTGGGGCCACATGCCAGTCACCACCAGGAACTACTGGCCTCCACCTATATTGGAGGGTCTTCCATAGTTCAGGACGGTTCATTTTGATAGCACTATGGAGTGGAGTGTTTCTTGTGCTTAATTATGCATTTTGCTCTGTGCTTGTTCAAAGTGAAGAGACTATCAGCTTTCAGCTGCCAAGGGAGTGAGCGGCTCATCAGATTTTAGCTAGTTTTTAACACTAGAATCCCTGAAGCCTACGAAAAAACTCATAATCCCGGCCCACCTTAAATCCCATCACACCTCTCCATCAGCGTCTTTTGTTTTGTAAATGTGTCGATCAGCACAAGCAGCAAATTAGCCTGCTAACCCATCCCCCCCTTACCGCAGAAGCTCATCTCAGGCAAAAAGTTTTTCCAGCTCAAGTCTTCTTTATCTGCGTGTGAAGTCCTTGAGTTGTATAAGGTGTAATGGCCAACCCCTTACCCAGACCTGCCACTACACTACCAAGACTATTCCTTGGATCACCTGAGGTTTCTTGCTATAATAACAAGCCGTACTCCTTACAAGTTGTCTTACTTTACCCGAAAAGACGAAATAACCAAAAAACAGTAAAAGATATGTAAAATCAAACACGGATATATTGTAAATTGAAAAGACAGACAAATATTGAATAATATATATATATATATATATGTGCACGCAAAGCACCACTATCCGAAAAACACCAGTGACTAATTACTATTTAAGAACACGAATATACAAATATTTACATGAAACCCTCCCTTGCCCCTAAACAATAAACAAACACACGTAATACAAATACAAACATGGATCAGGTAAATACTGAAATTGAAATGTGGTGAAAAAATTGGTCTAAAATAAACTCCGGTGGTACTGATACTGGCTGTAGTGTTATTGTGCTCCTTCCCGAAAACAAACGACTTCACTATGAAAAGTACTGGCAATGGCTGGGATGAATCCGAACCCCTGGGTTTCTCGGCTCTGGCTGTCGTGATGTTGAGTCGGTGGTTGAAAAAGCAAGCAGTGGACTAAAGCAATGACTGGCAGTGATGAGTTTGAAAATGATCGGGTAAATTGTCTCCTTTCTACAAGGGTAAATAATATATCGTTATTTAGAACACATGCATTTTATGTGTGTTCCGTATTTACTATGATCTGTTTAAGTATAGGATGTCAGAGCTCGTATCCGTGTCGCACCCTAACCCGATTTCTTTTTCTTCGGTTATATTCTTGAACAAAAGCACACTTGTTTTGTTATGCGTGTACCTTTTGTGAAAGTGTTTATTTGATATTTGGACTTCAGTCTTCACACATTATACACTTCATGTCAAAACTTTGTCATTAGTACTATAACATGAAAAAAGTTTCTATTTTAAGTATTTGTTCAACATTTCTTGCATTTTTTGCATTTCCTGTCATCCTAAACTTACACAGATCGTTGTAGATACGGACAACACATGAGATGCATGTGTTCCAAATAACGATATGTTATTTACCCTATGCAACTCTAGGACGTCACACACAGATTAAGAAGACTTGAGCTGGAAGACCTTTTTGCCCGAGATGTTAAGACAGGGGGATGGGACAGCAAGCAGGCTGCTTGCTGCTTGTGCTGATCGACACATTTACAACACAAAAGACGCTGATGGAGAGGTGCGAATAGAATCCCTCACAATGCAGGTCATTTGCCTCATTTGGGACTCCATGAGCAACACAAAGTCAAACCAGCGGTACCCAAGAATTCTGTGAAGAGGCACAGTACCAAAGGATTCCAGTCTTCATCTCAGGTCACTGGAGAGCATCCATGTCTCGCAACCATATAGAAAAACAGAAAGCACCAGGACTCTAAAGACTTGGACTTTCATCCTTTTGAATAGATATCAGGAGCACCACACACCCCTTTCTAGCGACCTCATGTCCCTCCATGCTCTCCCAATCCATCTACTGACTTCATAGGAAGAGTCATGACAGACATGAACGTCCCTGCAAGGTAAGTAAACCTCTCGACGAGGTCGACACTCTCTCCACAGACAGACACACTGATGATGGCCGTGCCCAAGAGGTCATTAAAGGCCTGAATGTTGGTTTTAATCAGGACACTCGCAAGCCCAGACACTCAGACTCCTCACTCAGTCTCTCAAGCGCCCCAATCAGAGCATCATCAGATAAGTCAAGATCAGTGAATCTTTCTTCACCAACTGATGCCCCACAGCTGAAGTGACCAAAGGTAAGACTAGTGATCAATTAAACAAGTTAAAATCACTCAGCTCCTACAGTAGTTGCATGTTTCTGTTCCATATAATAACATTTTTTCTTACTGAAAAAAATTCAGTGGTTTTTGGCTAATTTTTCCAGGGGTAAACGTAACACAAAGGTAGTTAAACAGGGATGTCACCTGGACGGAGCCTCAGGAGTTCAGTTTGTCCTCTTTGTCTTATTTACAACAGTCTCAGAAGCGGCACAGTTACTAACATTTCAAAAGAGGAGCATCCAGAGGAAAAACAACACACAGGCAAAGAGAGAAGATGCAATCTTCACATAGACAGTAACCAGCCTGGGATGAAAACTCAGCCTCCCAAGGACACGAGGTAGCAGTGGTAATAACCTCAGAAACATTCTAATTATTAATACTCTGTGACTTACATGGAAGAAAACCTCCCCACAACAGCTGTGTTTATCTGGATTGATCTTCTGCCCTTCGTGAAGCTCCTGCCTTTGTACCGAGATACGGCACTTAAATCAGTCAGACAGAAGCAGACGTCGATGGAAAGTGTGACTCAGGCTCTGGGAGAAGGCCGCAAGTCTCTTGACAGGATTCAATCTATAAAATATTAATCATTTTACCAGTTTGTGGAATGTCATAATCCGATTTAATTCCTCAGTCTGGTAATTGGACTGTTGGACTGATTTGCAGAGACTTTTGATGTGCATTGTTCTTTTATATTAACAAATATTTTTAAAGGAAAAAAATCTGCTACTTCTCTAAGTGTTGGCATAAGCACCAGGGATTTGGTAGACGCTTACTGTCGAACAGACTCCAGAGGGTAGCTGGACAGAGGGCACGGTGTGGGTGTTTGTAAACCTATTACTGTCATTGCCATTGATCATGTCTGCTTTGTAAAGTCCTGGAATAAGCTGAACTAATAAAAGAAACGTTACTGTGCTTGAACTGGCTGAAGTGGCACAAATTCCCACAGACAACACTACAAAATCTTGAAGAAGGAAGAGTTGGAGCTGCATTGCCGCAAACGGCGCAACTCCACTTTATTGCCCAAGGTCTTTAGAATGGCATTTCCAACAAGCTCATAGAGATGTGACGGTCAGGTGTCAAAAACATTTTGGCCATATAGTGTAGACAAATAAAGCTTTATTTGTCCCATGGGGGGAAATTTACCATTTTTCATAAGCTCAAGAAAAGTAGAAATATCATAACAAACAAAGATCTCCCTCAAATACACACAAAAATTACAGAAAGAGAAGGAAAAACATCTGACTAAAGTCTAAAGTAAAGAGAACAGTTGCAGTGATGCGTTATGCTGCAGGCATATTGTCGTAGGTATGAAGAGCCTCAGTCATGTTTACTGACACAATTCACTGGCAAAAGGCCACGTCACATTACACGACTTTTACAATGATTTCCAGTCGAAGCCTAGATAGATAGATAGATAGATAGATAGATATGAAAGGCTATATAATAGATAGATAGATAGATAGATAGATAGATAGATAGATAGATAGATAGATAGATAGATAGATAGATAATTATAGGTACTATATAACAGATAGATAGATAGATAGATAGATAGATAATTATAGGTACTATATAACAGGTGGATAGATAGATAGATAGATAGATAGATAAATAGATAGATAGATAGATATTATAGGTACTATATAACAGATAGATAGATATGAAAGGCACTATATAATAGATGGACAGATAGATATTAATGGCACTATATAATATTTAAATAAATAAATAAATATGACAAGATCAGATGACTACAAGTCGCATATTGTGACATTGTCTTAAAAGTCCTCAGTGCTAGCGTGTCACAGAAAGGATGTGCAGATTTGTTTTTAATGTCCATCAGTTCTTCCTCCTCCTCTACTACCTCCAGCGGGACCGCTGTGCGCCCTGTAACTGAGCCTGCCTGATGAGTTGGATGTATTAAAGATTTGCAGTTCAGCTGCAGTCATTAAGTGTTTTCAACCCTGGATGTCCCCCACAGGTTGCTATTCACTACTCAGCCATTAATCTTTTCGTGTAACCTGTCAGTTTGTTACGTCCGAGGAGATGGCCCAAGCACTTTTGCCCTGCCCTGAAGTTGATATCCACACCAAAGTTATTGCACCAGCCAACTCCTTAGGAATGGCCAACTCACAGCATTTCCTGTTAAGTTGTCTTGAGTTAATTGCTATGAGAGACATTTCAAATAAATTCTCATCTGCAGCAGGAGTCATCATATCCTATTTATTCCATTCCAAGAATGTCTTTGAAACTTGGGTGGGTTTTATGTCTGTATAATACGGCTTAATTGCCAATGTGATAATGTCTGTGTGTTTATATAAGGAGGTTTACTGTATGTTAATTTATATTCATATTGTTCAGATATTTGTAGTTTTAAATGTATTGTTATTTGTAACCAACAATACTTACACTTAAGTATTGTACTTCATGAGCAGCGCCTCTCACAACGTTGCTTAAACTGCGCCAGTAGTTTCAAGCTTATTTAATGACATTGCCATGCGCCTAACATTTTAGGTACAAATAGCATTTTATTCATTATTATCTGTTACAGTATACTAGTGCTGGTTGCAGTCTGTTCTCTACATTATTATCATACAGTATCTAGTTCAGTCAAGTTGTTAGTTATTATTTGCATTTATTAAAGTGGTTTTAAATGAATATTTTTGCTTTTCTTAAAGGAAAACACACATACACATCATTTCTATAGTCATCATCATCTGGCCTTGGTGTAATCACTCCTTAAAGATATGAGTGGCATTGATTTTTATTTTACTAAATAATTATTTGGCTATCTCCTCTTTCTGACTGGACTTGCTATTAAGAAGTTCATTTAAAGAATCAGTGCGGTCACAAATTGAGTCTAATTATTCAACACCTCCGTACCAATGGATCTTCTGGCTCTGCGTAGTCCTGAGGTATAAAATTAGGAAACTCTAATCTATATGACAGGATGGCCTTCATGTTCAACTCTTTTACTTAAGGAAATCTGGAATAAAGCTTTTGAATCAAAACTACTTATGGTTTTGTGTTTCACTAACACAAACCATTAAAAAGAAATGAAAAGAATGAGGCAAAATAATAACGGAATCAAGTGAGAATATGAAGTGGAAATCAATAGCATAATACAAACATAACTAATTTATTGCAGAGTAAGGTTATCAAAATGCATTATATTACTGTGAATTAATTATATAGACCTAACGTAATATTTACAGTGGAATCAGCAAGTTCACTTTCTGCAAACTTTATTGTATTGATGATTTCATTCCCCTTTTACATGAGTGCTTTCGCCTAGCCATTGTATCACAAACCCCTCACTGATGGAGTGCTGCTAAAATGGTTGTCCTTCTGATAGGTTCTCCTATCCCAGTAAAAAACATCTGAAGCTTTGTATGAGTGACCATTCGGTTCTTGGTGTCCTCCATGATCAGAGCCCTCCTTGATTCGGTTACTCAGCTTGTCCAGATGGCCAACTGTAGGAAGAGCCCTGGTGGTTCCAGACGTCTCCCACCTCTCAATTCTTGAGGCCACTATGCTTCTGGGAGCACTCAGAGCTTTACAAATGGTTTTACCCCCTTTGCTCTGATCAATGCTATGCACCAAAAAATCTATACTTTACCAATAGAGACATGACAGATTAACACTGTGGATCCTTATCTATGTAATAACTATTATCGTATTACACTCACCTAAAGGATTATTAGGAACACCATACTAATACGGTGTTTGACCCCCTTTCGCCTTCAGAACTGCCTTCATTCTACGTGGCATTGATTCAACAAGGTGCTGAAAGCATTCTTTAGAAATGTTGGCCCATATTGATAGGATAGCATCTTGCAGTTGATGGAGATTTGTGGGATGCACATCCAGGGACGAAGCTCCCGTTCCACCACATCCCAAAGATGCTCTATTGGGTTGAGATCTGGTGACTGTGGGGGCCATTTTAGTACAGTGAACTCATTGTCATGTTCAAGAAACCAATTTGAAATGATTCAAGCTTTGTGACATGGTGCATTATCCTGCTGGAAGTAGCCATCAGAGGATGGGTACATGGTGGTCATGAAGGGATGGACATGGTCAGAAACAATGCTCAGGTAGCCCGTGGCATTTAAACGATGCCCAATTGGCACTAAGGGGCCTAAAGTGTGCCAAGAAAACATCCCCCACACCATTACACCACCACCACCACTCTGCACAGTGGTAACAAGGCATGATGGATCCATGTTCTCATTCTGTTTACGCCAAATTCTGACTCATCGAGACTCATCAGACCAGGCAACATTTTTCCAGTCAATTCTGGTGAGCTCGTACAAATTGTAGCCTCTTTTTCCTATTTGTAGTGGAGATGAGTGGTACCCGGTGGGGTCTTCTGCTGTTGTAGCCCATCCGCCTCAAGGTTGTGCGTGTTGTGGCTTCACAAATGCTTTGCTGCATACCTCAGTTGTAACGACTGGTTATTTCAGTCAAAGTTGCTCTTCTATCAGCTTGAATCAGTCGGCCCATTCTCCTCTGACCTCTAGCATCAACAAGGCATTTTCGCCCACAGGACTGCCGCATACTGGATGTTTTTCCCTTTTCACACCATTCTTTGTAAACCCTAGAAATGGTTGTGTGTGAAAATCCCAGTAACTGAGCAGATTGTGAAATACTTAGACTGGCCTGTCTGGCACCAGCAACCATGCCACACTCAAAATTGCTTAAATCACCTTTCTTTCCCATTCTGACATTCAGTTTGGAGTTCAGGAGATTGTCTTGACCAGGACCACACCCCTAAATGCATTGAAGCAACTGCCATGTGATTGGTTGATTAGATAATTGCATTAATGAGAAATTGAACAGGTGTTCCTAATAATCCTTTAGGTGAGTGTATATAATCATACTCTTCAAACTTGAAATCTTTATCAATCTCTACTTATCTCTTCTTCTGTGGTGGTGTTCTATGCTGCCACCATCACCTGATGAAAAGTCCTGTGCAGTCGCCTGTGACGTTTGAGTGACAGAAGATACCACAACCTGCCACCACCAGACCCACTGTGTCAAATCGTTTAAGATGAGGCCTAAAAAACAACATGGAGGACCTTAGGAAAATTTATGTGAGGTATAATGCTCAGTGGAAGCTGGCAGGTGTTTTAATCTTAAACCTCTACAAGAGTTCAAGAGAGGCCCACCAAATCAACAAGCCGATGAAGAAGGCAGGCTCAGTTAAGGGACACCCTCTGGACCCCCTAGTGGGACAGCAGTAGTGGAGAAGAGAATGAAGACAAAACCGAGTGCCATTATGAACAAAGCTGCATGTCCTCACTGTGACGCACCAACAATGAGGACTTTAGGTCAACAAGATATTCAGCAAATGTGTGTGAAAAAGTGCTACTGGGGCTCCAATATGCCTGTGGTGGCATTGCCTCACCTCAGTTTGATCACAGAGCCCTACAGAGAGTTCCTTGGGCTTCATGGCTTGGTTTTTGTCCTGACATTCAGTGTGAACTGCAGGACCTTCTGTGTCATTCTAAGTGATGTCCACTCAATTCAGTTTACCACAGATCTACTTGACATCTCAAATAGACACCTTTAGCCAACAGTGCCACAGAAAAAGGTCTGAATTCTTTAAAGTGTGGTGAGTGGCTGGGGGTGCTACCCTGCCGGGACACCCAGGAGGACCGGAGGAGGGTTTGCGCCTCCTCCAGACCACGAGGGGGTGACAGTCCTGGTGGCTTTGGTGGCCATGGGAATGGAGCTTGGACCATGGGAACGGAGCTTGGTCACCACCAGGGGGCGCCCCAATGCCTGAGGAGCCCTGGCCCTCACCACTTCCGCCATGCCCAGAAGTGCTAGGGGGAAGAAGACCAGGGACACCCGTACTGCTTCCGGGTGTGCGGCCAGTACTTACGCCACACTGGGGAGTGCCGGAGGAAGATTATCGGGAGGCGCCTGGAGCACATGCAGGTGAATATAAAAGGGGCCGCCTCCCTCCGTTCAGAGTTGGGAGGAAGACAGACGGAGCTCGGCAGGAGAGGAGTGGAGTCGGCCTGAAGAAAAAGAGGCATTTTGTGGAGACCTGGACTTTGGGGGAGTTTTGGGGTGTTGTGTGCACCTTTGTAAATATTAACAGTTGTGTGGGTGATTATACAATGTCTGCCTGTCTGTGTCCGGGGCCGCCTACCACAATAGAAATAAATCTCCAAACCTTTCTGAGGACATGTTTTCATGTTGGCATTACGGGTTATTCAGTGTAGTATCCATTTCAAATGAAATCTACAACACAGTGCAGTGTGCACAAAGTGAAGGGGGTCCGAGTACGTTCTGAATCCGCTGTATGTGCTGAAACAGTGCAGAAGTACAGAGCCGTGTAAAAGCCAACACTTTATGTGGCGCCAGTCTCCACAATCCAATGGTGCAGAACGCCAGGGCTACTTGGGCCGCCGACAGAAGGGTCAGGTCTGCGCACCTCCGACCATCACCAGGCCAGCCACAGCCGACAGTGCCAACGTTCAGCAAATCTACCGCACTTTACTTCTCCGCCTTGGCACCTCGGAGGCAGAGCGGCCGCCCCAGCTGAGCTCATTTGCAGTTTTCGAATGAGAACTCAAGACCCACTTTCTCAGACTTTATTTAACCCCCGAGGCCTGACACCTCTATTGTGGACTGCTTGATTAAGTGCTTTAACCTACAAATGGCGCTTGGAGACATTTCTTATTTCTAGCCACTATTGCAGTGTCTAAAAAAAAGTCAAAGCAGCACCAGAATCTTAAATATGTGCTACATCAGGTAGAGTAATTATGTAAATACTTGTTCAGGGGATTATGGGAAATGAGAGAATCTGCTGCCCCAGGAGCGTTTCAGGGGGCCGCTGACAGGCGGCAGATGAGTGTTTGCAGTATAAACCAAGTGGGCGGTCCCTCCTACTGGTCCGTGCCTTGTCAGTGACAATGACCCTCTGGGTGACTGCCAGGAATGGCAGGAGACCGGAGCACCTCAAGTGCTTTCTGGAAAAGGGGGCCTAAGATAAAAAAAGAGCAGGAGCCATCCTCTCCGGGCCTTCTGCTGCTTGTGTGCTCCTTCCAACTTTAATACACATGATGTCACCACCAAGAGCCTCTAGGATGAAGAGCTCTATTTTATATCCTTTTCAGAAATTAACTGATCATATTTTATGACTTTTCAATCTAAACGGACTTAATTAAATTGGTGTTGCAACCAATTGCTTTCCTCAGTAATCCACAAAACGAAAGTAGGGGCTAATAAAGCTAATTACAAAAAAAGACCCCTGCAGCTATGTACCCATTCTTTTTAAACGGCTCTCAGCAGCAATTTACAATTATGTTCACAGATATGCACGGGGAAAAAAAAAAACGAAGGCCTTTTATGATCAAATTATAAATGTTCTCTGTATCCAAAAAAAGAAAAAAGCGCCGCTTGTGCTCGGGAACAAACAACAGCGAAATGGCTGGCCGTGCTGTGGGCACTGAAGACAGAGCATGTGTAACCAGAGCTGAAAAATGGCCATGCGATACTATGATGTGGGAGCCCCGCCATAATGTTTAGGACAAAGGCACAATTTTTCTTTGCCTGTCCCCCTCTGCTCCACAGTTTAAAATTACAACTCAAACAATTCAGACGTAGCTGAAGTGCACTTTGCAGACATTTCAGTTACACCGCGTAGAAATGACAACACTTTTTCTACACGGCCCTCCTTGAAGACGATGTGTTATAAGCAGGAAAAATGGGTCAGTGTAAGAACCTGAGTGACTTTGGCAAGAGCCAGATTGTGATGGCAGCTAGACGACTGGGTCAGAGTATCAGCAGCAGGTCTTCTTGGGTGATCCTGGTAAGCAGCACCTACAAAAAGTGGTTTGAGGGAGGACCACCGTCTGAACTGGGCCATGGAGTAGTGGAAGAATGTAGCCTGGTCTGGTGAGTCATATTTTCCTTTAGTCGTGTGTGTGTGTGTTGCTCAGTTGAGTGGATCTGGCGTTGAGGACTTTGAACCACCGTGAGATGCCGCCTTCCAGAGATGCCCAACTGACCCTGTAAGGGTGGAGCCAGTTGCCTCACTGGACGTCTTTTCAGAGCTGCGGCGGTAGAAAGAAGGTGATAATGTTAGTGAGAGCGCCCCTTCTCGTTCTGGAGTGGTATTACATACCTCTGATGAGCCTCCGATGCACATACATGACAACTATTTTAGAAATTTGGTAGTTTAGTACCTTTTTATTTAGGTCTGGTAATTTTTATTTTCCCTTGAAAGAAGTACAGCCTGGCCCTTAGTCTGTGCTGCACTCGTGTCACTGACTGGAATGGAAGTGCGGCTGAAGCGCTTCATGCTGACAAGCCTGAATATTATAGGATAAATTGTGCATTTCTCAAGTTGAAGTTATTTCTTGGCAATCATAGTATTTTTTCCACATGAAATTGAATTCAAAAGTGAAGGTTATTTTATAGATTAAAAAAAAAAAATTCACAATTTTAGAAAATCCTGGTTGATTTAAGACCAGCCCCTCAAAGGGTCTTCATGATGTATGAAGTAAGAGCAACCAGTCTCAGTGAAATACCCTTTCATTGGCGCTGGGACCACATAGGGTGTTTGCCACAGCTGGGAACTCAGGGGTCAGGAGAGCAGGTGCTGAAGGAGCCCACAGAGCTGGCTGGCACATGTGTTCAGCACACTTGAAGACAAGTATAATGTGAGATGCATTTTTAAGATTTTAAGTTTTAGTTTTCTGTGTAAATCCATTCTATCCCTTACAGCCTGTATTGCTAACTTTTTATGGCCTATCCATCCATTTTGTGAATCCCCCCTCTACCATTTCATGTGGCCATTTTGATAGCTTTGTGTTTGAGGAGATAACCAACCCCAGAGGGGGCGCCATTACAGGGCACACATACTCCTACCTTTACTCACACTGTCAGTTTGGAGGCCTTGGTTAACAACTTTAACTCAAAGGAAGAAGCTACAGTGCCAGATGGAAACCCACAAAGACACATCGGTGACAAGCAAGGCTTCAAACTTCAGAACTGTGAGGCAACAGCGGGTCTGCCGCCTCCATCTTTATGTATTGATGCAAGGAGAAACAAAGAGGAATCATGCAGAAACACATGAAGTAAGTGGCATTATACAGTAATGGCCTCAGTCATTAGCCTGCTACGATTACACGTTGAGTTAGTGGAGGAATGGAGATCGACTCTTCATGACTATCACTCCTTTAGGAATCAATAATGGCTTTCTTTGATGAGAAATATTTATCAGAGCTTTATTAGGAAATGAACATCTTACCTGAAGTAAATAATTAATGTCATTGTGGCAGCATGTAATAAGTTAAGGGAAAGCCATCCACTGCCCTGGCATCTTTGATTATTCCAGCTTTCTCAGTATGTCGCATTGCTGTCGGGTACTCTTTACTACTTTGTTTAAAGTAAAAGTAATTGATTCAGCTAACGTGTGCCATTTCTTCAAAACCCTGTGTTGAAGGACAGCCTTAACTTACCTTTGGTATTATTTTGTAATGCCCATGGGTGCTATTGTGCCATTTATTATTAATTATATTTCCTGTGCTGCATAAAAAAAGACTTTGTCCAAACAGAAATCCTCCTAACAAATGAGATCTATAGCACCTGTCATTGCACTGTATAATTACATTAATCCCCTTTGATCAACATGGAGAAGGCGAGTAAAGGATTGAATTATAATTTTACTGCTATGTTAGTTTTTGATTTTAAAACACATTGTTATGCCCTTAAACCGTGATGCTGGTCAGAGTTCAGATTATTTGATATTTCATTTGGTGTAGTAGGTGGAAGAAAGCAAACACTGCATAACGATGTTAAGGAAAAAAGACGAGTAATTAAATATGTATTACCTGAGTGGGGAGCGGGATCTGAAAGTTCAAGCCTTAGTTTGTGCTTCATAATAAAAAAAAATGAAGGTAGATACAGTAGAGAGATATGAAAGGCAGCTTGTGTTGTGATAGATAGATAGATAGATAGATAGATAGATAGATAGATAGATAGATAGATAGATAGAGATATGGCCAGCTATTCATCCAGGCCAATACCTCCACGCCGCCAGATAGAGCCCTCCCGGCAACATGGAGTTGTCCCCCGAATTCCAGCAGGGCATTATGGACATTGTAGTTTTCCTTCACAGCCCTGCTGGATACCATGGGGGCCTCCAGAGGACGCTGCAGGGAGGCAGAAGGATTTTTATTGGCAGTATAACCCGGAAGTACATCCTAGTCACAGGGAAAAAGAAAATAATGTATGTCCGGGATGAAGAAAAGGAGTTTTCACCTGACCCGGAAGTGTTAAGAATCACATGGACTGAGGGATCAGAAGCACTTCTGGGTCAAGGACTTTAAAAGGATGATGGGAAACCCCAGCAGACTGAGCCGAGTTGGGAGGAAGGGTGACAGAGCTGCTGGGAGGTGTGCAGGATTATTGTTTATTAAGTATTGGATTATTGTTTATGATTATTGTGGAGTGGAGGGTGCTTTGTGCACATTTGAAAATATTAAAATCAAATTATTGGACTTTTATCTGGTGTCTGGCATCTGATCTGAGGGTTCAAAGGGACGACAGCGCCTCCTATCTGTCACAATAGATAGATAGATAGATAGATAGATAGATAGATAGATAGATAGATAGATAGATAAGAAAGGCATTATATAATTAGATAGATAGATAGATAGATAGATAGATAGATAGATAGATAGATAGATAGATAGATAGATGTGAAGGGCAGTATATAACTGATAGATAGATAGATAGATAGATAGATAGATAGATAGATAGATAGATAGATAGATAGATAGATGTGAAGGGCAGTATATAACTGATAGATAGATAGATAGATAGATAGATAGATAGATAGATAGATAGATAGATAGATGTGAAGGGCAGTATATAACTGATAGATAGATAGATAGATAGATAGATAGATAGATAGATAGATAGATAGATAGATAGATAGATAGATGTGAAGGGTAGTATATAATATAAATCGTTTGCAACTAGTGCAGAATTCAGCTGCTAGAATCCTAACTAGGAAAAGAAAATCCGAACACATTTCTCCAGTTTTGATGTCACTACACTGGTTACCTGTGTCATTCAGAATTGACTTTAAAATTCTGCTTATGGTTTATAAAGCCTTAAATAATCTCGCCCCATCTTATATATCGGAATGTCTGACATCTTATATTCCAAATCGTAACCTCAGATCCTCAAATGAGTGTCTCCTTAGAATTCCAAGAACAAAACTTAAAAGAAGTGGTGAGGCGGGCGGCCTTCTGCTGCTATGCACCTAAAATCTGGAATAGCCTGCCAATAGGAATTCGCCAGGCTGATACAGTAGAGCACTTTAAAACACTGATAAAAACACATTACTTTAAAATGGCCTTTTTATAACTTCATTTTAATCGTAATTTAACTTAATCCTGATACTCTGTATGTTCAATTCATCATAATAACTATTCATGGTTGCTCTAAAATCTGTACTGACCCCTACTCTCTCTTCTGTTTCTTTTTCCGGTTTCTTTGTGGTGGTGGCCTGCGCCACCTCCACCTACTCAAAGCTTCATGATGCTCCAACAATGATGGACGGATTAAAAGGAAGAAGTCTACGTGACCATCATCATCATTCAAGCCCTTCCGTGAGAACCCTAAATCCAAAGAGGACTGTTTCATTTATGTTAGGTAGAATGCCCAGAGGGGACTGGGTGGTCTCATGGTCTGGAATCCCTACAGATTTTATTTTTTCTCCAGCCGTCTGGAGTTTTTGTTTTTCTGTCCCCCCTGGCCATTGAACCTTACTCTTATTCGATGTTAATGTTGATTTATTTTTTATAATTGTGTCTTTCATTTTTCTATTCTTTAATATGTAAAGCACTTTGAGCTACTGTTTGTATGAAAATGTGCTATATAAATAAATGTTGTTGTTGTTGTTGTTGTTGTTATAACTGATAGATAGATAGATAGATAGATAGATAGATAGATAGATAGATAGATAGATAGATAGATAGATAGATAGATAGATAGATAGATAGATAGATAGATAGATAGATAGATAGATAGATAGATAGATAGATAGATAGATAGATAGATAGATAGATGTGTTTTATTCTATTTTTCCTTCCAAAAAAACTTTGATCACAAAAAAATAAAAAGTCATCTTAATGATAGAATGTTGGTGTACATCGGTTTGTTTTAAGGGTCCATTTGGCCATACGTGGCCCAAAGGAAGAAAGCCAGTCACCTGGCACAGGCTGGTGGTCACAAACACCACTATGTCATCTTTGGAATATGAAAGGAAATCAAACACCCAGAGAAGACACTGCAGAATTCTCATAAAGTGCCAAGCCCTCAGTAGCCATGGCTGTCTGTGACTTGAACTCAGATCCCCAAAGCTGTGAGGTCGTAGCAGTGCCCGCCATTCTAACGGTCAATGAATGTCACCAGTCTGTGATGCAGGATTGAAATGATCCTTCCATTATAGCGTGCCTCATGTGTTTCAGCCATAACTGTTTTAATGCTCAAAGTGAACACTACAAAAGTGTGTAGTCTTTTAAAAACAATTGACATTTGCTATTAACATGCTGTATTCACATTTCAATTTACATGTTTTTGATTTGCGCTGATTAATTCACAGCATCACGTAAATAAATATTGACAGGCCTTTTTATGAGGAGAAACAAAGGAATCTTATCAAATTAAGAACCTTCAAACGTCAGCTGGGGCTTCCTGCTGCGCTATTATTTGAAATTTACTCCAGTTTAAAAAAAAAAAAAACCTCTCTGTTTCCCGATATGAATGCTTGTTTCCCTTCTTCACAGCAGATCTCTTAAAGAGATACTCCACCCAAAACTATACGTTTTTTTATATGTTCCTTACCCTACGTAGTTTGTAGCGAGTTTCATGCTTTCATCCAGAACGGAGATAACAATTGTTCGGATATAACAGGCCTCTATGGTGACCAACAGTAGACAAAAGCAAGCACTACAAAAAAAAGTCAATCAAAGTGATCTCGCATTCCTCGTGTCGCACAATCCACAAGTCAGGTCATCCTGTTGTATTCTCACAACATCCCAAACACACGAATCTTTACTAAAATACTGTCAAATAAGTCGTTTCCACATGGCTTAGGTGAGCTGATGTTACACTCACAATCTAAACTACATTCTTCTTCCACAGCCTCATTTTTTATTTACGCTTTGCTAGTTGAGGCCACGTGACATTATGCGACTTTCCCAGCAGTTGTCGGTCATAATCTTCATTTCCATAATCTCAGAGAGTCGGCGCCGGTGTGAAGGCCAGAAAGAGGACACAACTACCAAAGATTTAAAACGGTACCGTATTGGCATTGGGCTAACTTCACCACTGGAAGTTAATGTGGTTGTGTACTGGCACTGGGCACACTGAATCACCTGCCCCAATCACCCCCCCACCTCCACTTTTCAAAGTACTAAAATAAGATGCTTGAAACTCCAAGGTAATAAACCCCTTCCCCATTGCACTCCGTAAATTCTGAGGAGAAGCCCACCTGCGTCACTCATTGTTATATTATGCGGATATTAAAAGTCGTAAAGTTCCTTTGTTATAATATGCATGTGTCATCTCGCTCAAAACTTAGAATAAGAGAATAGTGTGGCAGTCGGGTTGAGTTTGGCAGTGTCAGGCAGTGGGCATGGGTGTTGGCCGGGGTGGCAGATGACAGAACAGCTAGGAGCTGGGGGAGGGAGGGAGTAAATACAGGGGGTGGGGGTCCTGGAGTGCAGTAAAAGTGGGCCTGTTAAGCCATTTTCACAGCCCCCCCAACACACACATGCATTCCAGAATGACTGGCCAGCTCTGTAGTTCATCTGATAACAAAGGTGTAAAAGCAGAGCTGACACCTCTGACGAGTGTCCTTCAGACAAGAAGGAGCCCAAAAGGACATGATGATTGTAACTGAACTCTGGCTGGATGTGATGGACAAAATAAGGCACCTGTAAGCTGGCACTGGGTCTGTAATCAGAAGGGGCCTTGATTCGGTCACCAGAGCTTACACCTTTCTTCAAAACTAACTGCATTCACCTCCACTGTTCTCTTTTTTTAAAAGATGAAGATCTGTTCTTTTTAGGGGGAGATGAAAGCTGAAGAGCCCCTATCTTTGAGGTGAGGAGCCAGTCAGTCATTATCCAACCCGCTATATCCCAACACAGGGTCACAGGGGTCTGCTGGAGCCAATCCCAGCCCACCACAAGGCACACACACCAAGCACACACTGGGGACAATTTAGAATCGCCAATGCACCTAACCTGTATGTCTTTGGACTATGGGAGGAAACCCACACAAACACGGGGAGAACATGCAAACTCCACGCAGGGAGGACCTGGCAAGCGAACCCAGGTCTCCTAACTGCGAGGCAGCAGCTCTACCACTGTGCCACCGTGCCGCCCGGTGAGGAGCCTCTCAATCTCATTTCGTAGTAAAACAGCTCACAAACTTTTTCTGGCCTGTAGGTTACTCTCCATAGAGCTTTGGAGCTCGACACCATGAACTAGCTCTACTAGCTCCACTCTGCCATGTGTCTGAGCTCTGTGCTAGTGATTGAGCCCAGTCTGAGAAGGTGGAGAAGCAGCCATTACTTTGAGAAGAGATCTTCAGTGCCTACACTCTTGTATCAGAAAGCGTAGTGTGCTTATCCTATGAAGTTGCAAAGGACACAGCAAAGTACCTGAAGCAAGGTAAGGAGAGCAGCATCACACCACACCACAGATGGAGGTCCATGTCACAAAAAAAACAAAGAGCGCACCCCAACACAAGAGGAGTCCTCCACTTGAACACAGAGCTCTGCACATCACTGAACACCATCTTTAAATTCTTGGTATCAAAAACTGTTTGTTCCAAAATACTATAAGACGGACCTCTAAATATAAATAACCAGTCAAGAGCCAACCTCTTCTGTGTTAAATGTTAGTCTGTCTCATCTGTCTTGTCTTCTGTGTCGATACACTATACATGCGATTATCATATTTCTGTGTTTATCAATAAATTGCACTACACTGTTTCTTAAATAAGTGCTCCATATACCTCAATATAAGTCTTATAAACTGGACTGGACTGCCAATACTGATGCTCTGTGTAAGAAAGGACAGAGCCGACTATACTTCCTTAGAAGGCTGGCGTCCTTCAACATCTGCAATAAGATGCTGCAGATGTTCTACCAGACGGTTGTGGCAAGCGCCTTCTTCTATGCAGTGTTGTGCTGGGGAGGCACCATAAATAAGAGGGACACCTCATGCCTGTACAAACTGGTGAGGAAGGCAGGTTCTATTGTAGGCACAGAGTTGGACAGTCTGACATCTGTGTCAGAGCGACGGGCGCTGAGCAGACTCCTGTCAATCATGGAGAATCCACTGCATCCACTGAACAGGATCATCTCCAGACAGAGGAGCAGCTTCAGCAACAGACTGCTGTCACCGTCCTGCTCCACTGACAGACTGAGGAGATCGTTCAGACCCCACACTATGCGACTCTTCAATTCCACCCAGGGTGGAGGGTATAAACGTTAACATTATACAAAGTTATTGTCTATTATACCTTCATTGTTATCACTCTTTCATTTAATATTGTTTATTATCAGTATGCTGCTGCTGGAGTATGGGAATTTCCCCTTGGAATTAATGAAGTATCTATCTATCTATCATATAGTACCTTTCATATCTATCTATCTATCAGCTGGAAACCTGCCCTATCGAGAAAGGTATGGAAAATAAAGTAGGAGCCTTACCAAATTATTTAATTAATTACCTGCATTGCCAAAAGCAAAAGTGAGAATTACAGTAATTATGTGATTGACTAATATAAATGAGTCTCTGATAAGGATGTGAGCAGCACTGGAGCACCACAAGAAGCAGGCCTGTCATCACTCCGTACACCTCCAACTGTAATATAACAGCAGGTATTGTCGCCTGCAGGAATTCTCAGATGAGATTTTGAACTTATGGGGTGTGTTGATAAAGAGGGATGAGGCAGAGGAGAGGAGTCAGGAGGAGAACTTTGTTTCTTGGTACAAAGAGAATTGTCGGTAACTAAACATCAGCAAAACAAAGGAACTGCTTATTGAGTTTCACCATCCCAAAGAGCCTTGAAGTGTGGACACTACCAGGGAGTGGATATTGAGGTGGTCCACACCTACAGATACTTGGGGATCCATGCTAATGACAGATTGGACTGGTCTCAGAACACAGAGGATCTACAGAAGAAAGGGCAGAACAGGCTCTTCTTCTGTTCCTTTAATGTGGAAAGTGACATCCTTCACATCTTCTGTAACTCTGTGATGGCCAGTATGATTTTTCTACATTGTACTGTGCTAGGCTGGTAATGTCACTTCAAGAGAGACCCACTGAATAAACAAGCTAATTTAAAGGAAAGGCTCAGTTATGGAATGGGCTCTGGACCGCCTGGAGGTCATAGAATGGGGAGAATGAAAACAAAACTGAATGTCCTTATCAACAATGCTGCACATCCTCTCTCTGACACACCAACATTGAGGACTTTCAGACAACAAAATATTCCGAAGTGTGTCAAGAAACACCTTAATACCAACAGCAATGCACCTGTATAGCGCCTCACTGGGACTGAGACTGCCAAATCAGAAGTTTTCCTTCTTTTAAAATTGTCTTCCTTTTCAATCATTCAAGTGTGTGTTCAGACCATTGTGTGTGCGTGTGTGTGTGTGTACACACATTTACTTATATATCTCTTTATTTATTTATTTGAAGAGTTTCTGTAAAAAGCCAGATTTTCTCCTGTAGACAAAAAAGTTCTACCTATCTATCATATACATATAGTGCCTTTCATATCTAGTGTGACGGATGGCTGGAACCCTTGCCCGGCTGGGACACCCCTGTAGCAGAAGGACCAGAGAAGAGACAATCTTCTGGGCAATATCTCCTCCAGGACACTAGAGGGCAGCTGCCCAGGCTTGCTGTACGGCCACAGGTTTGGAGCTTACAAGCTTCACCCTGCTGGGGCCCATAGCCACCGCCAGAGGGCACCTGGAAAGTTACAGAAGTGCTGCCAGAACTGAGTCAACGAGCACCTGGAGCACTTCTGGGCGTCTTATAAAAGGAGTCAGCAGCCACTACTCCAGAGGCCACAGACAGGTGGATGAGGACCAAACCTGCTGGAAGAGGAGTGGTGGTGAGAAAAGGACTGTGCTGTAAGGGTAAGAAGCAGGGAGAAGCTGTTCCCACAGGGCCCTCCTCACTGTCCTGTACCACTAACTAGGCGGGCAGAGCCGCAGGGGACAGCTAGTAAAAAAAATAAAGGTGTGTTGCACATGCACTTGTGTCTGTGCCTGTCTGTATCGAGTAGGGTGACTGGTGTGCCCCCCTGGTGGTCCACACTATCTGTCTATCTATCTATCATATAGTGCCTTTACTCATACAATGCCCTTCACATCTATCTGTCCATCCATCTATCTATCTATTTATTATACTGTGCCTTCCATATCTATTATATAGTGCACTTCACATCTATCTATTATATAGTGCCTTTCACATATCTATCTATCTATCTATTATACTGTGCCTATCATTGTATATAGTGCCCTTCACATCTGTCTATCTATCATATAATGCCTTCCACATCTATCTATCTATCTGTCATATAGTGCCTTTCCTATCGATCTAACTTTCTGTCACTGTATTTAGTGCCCTTCACATCTATCTATCAATTTCTTTGTCTCACAATTTCTACATTTATTTGGTGTCCCTGGGTGGGCCATGAAACAGATATCCCTCGTTTTTTTCCTAAATATATTTGGCATCCCTGGGTGGGCCCAAAACAGAGATTCTTCACTCCATTTCCTACAGGAGTATTCCATTATTTGCTTCAATATCGCTTAAGTAACTAGTACCAGATGCAGAACCTGGTATTGATACCAAAGTCAAAATGTCAGTGTCAATCCAACACCACAAGGGAGACACAAGAGTTACGGCCCCTACTTGAATTCCGAGTTGTCTGCGCCGTCTTCAGATTCCATTTTCTTTCTTTTTCTCTCTCAAACCTGACGCTGCACTGGGCAGGCAGTACGGGCTGAGAATGTTTGAAAATGTTTTGTTACTTTAAAAGAAGGTATCTGAGGCAAAAAAAAAGGGAAAATGCAAAGAATTAATTAAAGTGTGTTGCTCCTAAGGAGTATCACTTCATGACATGATGAATACAGTTTTAACACTATCATCCGATCGGACACGGCTTAAATTAAACAAATGAAGAGCACAGCGGCCTAATGTCATTTTATAGCTCTAGGCTGAGTTCCAAGTGTTGCTGGCTAAGAGATCGCTTATGTACTTCTAAACTGCAGCATCCTAACTTGAAGGATATAATTACAAACCACAATACGATAAATGAGGTTTTTGCCATTTGCAGATTTAAATGTTTATGGGAAACAAAAAAAAAAAAAATCATTAAGATATAATTTGCAATCTAAGCAACATGGCCTAACCTCCTAATTAGGATGAAAAGCCGTGCCAGTTTCTGCTTGTCTAAGTCAAACCCAGTCAATATTTTTAATAAGGATTAATTAAAAAGTCTACAAGGTCATATTGAAGGCTGCTTTGCCATGTCCATTGATTAACAGTTGGAATTACATCTCATAAAGAGCTCATTATGCAAAGCGTCAGTCTGAGCGAGCTATTTAATGCCATTTCCTGTACCAAAAACAAAACCTACCGTTTATATTCAATAAAACTTTTGAAAGGAGGTAACATGAAGATGTAGATGATACTTTCACTTGGGGTTTATTTCAATATTCACAGCTGTTGTGCTAAGTGCAAGTCATCAGGAGCACTCAGCCTATGGAGGAGTTCAATTAACATAACTGGCACAGCGCTCTCGGTAATGACTACTACTGGCGTGATTGGTATTAATATTATTTTCTTTTTTTAATTGCAGCATAGAAACAGCAGTTACTTCCATCTAGTCATAAACACAATTTTAGTGTAGCTTCATTTAAACCAGATTTTCCACATACAATTGGCCTAATGAATTCTTTCAAAGTATTTAGTCTCTAAGTGTAAGTTTAAGTCACTTGAAAATGCCACATTTAATCATCAATAATCTCTTCTTACCGTTCACTGAATACATTGGGATATTGAATGGAGCTCACATTGAACTGGATGGCAAATTTGTTTTTTTGGACTTAGGACAGTTGAAACCAGAATCAATACTCCTCCAGCCGTAGCAGAAGCAGGCCATTTCTCTTGGCTATTTAATTTAATATTAGCACGCAATAAGAAGCGAGTCCCCTTGGGCAGCTGCGACGCAACAGCAAGAGCGGCTAGACAGACTTGTGGCACTCGATCGATACGCCAGCCAGGCTTCCAGTTCTGTGAAATACGGACCCCAAAGTGATATGCTGGAAGGTGACAGTGTGGACAGGTCACATGGCTCACGTCTCAGATTAGACCACCTTACCTGAGGGGCACAATTTGTGTGCATCACTTTGAATTTCTTTGTTACTACGTTGCTTAGTTAGAAAACACGAACAAGTCAAAGACCGTTTTAAGAAACTACCCTTTGAAACAAAATGGACAGAAACTCCATTTTTGCTAAGCCTGTCTCATCTCGTCTCATTTTGTCCAAAAAATGCTTTTCCTAGTGAGAATCGAAGTGCAGCGGCTCATCCCAGACTTCCCTATCCCCAGATATAAATTCCCAGGCGTTCCCAAGACAGCTGAGGGATATAATCTCTCGAGAGGGGGTCTGACGCAGGGTCTTCACCCAGTGGGACGTGCACAGAGCAGCACCAGGTTGAAACCACATCAACTGGCTCCCCTCGATTTGGTGGCGCAGAGCCTCTACTCTGAGGCTCTCATGAATCGTTCAGCGTCTCACCCCATCACAGAGTGTCAGCTCCTCTCCATCACCCTGAGAAGAAACCTCATTTCTGACGCCTGTACTCACAATCTCATTCTTTCGGTCATTACCCACAGCTCATAACCCATAAGTTAGGACAAGGATGGAGATCGACTAGTCTGTCTTTATACTCGCCTCCTACTTCACCGCCATGGACTGGTACAGCATTGACAAAACAGCTGCCAGTCTACTTGTCTTATTTCCATCACTCGTGAACAAGATCCCAAGATACTTGCCACGCTTGGCCCCCACTCCCTTCACCTAGAGATAGAAATCCATTCTTATCTGAGAAAGAGCCATGGCCTCAGACTTGGAGGTGCCAATTCTCATCACGGTCACTTCACACTCGGCAGCGAATTACTTGAGTGAGCGCCAAATGTTACATTTAGATTAGTCACCTAGGACAGGGGTCCTCCATCACGGTCCTGGGGAGCCGCAGTGGCTGCAGGTTTTTGCTCCAACCCAGTTGCTTAATAAGAAGCTCTAATTGCTCAAGTAACACTTCTGCTTCATTTTACTTGTCTTGCTCGTTAAGATTTTGAACCCTTATTGCTTATTTTAGGCCTTGTTCACACGGGCGTTAAGTTTTTGGATAAACGAACTTGCCCTGAACGTCCTTGACGTTTATGTTGCATTTTGTGGTGGCGATCGATTGACTTCTACACCGGCGTTCGTTTGTCTCTGTCTAACGCCAGCCTGCAGCCCAGATTGTAGTTTGTGTGTTAACCTGTGGAGGCAGTGTCGGGAACTGGATATGAAAGCCCTTGTCGTTTTATTTGAGGTGCCTCCTTTCAATATGGACCATTTTACTATGTTAGATATTAATCTTCTTGTTTTAAAAATACTCGTAATACGGCGACGTAGGGAGAGAAAAAATCGCCGCCGCTACTGGGTTCATCCTCTGACTGCACAACGTCGGGTTAAAGGAAGTTTTTTTGTGCTTTATGAAGAAATGCGAAAATTTCCGCGCAAGTTTTTTAATTACTGTCGGATGTCGGTTTCCACTTTTGATTGTCTGCTGCAGCTGGTGCAATGCCACATTGCACGCCGATCAACCAATATGCGACTTGGTGTTAGCCCCGAAGAGAGACTACTTGTCACTTTGAGGTAAGGAAACAGTAGTCGAGTGTGCGCTTACACCGGTGTTATGCACTGGATTGCCCCCCCTACATAATCGTTATCAAATATTATATTAGAACATAAATTAATAGGTTCATGGTTTACAAATTACATGAGACAATAAAATAAAATAAGCAATATGAAAATATATATGTTGTATATGAAAACATAAAAATATCCGGTCCTCCGAAGCGTAAAATAAACGCGCAGAAAACCAACTAGAAACGGTTTCCTTGCGTTCGTTGGGTTTTGAACGCCAAGAAAAAGCTGCATGCAACGTTTTTTTGATGCCGTATAAACGCGCTGCCGGACAAACGCACGTCACCAAAGCCTGTGTGAACACTCTCATTGACTCCTACGTGTAGAAAACACTCGGCGCTTGATCTGCGCTCACCAGACGCTACGAACGCAAAAAAAACGCTTGCGCCCGTGTGAACAACGCCTAAGTCTTAACTAGCTGTGTTTTTGGTTTTTAATTGCATCTTATTACCAATAACATGCAAATGACAAAAGAGACCAGCATTTCTCCATTTAGCTTGTTACAATTTACACCTCTGTGTGTATTTATCATGCAGTATTGGGTTTAATTAAATGCTTAGAAGAGAAAAAAGTAAATGCCTAGATTTACTTATTATCCATTTTAGCCTTCAGATCATTTGGATGATATCCTTAGACCTTAGAAAGGGGAAGAAAATATAGGATATGAAAATTACCTGACATAGCAGAGTTAAAGCACTAATAAGCAATGAAATTAAATTATTGGCAAGAATGGCTTTCTAATTAAGCAGAACAAGTTGGAACAAAAACCTGCAGCCACTGTGGCCCTCTAGGACTGTGATTGAGGACCCCTGACCTAGGACAACACCATTTGCACAAAGCGACGATGCTACCTCCATATTCTCATGGCTGTAGGTGAGGTCAGGGATGAACACAGGCACATAAATTTACCGGAAAACCAAGAGATTTGTCTTTAGAATCGGCTCTCACTTCACCACCACGGACTGGTACAGCACCCACAGAAGAGCTGCTGCTGCCACTTCAGTCCGCGTCTTGATCTCTCGTTCCTTTTTTCCATCACTTGGGAACAAGATCCTGAGATTCATTAAGGGACAGCCCCCCCCCCTCGCCTTGTGTGTGCCATAATAGAGTCTGCTCTTTTAATTAGCTTGTTTATTGGGTGGGCCTCTCTTAAAGTGATGTTACATGCCCACCACACCACAGCACAGAAAATCCCACTGGCCATCACAGAGTTATAGAAGATGTGAAGGATGTCACTTCCCAAAATAAATGATCACAGTCTCCTAAGGAAGATGAACCTGCTTTGCCTTTTCTTTGATGGATCCTCTGTGTTACGAGACCAGTCCAGCCTGTCATTGACACCCAAGTACTTGTAAGAGGGCACCACCTTTACATCCACACCCTGAACAATTACCGGACATGCAGGCCCTCTGGTGAAGCAAAAGATATATATGCTTAATGTCATTTCTTTTTATGGCAATAACATTATATAAATTCTTTCAATTTTTGTACTGATGCCATATTTGTTTTTGTTTTGGCCATCGCTACACTCAGCGCCTTCAGTTTACATTGCAATATCAGGAGAATTGTATTGTGTAAGGTCCTATGGTGACCCTGTTTTCCCCTTTTTCTTCTTCTTCTTCTTCTTTCGACTACTCCTGTTAGGGGTTGCCACAGCAGATCATCTTCTTCCATATCTTTCTGTCCTCTCCATCTTGCTCTGTTACACTCATCACCTGCATGTCCGCTCTCACCACATCCATAAACCTTCTCTTAGGCCTTCCTCTTTTCCTCTACTCTTTATTGTGTAGACCTTAATAAAATGTCTAAAATCGCATACACCGAACACTCTGTGGTCATGTACTTTAGCACTTTATCGCCTCTATCCCTTCTAAATCTGTAATCTCAGCCAGTTAGACAGAGTAAAGAAAGAGGCAGGAGTTAAGTTACACATTTAATTATGTATTATTGATAAAATATTACTTTATTTGCTGATTCATTGGTTAAGAGGCCTGTCTTGATTGTTTAAACCCTTTCTATAAAACAAAAATCCATTCATCCATCCATCCAGTATCCAACCTGCTACATCCTGACTACAGGGTCTGCTGGAGCCAATCCCAGCCAACACAGGGCGCTAGGCAGGAAACAAACCCTGGGTAGGGTGCCAGCCCACTGCAGGGCACCCACACACACACACACGGGACAATTTAGAATCGCCAATGCACCTAACCTTCATGTCTTTGGACTGTGGGAGGAAACCTACCCCGACACAGGGAGAACATGCAAACTCCACGCAGGGAGGACCCGGGAAGCGAACCTTGGTCTCCTAACTGCGAGGCAGCAGCACTACCACTGTGCCACCGTACCACCCAGTGAGGAGCCTCTCAATCTCATTTCGGAGTAAAACAGCTCACAAACTTTCTCTGGCCTGGAGGCTACTCTCCATAGAGCTTTGGAGCTCGACGCCATGAACTTGCTCTACTAGCTCCACTCAGCCAAGTTTCCAAGCTCTGTGCTAGTGATTGAGCCCAGTCTGAGAAGGTGGAGAAGCAGCCATTACTTACTGCGAGGCAGCAGCGCTACCCACTGTGCTACCGTGCCGCCCATAATGTTTATTTTCTTTCAAAAATGATAAAGAATAATCATCTTAAGAACAGAAAATCAACAGTTGCATTTATAAGGAGGCATCCCAAGAAAATGGACCCGCACTGACGCGCCATTGAGCATCAGAATTCACCCGTAACGGTGCAGCGGCAGAGGTGGCGACGATGGCAGCACACTGATCGCCACTTGTGGCTTGTCATTCATAACTTTAAACAGGCCAAACTGAATGTGATTACAAGAACAGAGGCTCACTGAAGTCAGGAGAATAATAAAACAGAAGCTCATTAAGAATGTTAACAGTCTTTAGTAACTGTTCTTTCAGAAGCAGGGCAGCTTTATTTCAATTGCCGGCATCTGCCAGCAACTTCCCCAGCTACTTCCAGAGGTCGTGATCTTTCTTCTGCGAACAGAATAACTAAAGAAGAGATCTGTTAACAGCACTAATTGCCTCAGAGAAAATAAAGTGCCTAGCACCAGGGCATATTTCAGCTGTTACATACTGATATAGCACCTTAAGTGTACAACAAGCAAGGCTATTGATTAAATCAATGCTCACGCAGAGCTGATCTGAATATCCTTGTTGTTCCAAAATGTGAAAAAGTCACAGAAGCACATAAACAAGCAAAGGACAAAAAGTGCCCTCTATAATGTTTGGGACAAAGACACGCCATTCCTTGATTTCCCCCTCTGTTCCACAGTTTATAATCACAAATCAAAGAATTCAGATGTCATTAAAGTGCACATTTGCAGACATTCGGTCACACAACTCATTTTCTACACGGTCCCCCCCATTTCAGGGCACCATAATGTTTGGGACAATTGGTGTCTCAGGTGTTTGTGATTCCTCGGGTGGGTTTCTTCATAAGATATCTCGGCTTACTTATACACTATGGAGTCCGTAGTCACCTTTGCTCAACATGAGGACAAGAGCTGTGTCAAAGAAAGTCAAAGGAGCCGTCATGAGGCTGAAGAACAAGAATAAAATCATAGGAGACATCAGTAAAATCCTGGGATCACCAAAATCAACTGTGTGGAATATCAAGAAGAAGAAAGAACATACTGGTGGGCTCAGGAATCACAAAGGGACTGATAGGCCATGCAAGATCTGCACTGCTGATGACAGAAGAATCTTCACTATGGTAAAGAAAAAGCCCCCAATGCCTGTGTGACAGATCAGAAACAGTCTTCAGGGGGCCGATGTGTGTGTGTCAGAGACAACTATCAGCAGGAGACGTCATGAGCAGAAACACAGAGGACACACTGCAAGATGCAAACCGCAAAAACAGAATGGCCAGAAGACAGTTTGCGAAAAAGGACTTCAAAGATCCTGCAGAATTCTGGCAAAAGGTCTTGTGGACAGACGAGACAAAGATGAACCTGCAGAAGAGTGATGGTAAGAGCAGAGTGTGGAGACCAAAAGAAATTCTGCAAGATCCAAAGCAGACCACCTCATCTGCTAAACAAGGTGGTGGGGGTGGTTATGGCTTGGGCATGTATGGCGGCCACAGGTCCTGCACACTTCTCTTCATTGGTGATGGAAGTGCTGACGGCAGTGGTACAATGAGTTCTGAGGTGTGTAGAAACATCAAATTTTAGATCCATCTCTAACCTGCCCTTCCTAAGTAAAATTCTAGAGAAGGCAGTCATTATGCAGTTAAATGACCACCTCAATAAACCTGCTATTCTTGATAAATTTCAGTCAGGTTTTAGAACAAATCACAGCACAGAAACGGCACTCGTTAAAGTAGTAAATGATTTGCGAGTGAAGGCAGACAGAGGCCATTTATCTGTTCTCATCCTCTTAGATCTGAGTGCCGCATTTGACACCATTGATCATAATATTCTTAGAAATCTCCTTAGTCAATGGGTGGGCCTCTCTGGCAGGGTCTTAAATTGGTTTGAATCCTACCTGGCAGGTAGAAAATTCTTTGTTAGTTCTGGTAACACCTCAAAGTCGCATGATATCCGATATGGTGTTCACAAGACTCTATCCTGGGTCCGCTGTTATTCTCAATCTACATGCTTCCGTTAGGTCAGATTATCTCAGGTTACAACGTGAGCTACCACAGCTATGCTGATGACACACAGCTGTACTTATCAATAGCACGTGATGACCCCGACTCTCTCGATTCACTAACACACCATCACCACCTACTCAAAGCATCATGATGCTCCAACATTGAGGGACTAAAAGCCAGAAGCCTACATGACCATCATCATCAAGTCCTTCTGTGAGAACCTTAAATACAAAGAGGACGGTTTCATTTATGTGAGGTTGAATGCCCAGAGGGGACTGGGTGGTCTTGTGGTCTGGAATCCCTAGAGATTTTATTTTTTTCTCCAGCCGTCTGGAGTTTTTTTTTTTTTGTTTGTTTTTTTCTGTCCTCCCTGGCCATCAGACCTTACTCTTATTCTGTTAATTAATGTTGACTTATTTTATTTTCTTACCGTGTCTTTTATTTTTCTATTCTTCATTATGTAAAGCACTTTTTTGTATGAAAATGTGCTATAGAAATAAATGTTGTTGTTGTTGTTATCTGATCAGCTCAACTTCCAGTAAAGACCTCCAGACTCATTGGACGGCACTTCATCCTACAACAAGATAAGGAGCCAAACAGACTGCTAAGGCCACACAGGAGTTTATCAAAGTTGAAAAATAGGAAATTCTGGTAAAGCCAAGCCAGTCACCTGATTTAAATCCAACTGAGCAGGCCTTCCATATGCTGAAGAGAAAACTTAAGAGGACAAGCCCCCCAAAACAAGCAGAAGCTGAAGATGGCAGCATGAGAAGCTTGGCAGAGCATCAGCAGAGAAGGCCCTCAGCACCTGATGATGATGTCTGTGAATCGTGGACTTCAAGCAGTCATTGCTTGTGTGGGATATGCGACAAAGAACTAAATATGACAACGGCTTTAATAGACCTGCCATTGCTGTGTCCAAACATTATAATAATAATAATAATAATTCTTTGCATTTATATAGCGCTTTTCTCACTACTCAAAGCGCTCAGCAATTGCAGGTTAAGGGCCTTGCTCAAGGGCCCAACAGAGCAGAGTCCCTTTTTGGCATTTACGGGATTCGAACCGGCAACTTTCTGATTGCCAGTGCAGATCCCCAGCCTCAGAGATAAAGTGTTGTTTGACCGAAATGTTTGACTTGTAATTTTAAACTTTGGAGCAGAGGGGGAAATTGAGGGAACGTGTGTCTTTGTCCCAAACATTATGATGGGCACTGTAGATACAGTAGGAAAGCTAGGTTGAGTGTCCACTGCGTTATTGAGTCAGATTTTGTCCACATGCCTCGTGTGACCAGTCACCAATGTACAGTCCAGTGTCAAAATCGCTATAACAGACACGTGTTTCTTTGCACGCTTTTCTTAAATTTTTTTGTGTTGCTTGCATATTACAGGGCAGAACGTCAGTGCCTGATCCACACGATCGACGCCCGGCCTTGTGTTATCGTAGGCTACCCCTTCACAAGGCTTACTGACTTCCGTATTTCCTCTGACACAATCATTGACAGTTTCTGCACTGTGAATCGTGCTAAGGGGACTAAGGTCTTTCTTGTCTTTCCACTTGATCACATTTAACATTATTTTTTTTTTTTTTCCCGAGTGGTGGCATTAAGCTTCCATATACTGTAAGATGGCAGATGACTTTCTCAAGGACTGATCTGCTTAATGAGAAATCCTGTCTCCAGTGCAATCTGTCCAACCACCTTGTGCAAATCATAAAAAAGAATGATTCATAAAAAAGCAACCAAAACGATGTCAGCGCTATTAGCACGCTGTTGTGTACCGCACTATACGTGAGCCTTTGCTGCTAACTTCTACTTTCAACTAAGCAACAAAACGTAGCAGTAAAGTAAATAGTTTTCATAGATTATATATATATTTGTTTCAGTAGGACTTTGATAGCTCAGAAATCATCCGTTCCCTTCTCTGTTTTCCTGGTCTCAGGTTAGTCATGGAATCTGACATGGCTGCTGAGATTGATGTCAGCAGCAGCCTGAGACAGCATGTTTAATGCTCGATCTCTGATCTTTTCGTGTCTATGAATGCCCTTGCTTAAAATGAAGAGAGTCAAACACCACAGAAACACGAAATAACTGCGCTTCAATAAAAGTTCAGCCTGAGGTGATCTGAACCGAGTCAACATGTTAGCAGGACATGGCTGCACTCAGTCTATTACATTTTCCTATTACTGAGAGGGAGTTACAGTTTTCGTCTTACCATTGTACATTCTAAATCTGGCGCTGCTATTCACAGGCCCGCTATGGAGCAAACACATACTGACAACAACCGAACAGCAAAGCTAACACAGAACTTCTTTCATCCTTGCAGCTGGGCTCCACGTGTCAGCGGTGCTCAAAATGGCGAGCAACATCACTACCACTGCTATAGGACACGATGTTAGGACCTGACGCTTTAGTGGTGTCCACTAGTTTAGCAATTTACCCTGAGAGCTGTCAATTAAGAATGTAGCCCAAAACACGGTGTGGTTTTAGTTTTCTCTGCCATGAATACAATTTTTCTGGACCTCTAAAGATCATTTTTTCCAAGGTTTTCTACTTCAGAGTATTATTGTCTATCTGTACATTCTGAGTGCTGCTAAAAACATAAGAATTCTGACAAGCGAGAGGATAGCATTCAGTCCATGTGTCACTCATCTGTTTAGCTAAGAGCTAAGCTGTCCCAATATCTCACTCAGATCCTTCTGAATTCTTGTCAAGGTTTCTGTGTCATCTCCATGTCTCGGTAGTTTGTTTCCGATTCTCACAACTCTTTGAGTGAAGATGTGCTTCTTGTCGTCAGTCCTACCCCATAAATACTGCCGGTGTCCTCGAGTACGTGACACACCAGTAAGTTGAAAGAATTGTGCTGGACCTACCTTAGCAGACTTTTGAAGACCTCGATTAGATCCCCATGTTGTCTCCTCTGGTTTATTTCTCTGAGTCTTTCAGGGTATAACATGCCCTGGAGTCCTGTGATGCTCTTGGTGGCTCTGCAAGTGCTGCTCTGCCTTTCATGTGTGGTGGTGACCAGAATGGCACACAATCATCCAGATGTGGTCTCACTAGAGCCTTATGTAGTCGGATCATACATCCCACGTTTTTTTCCAATATAACATTTTATTTCTCTTCTTAATAGGACTGCCAATACTGATGCTCTATGTAAGAAAGGTCAAAGCAGACTATACTTTCTGAGAAGGTTGGCATCCTTCAACATCTGCAGTAAGATGCTGCAGATGTTCTACCAGACGGTTGTGGCGAGTGCCCTCTTCACCGCGGTGGTGTGCTGGGGTGGCAGCATAAAGATGAAAGACGCCTCACGCCTGAACAAACTTGTTAAGAAGGCAGGCTCCATTGTAGGATTAAAGTTGGACAGTTTAACATCTGTGGCAGAGCGGCGGGCACTAAGCAAACTCCTGTCAATCATGAAGAATCCACTGAACAGTGTCATTTCCAGGCAGAGGAGTAGCTTCAGTGACAGACTTCTGTCACCGTCCTGCTCCACTGACAGACTGAGGAGATCGTTCCTCCCCCACACTATGCGACTCTTCAATTCCACCCGGGGGAGTAAATGCTAACATTAATTTTATTTTAATTCTTTTCATTTTATTACTATTTAATTTAATATTGTTTCTTTGTATCAGTATACTGCTGCTGGATTATGTGAATTTCCCCTTGGGATTAATAAAGTATCTATCTATCTATCTATCTATCTATCTAATAACTTCAATGCATTGCTTAGATGATGAAAATGATATGTCATTTAAAGATTTTTTTTACCTCTAATAATAATAATTATAATAATAATAATAATTCTTTACATATATAGAGCGCTATTTTTCACTACTTAAAAAGCTTCCATAGTGAGTGGGAAGCCACTTCAACCACCACTACCGTGAAGCATCAACCTGCACGATGTGACAGGAGCCATTTTAGTTCCAGTACACCCACCAGACATTAGCTGTTAGGTGGTGAATTGGTGAGACGACAGAGAGCTGGTTAGAGAATGGGAATGATTAGGGGGCCCGAATGATTAGGCCATGGATGGAAATTTGGCCAGGACATCGGGAAACACCCTACTCTTTACAAAGGACACCCAGGGATATTTTATGTCCACAGAGAGCCAGGACCTCAGTTTTATGTCTCATTTGAAAGATGGCACCATTTTTACAGCACATTGTCACAAACCTCTGCACTGGGGCATTAAAGTCCACATTCAGACCACAGGGTAAGCACCCTCTGCTGGCCTTGCCAACACCTCTTCCAGCAACAACCCAAGCTTTTCCTAGATGGTCTTCCATGTACACATTAAACGTGGCAACACAGATGTTCCTGTAGCGGCCCACGTCAACAGCCATGGACACTGTGAGAGGGTCTTTAAAGTCACGGTGCTTATGGGCAACTTCAAAACACAGCAAGAGAGAAAAGAATGGGAAGTTAAACTCCTGCTAAAATTGAATACGTTACAACATGGCTTGAATAAAGACAAGAGTTTTACGGCCAGATAGGAGGATTGTTTCCATCTCTCAGATTGACAAAGACAACCTGGCTATAGACCCACATTGTTATGAAAAACTCATCACAAACTTCAAAAGACTTTGTTGGACTGTTCTCTTATCCAAAGATCTTGACCATACATTGTTCTTCTCTCTCTTGGTAAATTAATCTTAGCCTGACTAAATCTATTAATTTTTTACATTTAAGATTTCTCATTTGAAGATTTACCAATGTTGTTTCTTGTCCTAGAGTGTGGATATATAAACAGAGGGAACTTCAGTTTCTGTATTACATCTCGCCTGAAGATGGGGTCTGAGTTGCCTCGAAAGCTCACATATTGTCATCTTTTTAGTTAGCCAATATAAGGGGTCATTTTGCTGGGCTTTTCTCTATATCTAAAATAAACATATAGATAAACCTTACTTGCTCTTACAGCCCCTTGTGCCTGATCGGCGTCTTAACGCTGGCCGCTTACCTTTGCACCACTGAGTCTTCCCCTTTTACTGCTTTGAAGTCAGCCTTTTTCTTTTCCTTTAAAGTAAACTAAGGAATCGCTATTAAGACGAGGCAGTTATTTGCTTAAAAATGCAGATATCACTTATTTCTGCTTTCTACCCTACCTCCTCGATGCTAATTCAAATACAGATAACAAGTACAGGTACAAGTAACTTTTCCAAGCCCACATCCAAACACCCAGCTACTTCTGCTCTTGTGCGGGCGAAAAAAAAGGAGGAGATTAAATTTGAAAAAACAGAAAAATGAATCCCAAAGCTACTGGATATCGTGGCCAGCCTTTACTCTGGTACTGGGAGTGCTTTGCAGAGTGGAGACAGAACCTCTGTGTTTTTCATTCAAGATCCCAGTTGATTCTGGGGTCTGTCAGCGGTGTGTTTTTGCTCCTACTCTGTTCAGTGCTTACATGGACTGGGTGTTGTGCAGGGTACAGGGGTCCAGTGGCAAGGCCATCAGCAATGTGTTTGTCTTCAGAGAGAGTGTCGACCTCGTCGAGAGGTTTACTTACCTCAGCAGTGACATTCATGTCTCTGGTGACTCTTCCTGTGAAGTCAGTAGACAGATTGGGAGAGCACGGGGGGTCATGAGGTCACTGGAAAGGGTGTGATATCTCTGCAAAAGGACGAAGGTCCAAGTCTTTAGAATCCTTATGCTTCCCGTTTTGCTATATAGTTGTGAGACATGGACGCTATCCAGTGACCTGAGACAAAGATTGGACTCCTTCAGTACTGTGTCTCTTCAGAGAATCCTTGGGTACCATTGGTTTGACTTTGTGTTGCTCATGGAGTTCCAAATGAGGCACATTACTTGCATTATGAGGGAGCGTCAGTTACGGCACTACAGCTATGTGTTGTAATTCCCCGAGGGTGATCCAGCTGACAGGATATTCATTGTTGAGAGCCTGTGCGGCAGGACCAGGCCAAGGGGACGGATTCTGGAGGGTGGGACTCGACTTTGTGTCTGCCTGGAGGGTTGACAACCAGGATCCTGAGTAGTTTTGTCATGTGGTGGGTGCGGAAATGTGCTGTACCAATGCATGCTCCCCAACCTGAACTGACCTGTAAGTCAAAAATAAAATCACAGTCATGGAGACCTTGGCCTGCCGGGTTTCTATTTGTGGAGTCTGTGCTGGCCATCCAATCTGATGAGAGAATCTTTCCATCCAATGATATCAAACCTCCTATTATGCAATACATTAAACTGTGTTCAACCAGTTCTGCAGCTTGTCTTTTTAAATTATTTTCAGTGTCATGAGAGGATTTCACATCTACAGGACGGTAGTGAGACCAGCTATGTAATAGGGGCTGGAGACGGTGGCACTGACCAGAAAGCAGGAGACAGAGCTGGAGGTGGCAGAGTTAAGGATGCCGGATTTGCATTGGGCATGACGAGGATGGATAGGATTAGAAATGAAGACATTAGAGGGTCAGCTCAAATCAGAGAGTTGAGATTGCATTGGTTTGGACATGTGTAGAGGAGAGATGCTGGGTATATTGGGAGAAGGATGCAGAGGATAGAGCTGCCAGGTAAGAGGAGAAGAGGAAGGCCTAAGAGAAGATTTAGGGATGTGGTGAGAGAAGACATGCAGGTGATGGAGAAGACAGGAGCAGTCAGAAGAAGAAGAAGACTAATATTGAGGTCTAAGTCATTAACATAAATCAGAAAAAGTAACGGTCCAAAGA
This sequence comes from Polypterus senegalus, assembly GCF_016835505.1. NCBI lineage: Eukaryota > Metazoa > Chordata > Cladistia > Polypteriformes > Polypteridae > Polypterus > Polypterus senegalus. The sequence goes on along the minus strand of NC_053166.1, from coordinate 16,911,802 downwards.
CAGAGCACAGAGAGACCCCTCTGATGACTCCATTCTCCTCTTATCTGTTACTCTTTCTCTTTTGCCAATTACCCAACTTGAGATCCAGTTTTGTAGGTCATCTATGATGCATACAGCATGTGTGGAATGGGATCGCATCAAAGTCTTTTTGAAAATTATGCCGTATGATTTGCTTTTCTCTCTATTGCAGTTGCCTGTTCAAAAAAAATCTAAATGATTGGTTCATCAAGATCTTCCCCTCATATACTCCCGTCTGCTGTTATTTAGTATATTACAGTATTTTCATATACTGTAGGTACTTGTTGATTTTATGTAGTGGTATACAGTATAGGAGATCCTAAATTGTCCCTAGTGTGTGCTTGGTGTGTGTGTGTGTGTGTGCCCTGCGGTGGGCTGGCGCCCTGCCCAGGATTTGTTCCTGCCTTGCGCCCTGTGCTGTCTGGAGTTGGCTCCAGCAGTCCCCCGTGACCCTGTGTTAGGATATTGCGGATTGGAAAATGACTGACCCACTGACTGGCTATATATTGAGATTCTGTGAGTATTGTATTATTTTTGGTTATTATCTCTTTTGTTTTTTACTTATTTTGCCTCAGTTTCTTAGGATTATTCTTGTGGATTTCATGTTAGGTATCAATGGCTTTGGATTACCCTGTAGGCAACTCATTTTGCTTCCTTTTTGCTCCTGTGGAACATGCAGCTATTTTTCTACATCTGTATGAATAAATGCTTTATTTATAAAGATTCCTTAAAGGACTTCTTTCTGTTCTCCATCTTGTGAAGTATATGTATTGTTATTTTTGGACATTCAAGAATCTTTTGAACTTTTGAAGTCAAAGCCCCATTCAGCCCAGTGTAGGCCGAAGCCAGCCTATGGAGTGGGAGCTCAGGCTGCCTTGGAGTGTTGCCTTTTCAGGGCTGGCTGGTGAGGGCAGGCTGATGACTCAAGTCTTGGAGACCTCCACACACCTTTGCCATTTGTGTGCTGATGCGAGCATAACAGACAGACGCAGCAGCATTTAAGTTGACATCACACTGGAATCATCATTCAAATTAGTAGATATTGTATTAGATATTAGTAGATTTATGTTAGGTAGAATGCCCAGAGGTGACTGGGCGGTCTCATGGTCTGGAATCCCTACAGATTTTATTTTTTCCCCAGCTGTCTGGAGTTTTTTTGTTTTTTCTGTCTCCCCTGGCCATTGAACCTTACTCTTATTAGATGTTAATTAATGTTGATTTATTTTGTTTTCTTATTGTGTCTTTTATTTTTCTATTCTTTATTATGTAAAGCACTTTGAGCTACTGTTTGTATGAAAATGTGCTATATAAATAAATGTTGTTGTTGTTGTTGTAGATACTGAAACAATTATTTTTGCGAGTTCTGCTTTGATTTAGACTCTAGGGACAAAGACTATTGGCTAGGTTCTGACTTCTGACTTTGTGTCTTGCTTCATGTATTCAGCTTAGTTGCACGATTGTTAGTCTTTCTAGATCTGACCCCTGCTTTGCTTTTTGGATCGTAGGTTCATCTCCTGGTCCATTTTTTTCCCTTTGTCCGGGTGGCCTTCCATCATTCCACCTGATAGTAAAACAAAATCTGCCTTATGATTTGGAGAAGATTACAAGTTTAAAAAATTTTAAAAGGCGTAACAAAAATCAAAACAAAACAGGAATCACTGTGTACTACATAGTTGAATCAGCATTTGAAATCCTAGTCTCTCACAAAAATCATTCCTTTAAATAGCTGAAGTTTGGATGTAGTTTCATTCAGACAGCTTTCTTTAAAAACGTTGACCATAATATTACAGGTCACATGACACAGCTTCATAGTGACAAGACATTCAATGCCACTCTTCTCTTCATAATGACAGCTCTGATCCATTGTGTCTTTAGCATTAGCCACTGCAGTGTTCGCAGCTTTGCTTGCGTGGGAATCAAGACACAATTGAACTCTGTGTAATCAAACACCACCTTCAATAAGAACATCAGGAATGGAACAGGCCATTCAGCCCAACAAAGCTCACCAGTCCTGTCCACTTTTTTCTTCTAAAAAAACATCAAGTTGAGCTTTGAAAGTCCCTGAAATCCTGATGTCTACCACATTACTTGGTCACTTATTCTAAGTGTCAGTGTTTCTCAGTGTGAAGAACAACTTGCTAATGTTTGTGTGAAATTTACCTTTCACAAGTTTCCAACTGTGTCCCCGTGATCGTGATGAACTCATTTTAAAGTCACAGTCTCAATCCACTAGACATATTCTCTTCATATCTTCAAAAACTTCAATCATTTCACCTCTTAATCTTTTTGCTTAATATCCGAACCTTGGTATACAAATAGTCGTGTGCACACCCCCAATGCATTTGTCGTCTTGCTTCATGAGTGGCAGAGGGACTGTTTGAATTCACTGCATACTCTGGACAGCCAAATCTGTTCTTGTGCATCTCATGTTGTGTAACTCAGAGACTGGCTTATAAAGAGGAAAGTCAATAGGGCACTTGATGATGACTTATTTGACTTTCCTTGGCATAATAGGTTTTAAAACTTCCTCAAGGCCATTCCAGCTAAGAGGCATTTACATTCCATTACTATTGATTGCTGTCGTTACTTAGTAAAGTGCTAGAGGCCTCACAGGTAAAGGTTTATGACTGTGATGCTGTGTGCTGAATTTACAGAGATGCTTCCTGTATCAAGAGGACATGATGGGGCTATTGACATTTATTAAATGTATATGTGTTTGTATATATATTTATATATATATATATATATTTAGTCACACACGTGCGAGTAGGAGACAGCTGAAGGGCTTAAGTAATGTCAATACAACATCCGACCAGGGGAGGGCGGGGTGCACTGACTGTCCTTCTCAGTTCCCTGCAGACCTTTCCCAAGAAATCCTGCCAGGTTCCGGTACCTTAGAAGACGTCACTTCTGGATCCCGCCTCCTCGATGACGGCGCTTCTGGTCCAGACGACGTCACTTCCGGGTCCCGCACGCCCCTAGATGATGTTACTTCCGGTCATGACCCTTCGATGACGTCACTTCCAGTCCGGCCAACGTCACATCCGGGTCCCGCCCCTTCAATGACGTCACTTCCTGTATGGGCCTTTAAAGCCGCCATTTTACCACCATGGAATCAGTTCTGTTTTTTCAATTCTACAAACCTTTTGCAGCTAGGGATATTATACGGGTGGCTGCTCCAAACCTTTATATGATGTCTGGTGTGTTTATATCACAATATATATATATATATATATATATATATATATATATATATATATCCTTTTAATCTTTTCCCACTTCTATGTAGGGTTGATGTGCTTGATCAAACTTCTCCAAACAGCTCGGTCCTGCACCTCCTCTCCAATCGAGCCCTTTCCTTCAGATCTTCTTTTCTTTATCCATCCACCTCTGCTTTGGTCTCCCTCACTTTCCCTTCCCCTGCACTTCCATTCCCATCACTCCTTTGCCCAAATATTCATTGTCACTCCTCATCACATGTCCATACCACTTTAAGCTACTCTCCTGTACTTTCTTAGATTTCTTTCCCACTTTTTGTTGTACCTCTGTTTATCTAATTTCTTATTATGTCCTTCTTTATAAGTCCACACATTCATCTCAACATCCTCATTTCTGCCACATCCAACTTCTTCTCCTGCTGTGCTCCCTTCACTGCCCATGTCTCAGCTCCATACATCAATGCCTGTCTTACCACTCATTGCCTTTGATCACACAATACTCCTGATACCTTCCTCCATTTTTTCCATCCACTCTGCATTGGGTTATCTCTGCATCTAATTCTCCATGTTGGGCTACCACTGATCCTAGATATTTAAATGTATCCATTCTTTTCAGTAGCTCTCCCCACAGGCTAACTTCTGAATCATGACCATCATTAAGCTTCATATATTCTGTCTTCTTTCTGTTTATCTTCAGTCTCCCATCTTCTAAAACCCTTTGCCATTCTCACTCAAATGAGCAGGTTCAGCAGCAGCTACAGGAAAGCCTATAAAAATGGCAAGCCTGCCAAAGTCCGATATGAATTCCAACAAGTGTGGTTACAACGAGTCGTCCTTTTAAAGATAGTGAGCCACCTAAAAGAGTGACAAAAACAACTAGAATCCACAGGTACTTGGCAGCAACAGTCACCGCAGAGCTACAATATTCTCATGACTTACTCATTCCGGTTCAAAATGGCTGATACACTGTACATTAGCTGGATGGACAGATGGCACATGTATTGTCTCCATCAGTTTGGTCATTGGGCCTCAAAGTCTTTTCTGCCAGTATAAGACTTAGGGCAGGGGTTGATCAAGAATGACCCATCTATCCTTTAGGTGTCACTTTCACTCACTTACTCACTGAATGTCAAGCCCACTGCCTGAAGACAAGTGTAGAGGGACTGAGGAGGGTTTTTTAAACAGTTTTATAGGACAACAGTATCTCGAGCTACATGATACCCTATTGTTATCCATCCATCCTTCCATTATCTAACCCGCTATATCCTAACTACAGGGTGACGGAGGTCTGCTGGAACCAATCCCTGCCAACACAGGGCACAAGGCAGGAAATAAACACCGGGCAGGGTGCCAGCCCACCGCAGGCCCTATTTTTAATTCTCTTATATTATTTATTTATTATTTACTTATCTCTATTATAAAAGAGACCTTCTCTGAGATCATTTCAGGTCCCGCGAGACAAGACTTTTTGCCAAGAGATTTGGACAAGTCCCACACTCCTCTCAAACATTTACCACCACACCCACAGTCCACTCACTTCTCATTCGTGTGAATGCTATTGTCAGACACAATTCCTGCGCTCTCAGCTCCAAGCGAGGTCGGAAATAAAAGACAAAGAGTAGATGACAAAGTAGAACGTCGTAAAGAGGTTCAAAAACGTTGGCACGATACACATGCAGAGCAGGTTAGAGATAATGAAAGTACTAAAATTCAAAAGTCTCAAAAAACTGATAGTAAAGATCGCATTAGCACTAACAAATGGAAATTATTACTCTGTGAGATAACGGAACAGCGAAAAGAGATCGAATATATGGACATGGGTGATATGACAGAAGTATGTAGATATTTTTTGGCTTTAAACTTTAAGTTGGAGACTTGTAGATCATCTAATTCGTGTTGCCATCAGGGACAAGTAGTGTTTCTTCCCAATGAAAAGGCGTATCCGCGAGAATTAAAGGACTTGTTGTTTGGTGAAAGTGAAATCCACATACGTGAGCGGCAGAGACGCAAAGTGGCTGGCGCGTAGTGCAGGCCGGGGGTTGGCGAGCAAAGCGACCAGGAGGCAAAGTACCCTAGTAATTTATATTTTTAATATAATGCGTACTATTACTGTAATCTAGCATAATGATTTTTTTATTGATATTAATATAATTTGCATATTTACTTTTTTTTTATCATTTTATTGATTTTATTAAAATCAAATAACATTCCATACAAGCAGTTTACCAAAACTAGGTTTGAAACAAATCAGTGTATTTACTGATTAAGTCCTTTTATATTCCTCTTTAATGCACAGCCTTGCTGTTTATCAGGTATTTCACTACATATACTGTTGTACTGAGTGTATGTGACTGTCACGCATGAGTGTCACTGGGTCACCTTCCAGGCTAATCAAATGTAAGCACCACCACTTTGGGACACAAGGGGGTGCTCTGGTTGACAGGTTGCTCTCTTTTTCCACTCACAGCTTTCAGAAATCACCCAATGAGGGCAACTGACTCCAGCCCTTCTGGTCCAACGACTATAAAGCAGAGATGTCCTCAGAAGGGGTCGCCTCACTTTGGGATGGTCAGACTGTCAGATGGAAGTCCGGCCTTCTCCTGTGACACTGTATTTGGTAATTAGGCGACACAGCCTGCTTCTTTGCTGAGCTTCATTTTGGTCCATCGTGCGCGAGCTTATTGATTAGTTGTTAAAAGCGGCCACCCAGCTGGCACCACAATATTTTGTTGGTGGATTTATGTGTTCTCTTGATCAACATCAGGGACAACAAAAAGTTGATTTGAGGTCATTTGAGGGGTGATATGATAAAATATGAACCACCTGTAAGAAACCAATGAAAATTCGGGATAGTGTGCTAACTCAACCTGATACCATAAAGCAGATCCATGAAGCTGTGGGATGGAAGTGCTTCTCACTTCACCACAACGCTACCTGCAGAACAATTTTAGAAATGATTAAATTCCATAATTTAGTACTTTTAATCAACTGATGAAGCTTTTGAGGAGACACTGAGCCTGGCCTTTTGATATTTCTCATAAGGGTGTTGCTTCAGAGGAGCAAAGGAGCAGTTTACCTTGCCACACACAATTCGATGGTGAAAAATAAGTGCAAATTAAAAGCTCAATTTATCACAAACATGAAGAGCTGAAATAAAAGGTTAGAAGGCTGTACCATTTAGTTGGTCACTTTCAGGTATCTGAAAGAAATGCTTTAAAGTGTTGGGCACTAAAACAAAAAAGTAAAAAACAGCAGGTGTCTGCGCAGCATGATAAAGAAGCTATCAAGGCCAGCCACTAATTATTCCCCTTGTGTCATTAGGCTGGCGAAATCACGCTTGGAACTAAAAAAGATTAAGTGCGGCGCGATCACAAAACTCTAAGCAAAGCATGGCCGAGTCCGGAGGGAGGGGTGCGGATAATGTTGTTTAAATACCGTATTCCCCAAACGGCCGCCTTTACCAGTGACACAGTATCGGTAACATTTGTATGCACACACAAAAAAATCTCAAGTTTTTAATTTATTATTCCTAAAGCAGGCTGCATTAAATCAGCGAGCCCAAGCATTCTGCAGCTCTTACCAGCATTTCATAAAATACACAATTATTTAAATTAGACAAATCCCAAAGTCTCCCTCGAATAGAGATGTGACTGCTAATTAATATTAAGGAGACTTTTTAAAATAATTCTTTATTGTTTCGCTATGAATGTAATGAAGTGCTCTTCTATTCAGTCACTTTGAGCAGTTTAATCCGTACAAGTGAGACAATGCACTAAGGGGCCACAAAACATTTAAAGAAACAGCAGCCTGAGGTTAGGGGGGCCATTTCATAATGTCTTCAGACGTTACAGCTCACTGAAGAAGTGCCGTATGCCCCCTGAAAAGTGACGCATGCTTTTGATATGTCATTGAGTAAAGCAAAGCGAGTGTGAAAAGAGATCAAGTACGGCTTATTCTGCAAAGAGATTCTAAAATGGCCTGGGTACCTTTGCTAGTACCCCTAGAAAAGTTCATAAATAATTTCATTAGAGTGACGTCACCGACAAAAGCGCGATAGACATATGCGCCCCGACAAAACCGTGATGGACAAATGAGCGCCTACAAAACCGGTAACTGGTTTTCGACAAATGCGCGCCGACAAAATCGCCACGACAAAATCGCGAGAGAGGCCAAGAGAGTGGGACGCGCGACGCGCATTATGTACACATTATGTGCTAGGTTATAACTGTTATAACTGCTGATGGCATGCCGAGAACAAATAACTCAGTCGAGGGTTGGCATAACGCGCCGTATACAAAGAGGAATTACCAGCAGTCAGGCAGCCAGCAAGTCTAAATACGCTCAACTATCTTTTTCCTACATATGCAGGGCGTGATCTTAAAGACTATCTGTGTGCCGTGCTGATGGCATGCCGCGTCTCAAAATATTGACTTCTAAAACAAACATTATTATATATGCTTTAAACTAGTAATTAATATTTAATGAAACTTTCGCGATTTTGTCTGTGCGATTCTGACGCCGCCTTTTAATCGGCGCTATTTTGTCGGTGCTCATATGTCATCGCGCAAATGTCGGGTCACATGCAAAAGGAACAAGGTCCAAGTCTTTAGAGTCCTGGTGCTTCTTGTTTGTGAGACATGGACGCTATCCAGTGACCTGAGATGAAGACTGGACTCCTTCAGTACTGTGTCTCTTCAGAGAATCCTTGGGTCCTGCTGGTTTGACTTTGTGTTACTCACATAGTCCTGAATGAGGCACATGACCTGCATTGTGAGGGAGCATCAGTTACGGTACTGTGGCCATGTGGGACAATTCCCTGAGGGTGGTCCGGCTCACAGGAGCTCAAGCAGCTGGACCAGGCTAAGGGGACATCAACGTAACATCTGGCTGTGGCAGATAGAGGGTCATTTCAGGAGGGTGGGACTGGACCGTGTGCGTGCCTGGGGGGTTGCAAACCAGGATCCCGAGCTGTACCAGTGCATGCTCCCCAACTTGACTTGACCTGATTTTTCAAGCTAGCTGTTTTCTTGAATTCGTATCCAATCGTGAAATCAGTCATTCAGCTGATTGAAATGGAAAAAAGTCGTCACTCTGCTGTTTTGGGGTTATTGTGAGTCTCAAAGCAAAGGAGGGAGTTGTCTGAGGACATCAGAATGAAAATTCTAGACATGCATTTTAAAGGCAACGGCTAGAAGACCATCTTCAAGTAGCTAGATGTCCCTGTGACAAGAGCTGCAAATATGATTAAGAATTTTAAGGCCCATGGGACTGTAGACAACCTCCCTGGACACCTGGCAACAGGAAAACTGACCTCAGAATGGGCAGAAGGATAGTAATGATGGTAGGCAAAAAGCTAAGGATAACTTCCAAAGAGATCCAAGCTGAACTCCAAGGTCAAGGCCCATCATTGTCTGATCGCACCATCCGTCAATTTTTGTGACAGTCTGCTTAACTGATGATGACCCAGGAGGACTCCACTGTTGAAAGACAACCATAAAAAAGCCAGACTGGAATTTGCTAAAGAGACCATAATGCTTCTAGGAGAATGTCCTTTGGATTCATGAGACAAAACTGGAGCTGTTTGGCAAGTGACATCATCTCCACGTCCACAGATGAAAAAAATGAAGCTTTCAAAGAAAAGAACGCCATAGCTACTGTGAAACATAGAGGAGCTCAGTCGTGTTTTGGGGCTGCTTTGCTGCATCTGCCATGAGGTGTCTGGAGTCTGTGCAGGGAATAATGAAATCTCAAGACTATCAAGACATTCTGGAGTGAAATGTACTGCCCAGGGTCAGAAAGCTCTGAGTCAGTCGCAGGTTATGGATCCTCAACAGGATAAGGAGCCAAAATAATAAGCGAAAAGGAGACAAGAATGACAAAGAACAAAATATTGGACAATTCTGAAGTCCCCTTCTGTGAGCCCTGATTTAAATCCTATCAAGCATCTATGGAAAGAAGTTGAAATGTGCAGTCTGGAGGAGACCCCCTTCAAACCTAACACAGCTGGAGCAGTTTGCTCAGGACGAGTGGGCCAAACGACCTGCAGACTGGCGCAGACGTCTCATGGAGAGCTCCAGGAATCGCTTGTGGGCAGTGATGGCCTCTAAAGGCTTTGCAACAAAATATTAGATTGAGAATCCCATCATTTGTGTCCATGTCATTTTCATTTCTATTATTATTTGAAATGCTCTGTTGAATCAAAGCTCTAAAGCAAAGATTTTTGTTAAATACGGAATAAACAAAGACGGGGGCCAACAGCTTTTGTCAGTTTCATGTTATTTCAGAGACAATTGCGGGTTCTTCTTTTGTCATGGCAACAAATTTGTTCACCTCTGTATAAATAAAGTCTAAATATTATTTACCTATAAACTCGCGGATAAGTTCTCTCGCAGATAAGTCGGGGCTTGATTTTATCATATAATTTCTAGATTTTTTATAATGTTGTTCGTTTAAGTTGAATGTGGAAAACTCACGCTATTGGTCAGAGAGATTACGATATGCTAATGCGCCCCTGAGAGAGTAACCACGGAGCATACTGCCGTTTTTTCTATGTATTGTGCCTACGCGACCACACGGTAATACCAGAACTATTACGAAGCGACGTTTGCACGGATTTGTGTTTTTGTATCTCACATCCCGCACACACCTTTATCGTAAGAGCATCCCTTATCTACGATGGAGTGTTCTATCAGAAGAAAATATGAAGCTGGTTTTAAATGAAACATCGTTGAACTGGCGAAAGAAATTGGTAACCGCGCTGCTGCAACAAAATTCGATGTGTCTGAGAAACTGATGTGAGATTGGAGGAGGCAAGAATATGTGAAAAAAAAATAAAAATAAGTGTCTAAGTCGGGGTCTGATTTTATGATCGATTTTTCGGGTTTCAAGACCCGACTTATACGTGAGTATATACAGTAATAGTAGTCGTGTTAGACATGTTTATAGTCCATTGTTTTATCTTTTATACTTGTATGTGAAAAATAACACTGATGGAAAAATGGGAAAAAACAGCAGCTGGAATGAACTGAAATTGGAAGAACAATTAGATAGATAGATAGATAGATAGATAGATAGATAGATAGATAGATAGATAGATAGATAGATAGATAGATAGATTATCTTGTATACATTACCTAATTTTGTGCTTTGTTTTACTTTTATCATCGTTTATAAATTTAATTCGGGTGACACGGTGCCATCGTAGTAGCACTGCTGCCTTGCTGTAAGAAGACCAGGGTTCACATCCCAGGTCCTCAGTGTGTGGAGATTGCATAGTTTCTTCCCACCATGGGTGGATTGGTGGCATTAAATTGGCCCCAGTGTGTGTTTAGTGTGTGTGTGTTCACCTTGCAATGAACAGAGTTTGTTCCTACCTTACGTCCTATGCTAGCTGGGATAGCGTCCCGGCCAACCCTGGTCTGGATTAAGCGGGTTAGAAAATGATATGACATAAATTGAATTATGTTTTGGTTGACATTTTTGTGAAGTATTTTTTCTTGCTTGCTGCCATATTGTTTAAGCAAACAAGTTCTGTGCTGCCATGTGAGGCTCATCAGATGATCCCTCTTTCATTTTTGATGACCTTTCTTTGCCTCTGGCTGTGTCCAGTTGTGTGAACATAAAGAACATCTCCAGGCCGCATTTCACTGCTCAGTGATTCTGTAAGGCCATAGTCGCCTGTAGCCCACCTACAACTACAGTACATTTTACCTCCTACAGCCTTTATTGATATTCCACTTTTGGTAGAGAAGTCTTTCGAAAGGACAGAGGACCTGTTGGTGTTAGAAAGAACAAGAGCTAATAATGTAAAAGTTTAAGATAAGATCTAATCTCAAACTCTGGGAGACAAGGGATCACAGACATAAATATATCAAACTTATCTGAGGAGGAAGAAGATCTGGATTGAGGGGCAAGTAAAGGTGAAGACGGAAGACAAGCAGGAGATTAAAAATCTGAAAGAATAAAAGCAAAAATGCTGCAAAAATTCTGAGGCTTGCATCAAACATCCCAAAAGGCAACATCTAGAAAGGAGTGACCCAGGGGCCTACACTCTTACAAGTGCATGTGTGGAAACATAATTTTATATATAATCTATAAGTGGTTTTGCAGAATTGGCTCAGACACAGGAAGCAGAGGGTGATGGTGCGAGGAACCTCATCAGAACTGGCCGATGTTATGAGTGGTGACCAGCAGGGGTCAGTGTTAGGGCCGGTGCTATTTTTAATATTTATAAATAATTTAGATAGGAATATAAATAACAAGCCGGTTAAGTTTGCAGATGATACCAAGATAGGTGGATTAGCAGATAATTTGGAATCCATTATATCATTACAGAAGGACTTAGATAGCATACAGGCTTGGGCAGATTAGTGTCAGATGAAATTTAATGTCAGTAAATGTAAAGAATGACACATAGGAAGTAAAAATATTAGGTTTGAATACACAATGGGCGGTCGGAAAATTGAGAGTCCACCTTATGAGAAGGATTTAGGAGTCGTAGTGGACTCCAAGCTATCGACTTCCAGACAGTGTTCAGAAGTCATTAAGAAGGATAACAGAATGTCAGGTTATATAGCGCCTTGATGTGTGGAGTACAAGTCACAGGAGGTTCTGCTCAACCTTTATAACACACTGGTGAGGCCTCATCTGGAGTACTGAGTGCAGTTTTGGTCTCCAGGCTACAAAAAGGACAAAGCAGCGCTAGGAAAGGTCCAGAGAAGAGCAACTGGGCTGATTCCAGGGCTACAGGGGATGAGTTATGAGGAAAGATTGAAAGAGCTGAGCCTTTACAGTTTAAGCAAAAGAAGATTAAGAGGTGATATGAATAAAGTGTTTAAAATTATGTAGTGAATTAGTCCAATGGATCGAGACAGTTATTTTAAAATGAGTTCATCAAGAACACAGGGACCCAGTTGGAAACTTGTTAAGGGTAAATTTTGCACAAACATTAGGGAGTTTTTCTTTACACAAAGAACAATAGACACTTGGAATAAGTGACCAAGTAATATGGTAGACAGTAAGACGTTAGGGACTTTCAAAACTCGACTTGATGTTTTATTGGAAGAAATAAGTGGACAGAACTGGCGAGCTTTGTTTGGATGAATGGCCTGTTCTTGTCTAGAGTGTTCTAATGTTCTAACTAACCCGGCCAGGGGGCCAAAATGGAAGGACAGAGGGAGACAGCTTTCCGGAGCTATACACCCCCTACATACAGGGTGGCAGCATCCCTCTGGTGGAATTCCCATTTGTACAATCACAGGGCATATTGGGAGCTGTAGTCCTGATGGGCAGCCCTATTGGGGTACTTGGGTGCCACCAGTGGGTACTGCAGTGTCGACCGGAAGTACTTCTGACATTCAGGGCTGTGGCAGCTCCTCTGCATCAGGGAGTCAGAGTTGGGAGGCACTGGGCAATGCTCAGAGAGGAGGAGGAGGAGTAGAAGATGAAGAATAACTGTCTATTTAACCCTGAATCTGTGTTTGGCTGAGTTGTGACTGGGGCCTAGTGGCCACAGTGGTATTTTAACAATGGAGATTCTGTTGTATAACAAAGGCTAAAGACTCAAAGACCAAGGGCAGACGGGAAACACAAAGCTTTTTGAACTGTACACACTACCTAAGGGTAATTAACTGGTAAGTAATTACAATTGGCAAAAGAGAAAAAAAAAACAAACAAAAAACAAATGAAGGGGTTATGGCCAAATGTGGGTGTGTCCACAGTCCTGAGAGGGGCGTGGTCAGGGGGGTTCTCCTTGACAAGAAGAGGCTGAAACTCGCCACAATTCCTTCATAGGCTCATGTTTTTTAAATTCTTTCCTCATGTTTTTTTTGTTTGTATGTTTGCATATACATGTTATTTATTTTAGAAAGGGTTCTTTGTTAATTTTGTTTTCTTCTGGTTGCTGATATTTTGTGACACGGTTATTGTCTTGTGCTTGTCGATGCCATGGAGAGTGGGACAAGAAGATTCATGAATTGCATTGTTACCATGTGGTAAAATGTGTCCAGGGTCCATGGCAGGAAGCCACAGGTGCCAGTAATAGTGCCACTCAGATTCCGAGAGTTTGGGTGTACGGGAATTTGCTACACAGCTATGTAGTGCTTAATGGGAGAAAGCGACGGATTGTCTGTTCACGTATGAGAGCGATATCGACTCAGAATGTGTACGCGCACGCATCATGGCTGCCACGCGTTCCCAGCGTTCATTTGACGCGTCCTCTGAGCAGGTCCTCAGAAATTAACGAGATGCATGCCAGAGTTGCAGTACCAACAAAAAGTCGGGGGGCGCAGTGTGATAAAAGTCAGAATGAGTCTCTGTTTACTATCTACATGTGACAGAAAGCCTCTATGCAGATCCTACGTGATCGATGTGCACGCTTCTATGTTTGCTGAATGTTTCGATGTGGTGAAGCAAAATGTCGACATTCAGATGCATTTGTGGTGCTTTAATATTCAAGTGTCGCATATTTCCCAATTGTAATGACGCGATATATTTTAAAAGTCTCACATACCGCCTTCTGTGCCCTCTTTTTTTTCTGGGGCTTCCTCCTGACCTGGCAGCAGCAATCGCCCCACAGAACACATTACTAGTATGATACTCTCTGCACATTTTAATCCTAAGATTTATACTTGATATCACTTTCATAATGAAATCCATTAAAGTGTATGTTATGTTTCAGATAAATCTTTAATTTCATTTAAATAACGAATACCGTTAATAATTACACACATGGGGTGACACGGTGGTGGAGTGGTAGCGCTGCTCTCTTGCAGGGAGTCACGTCACGGGTATTCCCTGTCTGGAGTTTCCATGTTATTCCTGCTGGGTTTCCACCATGTGCTCAGGTTTCCTTCCTAAGATATGCAGATTTGGTGACACTAAAATGACGCCAGTGTATGTGTGAGTGTGCTTGCATTCACTTTGCGATGAGCTGATGTCCCGTCAAGTGATTGTTTCTGCCTCGTGCCCAATGCTTGCTGGAATTGACATATCCCTGGATTGATGGATTTAACCATTAAACATAATTTTTTAGAGATATTGCGATAAGGTGTCCTCGAAATTTAATGGGTGTTCCAGGCAATTCACAACACAGCGAAGCCGAACCTGTGCTCACCGTGACAATATCTCGCACTGCCACCTGGTGGATTCCTCCAGATTTACGTAAAGTATGCGGCCAAGTATAAACAGTACAACGCTTGCGTAGCAGGAGCGTCCGCTGGAGCATGCGTTGTGTCGCATGAAGTATAAACCTGGCCTTAGTCCTCCGGGGTTTGCAAATGAGGCGTCAGCACTCACGGGCGCTATGAAGTGTCTGTGCAAAAGGGAACAAGTGGGGAGAAAATTCGAGGAACATGGGGAAGGAAAGGAAAAGAGAACTGGGCAGTTGAACCAGTGCTCCAGAATGCAGGCAACACAGTCGGGGAAGCACCGCAGGGGAGTGTGGGGGAACGGCACTCCTGAGGAGACTGAGAAAGCATGGGACATCGTGGGCTCAGACAGTGAAGGAAACTGGCGGTATGCAGGATCCGGGACGCCGAAAGATGGTGGATGCAACGACAGCCAATATAAGGATAAGTGCAATTGCTGGGGTCTCAGACCTCAGGAGGCAGGCTATTGAGAGGGAGGGCACTGGAGTAGAGCGCGAGGGTCCAATTCAGTCTGGTTTGAACCTTGATTTAACTTATTTGCTTCAATTTTTACTTCACTACAATAAAACTTTTATGACTTATTTATTGAAGATTTTTACACTTCCAGTTGAAGATTATTTTGAATTATTTAAGAACAACCTTGCACTTGTCGTGACTATCAAGGCCTTGGGGGAACAGGAAGATGCCAGGGCTGCGGGCACTCGAGGAAACGCACACCACAATGGTTTGAGGATCAGCACAAATTAATCGAAATCTGGTAATACGTCATGTACACGAATTTAAATTGGTAGCTTTGGAGCTGCTTATAACAAAACACAGCATCACACACAAATAACATAAATAACAAAAGTTAAACAACATACATCAGAAAATGTTTCAGAATAATGCAAATATAATGGAGATGCGCAAATGAAAGCGTGTGTGTGTGTATAGCATATACTCACGTAAACACACACACTTTCATACTGTAAGAAGGGACACATAAATAAGCATGGAAGACGGGCAAAATCATTGGTTTCTTAGGGCTGCTGTAACTACCCAAGATTGATGGATGCTAAATAAGCTTTTGTGTATTTTCTTGTTTATTTCGTTTCCGATTTTTGCTTCACGTTTTTCTACTACGATTTTTTGGTTTCTGACGAACTTTCTAACAGTCTTCTGTTTACGATTCCTTGCTAGCTTTACGACTCTTCTCCTGGTCATCCCATTCATTTTGGTTTTATTTTAGTGTCAACCTTAACAAAACGCATGTTACAATCAAAGCTACTGCCATCACCCACATGATATGTTTAATACCTAATCATTTAAATGGGCATCAGTTAAGGACGACTCTGAGCGTTAGCCTTCTTAGCGTTAACTCCGACAGTCTCTCGAGCTTGGAATTGCATGTAAATACGGTTAACCCTGAATGTCACTCTGGATTTAGCTGTTATAATCTAACATAAAGTGTTAAGCCTGGATAAGACTTGGAAGATTATTCTGCTGCCTTTTAGTGGAATACATATCATTATGCTGCAAAAAAATCATGAATAGTTCTATGCAGTTTGTCACTGTAAGGTAACTCATCAATATTCAAGAGTGCGGCGGATCCTTCAGCCAAAACACAATGACATGTAAACAAGAAGTCGTAAAGCCAGTTTTAGAACAAACTGAAACTGAACCATTCGTTGAGTCAAGCGACAGCGGTGACAATGAGAACTGGAATATTAAACGTGGACACAGATTATGAAACTGATGCATAGGGCAATGCACAACCACACCACCGTGATATGTGTAGAAGAATAATTTTCGGGTAACACAGCATTCATCTTTAAGAAATAGCATGATGGGTTAATAAATGTCGGAAATGAGATAAAGGTCAAGTAAACAACAAACTATACACTGAAATATAAGAATTGGTTTAGGAAAAATACTGAGATGGTCAAGTAAATAAAGAATGTGCCAGAAGAAAGGCGGATGTAATATACAAAATGAACTGAAGGATGACTAAGAAATCAGCAGACTAGAATAGACAGTTGTTACATGCACAGAAATTTCAAGGGTGGCGACACATCTTAAAAGGTAAAAGAAAAACTAGAATATAATATAACAGACTTTATTTCATAAATCATTTGATTGTAAATTAATGAACCAATCAAAGTGAAATGTATGCGTTGATTGACACTGCATGTAAATTCAACACTTTATAAAATGAACCTCTATTCTTTGTTTCTCAGACTACTCTGACCAGGCTATAACAGATAGCTTTTGAAGAATGCTCCCTTCAAGGCATTTTGCCGAGGAGTAATTAACAGGGGCACCGCAGGGGACTCGACTTTCTCCGGTCCTGTTCAATCTATATACATCAGACTTCCAATATGACTCGGAGTCCTGCCACGTGCAAAAGTTTGCTGATGACACTGCTATTGTGGGCTGCATCAGGAATGGGCAGGAGGAGGAGTACAGGAAGCTAATCAAAGACTTTGTTAAATGGTGCGACTCAAACCACTTACACCTTAACACCAGCAAGACCAAGGAGCTGGTGGTGGATTTTAGGAGGCCCAGGCCCCTCATGGACCCTGTGATCATCAGAGGTGACTGTGCAGAGGGTGCAGACCTTTAAATATCTGGGAGTGCAGCTGGATGACAAATTGGACTGGACTGCCAATACTGATGCTCTATGTAAGAAAGGTCAGAGCAGACTATACTTTCTGAGAAGGTTGGCATCCTTCAACATCTGCAGTAAGATGCTGCAGATGTTCTACCAGACGGTTGTGGCGAGTGCCCTCTTCTACGCGGTGGTGTGCTGGCGTGGCAGCACAAACATGAAAGACGCCTCACGCCTGGACAAACTTGTTAAGAAGGCAGGCTCTATTGTAGGAGTAAAGTTGGACAGTTTACATCTGTGGCAGAGCGACGGGCATTAAGCAAACTCCTGTCAATCATGAAGAATCCACTGCATCCACTGAACAGTGTCATTTCAAGTCAGAGGAGTAGCTTCAGTGACAGACTTTTGTCACTGTCCTGCTACACTGACAGACTGAGGAGATCGTTCCTCCCCCACACTATGCGACTCTTTAATTCCACCCGGGGGAGTAAATGCGAACATTAATTTTATTTAAATTTTTTTCATTTTTATTATTATTTAATTTAATATTGTTTCTTTGTATCAGTATACTGCTGCTGAATTATGTGAATTTCCCCTTGGGATTAATAAAGTATCTATCTATCTATCTATCTATTAAAAGATACCATGAACAGCTTTTCTCCTGCCTGATAACTGATTTGTCCTGTTAGAGGATGTTTCTTTCTTTAATAAGACTAGGGGGTAAAGCCCCCTGCTAGCTTCACTCGCCCTACCCCACCACCCCCTATCTGTGGGCTGAATGCACACTAAGGAGATGCGGACGGATCATCTGCTTGCTTGCTGCTGTCGAGCTGCGTGTTCTGCTTGTCGTGCTGCACGTTGGTCATTTAAAAGCCTGTAAAGCACCTGTCCATTTGTCTCGCGGGAGGTTATAGAGTCTCTCACGGGACGTCAAAGTGTCTTCCGAGAAGATCACGCCTCGACCCAAGTTTTTTTTTTTTATTATAATAGAGAGATGTAAAATTTCAACCACACATGCCTGGTGAATTCAGTCACCTGAAGGTTCACTGTGGTGAAAATAGGAGTGTTGCAAAAAGGCAACATGATTGTGATCAAGTGGAAAGACAAGAAAGATGTCACCCCCCCAAGCACTGTACACAATGCAGAAACTGGTATTTGTGTCATCGGAAATGTGAAAGTCACTGAGCTTTGTGCTGTGTTAGCTTACAATAACACAATTGGCGCATCAATGATGCGGATGAGGCATTGACATTCTACCCTTTCACATGCCAGCAACAGACAAATATTATAAGAAAAATGTGCAAAGAAACACATTGTGACATTGGGGTGAGTGTGGGTGACTGTTTCAAAACATGTCACTCGATGGATGTGTACGAAACCTGCACCAGAACAGAGGTAAACACCTTTCCTATTGTATTTATGTTGATGTTTTAGTGTTTACATGTTTCAATTACACGTAATAGTATTTTTTTATTGTTAAAAAAAATTCAACATTTTTAACTCTTTTTTTTCCGGAGGTAAACAATAATGGTAAGGTGGTTATTACGCCTGAGGAAAAATGTCACCGCGTGGCCCGTTAGAAGACTGTTTCTTAAAACTTTATCAGCAGCACCATTTCTGATTTGATGTTAGGATTATTTTCATAGCTCCGCCCTCCAAGATCCGATATCCTGGGTCTGAACCGTGAAACCAGGTAGTGTTGTGTGGGGTGAAGCGTCTTTCTGCATGTATACTGTTTTTCCTCTCCCATCCACAAAAGTGTACAGGTTGGCAACTCTAAACTGGTGTGTTGCAATTCCAACCCCATCAAAGCACAAAAGAGGTTAGCAGGCTTCAAGCAAATGGCACCAAAGGTTAGACCTGCCCTCTTGATGTTGGAAAACAAAGCATGTCCAAGGATTATCATGTGACAGTGAAGACGACCAAAAGACGTGCAGTCAAAAAACAAAACGGATTTAGACAAATGAAGGGGTCAAAACCATGAGATCAGAAAGTCAGGAACCAAAAGATGAGGGTCAAGACATAACTCAAGTGTAAATCAAAACTGAAACCAGAAGAAACAACCCTAACACAAGGACTACTTGATATTGACGATTGCTTCCATGACATAATCAGTGCAATAACTGTGATTGCATAATGCTTCCAAATGGCATTGTGTAAATAAAAAATAACCCTTAACATATCACAGAATTGGTCAGAAATTCACAAAAATATACACAAAACGAGTAGGTTAATAAAACAATTTGTAGGTGTGCGCTCACTGGATAGTCCTCACTCCAGGCAACCTTTCCACAAACTCCAAAGGCAGGCTTCTAGCCAGTATATAGGCCCTCAAACAAGGGGGCTATGACTTTTGCACATATAAGTCTCCAAAATGCCCTTAAAAAGAAGAGAGAGAAATTGTTTTTAAAGAAAATGAAACTCTAATCCCAATGGGCAACAAAAACAGTTCCTTATAATGAAATATTTATTGATCACAAAAAAGGCAAAGCAAGAAGAAGCAAAAACAGTTTCTGACAAAATCTAAAGCAAAATAATTCAAAAGCAGAACCAAACAATTTATCTGAAATGAGGCAGGAGGTGAAGCCAATAAATCCAAATAACAAAAGGAGCAAGAACATAAAACAGGAATAATAAAAAAAGACGCAATGCCAAGGTGTTGATCTCTCGTCCATAATGAGACGTTAGTCTCCATGTATTATGAGAACAGATAACCAGGAGAATCAATAATGCAGCTTAAAGAGTCAAAGTCAGAATAATTCGAGAGACCAAATGAGTAAGATATGAGAGCAAACTGGAGAATCGAAAGTCAAAAATGCAAAGGGAGTTCAAACACTAAATGATAGCTAACACTTGGCCTACAAACCTGAATTGAAAATAACTACACTAAAATCTTTGTTTGTTTAACATTAGAATTACCGGAGCCTACGAGAAAACTCAAAAATCCGGCCCTCCTTAAATCCGTTTGCACCTCTCCCTCAGCGTCTTTTGTCCTGTAAATGTGCTGATTAAGACAAGCAGCAAACAGCCAGCTATTCCATGTCCCGACCCACCACAGCCGTTCAATTTGCAAAGAAGTTTCTCAGTGCTCAGTGTTTATCTTTGAGTGAAGTGCTGGAGCTTTATTGGGTAACAAAGTACATCGTCATTTAGGATACATACATTTCATGTGTGTTCAGTGTCATCAACAATCTCTGTAAAAACGTTGTTAACATAGAAACGTTTCTCATGTGTTACTTATAATTGACAAAACGTAGACATGAAATGTAAAATGTGTAAAACCTGAAATACAAATACGAAATAAACACTTTCACAAAAGGTACAAGTATAACAAAACAAGTGCACTTTTATTCAAGAATTTAACCGAAGAAAAAAGAAAGCAGGTTACGGTAGGCGGTTGATATGACAGCTTGCGTGGTGCAATGCTAAGAACTGCTGACTCCCAATCAAGAGGTCGTGGTTTCGATATCAGCTGCTTCCCAAATTTACCATTTTGAGTAGTGAGTTGCTCTTATTGTTTATATCATACATAAAAACATACATTTGATTTGCGTCTGTAAATTTATAGTACTGGTCGATTTTGTTTTTCAGTTTTATTCTGTCACGTTCAAGCTACCACATCCATGTGACACCTTTTTCAGATAAAGACGTGGTAGGTTGAAACTTGTTTTGTTACACCCCCTCTTTATTTGAAAACCGTGTCAGATCTTGTGTGCGAACGAGACTGAGAAAACTGTGGACGTGGGTGTGAGTGTCTTTCGTGACTGAGAATAACTGTGGATGTGAATTTTTTTTTATTCAGTTTTATTCTTGAGTGTTCCTGCTCAAGCTGAATTAGTATGCGCCTTCTGATCCATGATGTCAAAGCCGCTCTGACAAAAAAAAGAGAGACTTAGATATATATGACATTTGGAATTATTCATTTTATGACCTGTATTGTACATTTCGGAAAACGTTGTTGCACTAATGCAACATTATATTCATTTGCGTACCTTCATGCCGTCATGACGTGACTGTGTTTAGTTTTTTTTTTTCTGTGCTTGGCCAGTGTCCACATGTTGCTGCATGTTGGTATCTCTTTTCAGCTCCAGGAGCTGCACAGGACAGAATAGTAAAGACAGGTTAGTTCCGCGCTATCTACAATCAACACACCCAAGGACCGTCCTTCTTAAATTTACGACATGTGTATAAGGTGTGAAGCCTGAAGTCCAAATATCAAAGAAACACTCACAAAAGGTACAAATATAACAGAGCAAGTACGCTTCTATTCAAGAATATAACTGCAGAAAAAGAACCCTCGTTAGGGTGCGATATTGACACGGATTTGCTACGAGCACTTCAGTGGTGCTACGATATCAGCTGTTGACTGATAATCAAAACCTCACGGGTTCGATCCCAGGACGAATCTGTTTTGAGAAGTGAGCTGCTCTTATTCTTACTATTTTACAATAAAAACATACATTTGATTTCAGTCTGTAACAGCTGGTGTAATTTATGATACTTGTAAAGGTTAGCTTTGTTTTTTTTATTCAGTTTTATTCTCTCTGTCACGTTCACGATCCCAACCTCTCCCCGCGCATTTGACACTGCTGTTTTAACATAAAGACGCGCTATAACAGGGGCAAATTCAAATCAAGACTGGCTCTTACATACAAAGGATGGTGCATGTGCCCAAAACATTAACATTTATATGTTCCTTACATAAAAGCCAGATCGATCTGGCTCTTACATACAAAGGACGCTTTACCTCTGTTATAGCGCCTCTATGTGAAAATAGCAGTGTCAAATGCGGCAAACAATAAGGCATAAGGGTTAAAGAAAATTGGAAATCATAACATATAGCAGTGTATCGCATAAAGCTTCCTTACATCCAGAAATGAATGGAGTCAATATGTAGGATCTCCTATATTTAAAAATTCTTTGAGATGCAACAATATGAAACCTAAAGTGTTATAAATAAAAACCAGAAACTCCAAGTTGGACAAATCCACATGGCGAAAGCAAACTGTAAGGCTGATGCTGATGTGTTTATAACCGTATTACTGCATTCATTGTTGTTCAAGTACATATCCTTTTGCAAGCATGCGTGCCATCTCTACCAACTCCATCTGCGCAAACTTGACATAATTTCGATATTTATTTATCATCTCCATTTCCTACACATGGCCAAGCATATGTGATGTGGTGAAGAGCAACCACATGAGCAAACTTTAAAGTAAAAGCTCATGGTGCAGAAAAGCAAGGGAAACGAATGCCCAATGAAGATGGAGTGTATACTCTAAAGATTGTGCATGATGAAGTATTTTCTGATTAAATAGATAATTTAATTCAATAAGGACTTATGTAAGCATGCAAATACAGTATATATAAAGCAAGCATTTAAGCACACAAGTGTGTAGAGGGGTGAATGAGGAAGCAAGAGTGAATCTGAATAATTCTGATGCCAATCTGGGCAAAATCCTGTTGAATTCAAACAAAAATCTCAATTTCAAATAAAACCATCTTTCAATGTCGCTATATTTCTAGGTCAGCTGCCCTTTGAAATTGGCCACTTTAGCAAGACTCTCTCTCTCTCTCTCCAGCGAGGTCAGGTCCAAAATGAGATGCCACCTCCCGGGAGTGCCCCCCTTTAATACTGAGTGGATCGGAGAGGAGCGGGGCATCCCTCGAGGCCTTGACAGGAAAAAGGAGACAAGACTGTCGGCGATGGCACCCCCTTTCATCCTGGGGTAATACTGCATACCTTAGGTGAGTCTGTAAGGTGACCCCTTGGCGTGCATGTGTGACAAGTTACATACTGAGAAGCACGTAAGTGTAAAAGTTATTTATCCATTTTCTCCTCCCTCCTTTATTGCCGTGCACTCATCCAGTGTTACATCCCTACTCGTAGATGGCAAGCAGTGCAGTTATGGGTAGTTTTCAAGTAAAAATGAGGAAACAGTTAATAAGTTAATTGCAATCAGTGCTGAATAGCTGATCGTGCCATTTCATGCGGTACAGTCAGCTGGCCGACTTTAACAGTGATTGAATTTAATTACAGTAATCGACAGAAATGATCATAGCAAAGCACAGAGACCAGAGGAAAATGAGCAGCTACAATGTAGTCACAAACACATTCTAAAGGGAACAAAGGGTGTATTTAATGTGACAAATCTGATTATACTAAGCAGCACCAGCAGCAGCAGTTTACAAACAGCCGCCATTTTGCTGTTCTTGGTGGTCCTAACAAGTTTAGATCGTGTGAAAACCTTAAAGTCACTGCTCAAACTCAATGGTTTCCAAGATTAGTTCTGGCGGACCCCTGGGACAGCAGATTTCTGTTCACAATCAGAGAGTCATTTACCTCAAACCGATCTCTGTGTTGAATTAGCTGCCCTTTTTATTTTCCCCTTTTTCGTATTTCATGTTCCATACGGCACAGGAGTGCCAGATTCACCTTCTTAAGAAGTTTAGAAATCCTTGTATGTTGGCCACAGTTTTAAGTTTGCAACTCTCTTTGCTCATCTTCCTGTTAAGTCACCATTTTCTGTGGAGTTTTCTCCGTTAATCTGTTTTATCTGTTATGTATATAAGTGACCTTATTAACAGACTTTCATTTAGAGACTTAAAAAACAATTCTATATTTAAAGATTGTATTTCTCTTAATTATATATATTGTGACAGATAGGGGGTGCTGTCGTCCCCTTGAACCCTCAGACTTGATGCCAGACACCATTTAAAAGTCCAATAATAATTTGTATTTGGACAAATACAGTGCACAAGCACCTTCCACTCCACTACATTCATAAATCACTACACAATCAATAAATACAATCCTCCACTCCCAGATGCAGGGCCGTAAAGGAAAACTTCAATGTCCATGATTCTCTGCTGGCATTCAGGGCACCTCCATGCTGCAGGGAGGGCTCCATCTGGCGGCCTGGGGATATTGGCCGGGATGACTGACCGGCCATAGTCCACTATATATATATATATATATATATTCTACATTTAATGTCAATTATTTTTTTGTTTTGTATATTTATGCATTATTATTTTATCTAATTTAAATTTGTTTTTCTTTGCATGTAATTACTTCCTTGATATTTTGTAAAGCCTTTGTATGAAAATGTGCTATAGAAATAAATGATGTTGTTGTTATTGATTATATTCTAATTAGCAGTGCTACTCATCTAAGACAATTTGAAATCTAAGTAATCGACGCAGACCTCAGCATTAACATCTGCAGTGCACCATGGAATGCATATGTCTCTGTCATATGCCATTTGGTATGGGAATTGTAATAGTAGCGTTAGTGTTTGCGATGCAAGAGTTGTTGGGATGACAAATGCAATGCATGTATCTCTGTCATATGCCATTTGGTATGGGATTCATAAAGGTAGAACTAATGTTGGTGATGTGCCACCTGTTGCAATGACAAATGTAATGAGATTTATTACTAAAAATGTTTGTGATGCCCGATCTTTAGGAATGACGTAGACACAGCGATCGGATGGGCACACAGACTCACACACAGTCAAGTATCCTTTTATCAAGGTGGATAATGACAATTAACACAAAGTGTGGTAGACAAGGGGGACAAATGACACAGAATGATGAAAGGACACAGCTATTTCAACATCAGACTCACTAGTAGATAATCACTTAAATACTTGGAAAATCTGGAAGAAAATCTTGAAACCCAACATTACACAAGTTAGAAAATGCACGCCATAACATTCAGGTGTGTTTAGAAAGTTGAAGAATTTAAAATTTTTTATTTATGCCATCAGATAGTCCATTATTACAGTTGGTTTTTTTTTTTTTTTGGATATTTGTGTAACAGTGAGTCTCAGTCAAAAGTAAAGATAACAGAATGCAATGACAATACACACTGTAGTAGACAACATTAAGTGTATGCTTTTAAACAGCACCTCACAATGTCATGTAGCTGCGGATAGTTATGTCAGGGTCATGTGCAGCTGCTCGGCCAAGCAAACTCATTCCATTAAGCTCCAGACACCCAAATAGATAGATAGATAGATAGATAGATAGATAGATAGATAGATAGATAGATAGATAGATAGATAGATAGATAGATAGATAGATAGATAGATAAACTTTATTTTGTCCCCAAGGGGAAATTTGACTTTTGCAGAAGTTGTTTAAATAAATAAATACATAGAAAGGTAGAGAAATAAATCTATACAGTATACACTGTACACGGGCCCTTCGCTATTATGTTCAGGTGGAGCAGCCATGGACTGTGCAATACCTCCCCCGGATGCTAGATGGCCAACAACCCCATCCCTCCCAGGTTTGAAGAGGTGCCTCTATTTTCCGCATGGGCTCCATGGGAGTTGGAGTTTGGTGCAGCCCTGTTGGGTCCCGCAGGCGCTGCCAGGGGGTGCTACAGCTGGGACTCCTGAGCCCGTATGAGCAGTGTATTTGCCTCACCTGGAAGTGCAGCCAGAACTCGGAAGTCAACAACCTGGAGCACTTCTGGGTGGACTATAAAAGGGGCCAGCAGCCACCACTCAATGGCCAGAGTCGGGAGCAGGAGGACGAGGTTGCCTAGGAGGAGGAGTGGAGGAAGAAAGAGTGTGGTGTGCTTTATTTTGTGCACTTGGGACTGTGTTGTGCCTGTGGGGGTCACGGGAAAGATGCGCCCCACAGGTGAAGAAGAATAAAGAGTTTCTTTGTTTTTACAAGTACCTCCGGTGTGAGTCTGTGTCAGGACAGGCGCCTATAGTGCCTTTTACAACAAGTACACACTATGGTCTGAGCACACACCTGAATAACTAAAATGGAAGAAAAATTTAAAAAGAAAGAAAGATAGATAGACAGACAGATGTGAACGGCACTATATAATAGATAGATAGATAGATAGATAGATAGATAGATAGATAGATAGATAGATAGATAGATAGATACTATATAACTCATAGATAGATAGATAGATAGATAGATAGATAGATAGATAGATAGATACTATATAACTCGTGAAAGACACTATATAATAGATAGATAGATAGATAGATAGATAGATAAGAAACGTGCCATATAGTAGGTAGATAGATAGATAGATAGATAGATAGATAGAGATAGATAGATAGATAGATAGATAGATAGATAGATAGATAGATAGATAGATAGATAGATATGAACGGTGCCATATAGTAGGTAGATAGATAGATAGATAGATAGATAGATAGATAGATAGATAGATAGCACACAGATGACCAGGGCAGATCTATTAGTGCAGAAATTTCATATACTGATTTATGGTAAAGGTGGTATCTAATGACAGTGCCACGTTGAAAGACAGTGAGCTCTTCTGTGTGGCCAATTTTTTAAGTCAATGGAATATCTGCTTGATTTGATATGTGCTTTGGGTTACAATGAAACACCTGAACTCAGTAATTTGGAGGGGTGTCCACATACTTTTGGCCATATAATGTAAACTGAGTGATCTTAATCAAGAATACAAAGCACAACAATGCTAAGGAAGCTCAAACGTACTTTGAAAATTCCAGAAGTGCCAAAAGTAGAGATTCTGTGCAGCTGAGAGAGTTCCCTTCCAGCTAAGAGTTAAACTCATTTATTTGCAAAAATGATACGGCCATTTAGGCAGAAAAATCCCAGCCGTCAAGACTGCGCAAGCACTACCCTTCATTTTCTGAGAGTTGTCAAGCAACTCTTTGGCTTTTTGATAAAGTAAACTGGCAAAATAAAAAGAATGCTTCGGAGGCGAGTTTGTTTTGTTTTCCTCCCAGTTAAGCTCTCAAATGCAAATAGGAAAGAGATGACAGGCAGGCATGAAAGTCTCACACATTCGCAAAGAACTGCAACAAATGCTGCTGTTTATTAAACTAATCCCAAAATCCACATTCAGCAGACCTCAGAGCCGTTTAATCTTCCCCACAAAGGATTTCAAGCAAAAGCCATAACTGGGCGTCTTTACGGCTGCTGGGGACAATGATACCGTATTGAAACGGAGACCAAAA
Source organism: Polypterus senegalus (assembly GCF_016835505.1). Taxonomy (NCBI): domain Eukaryota; kingdom Metazoa; phylum Chordata; class Cladistia; order Polypteriformes; family Polypteridae; genus Polypterus; species Polypterus senegalus. The sequence goes on along the minus strand of NC_053166.1, from coordinate 16,884,846 downwards.
CTGCAATTGCATCTAAATTAACTCGCCGCCACTGAGTTTTATATTCAAGTGTTGTGCCGGTATGCAGCTGCCTGACTCTCGTCAGTCAGGCTGAATTTTTCGCCAGTCAATGGCTTTCCAACGCAGCAGCAGCAGCATCATACAGATTAAATAACTGTAGAGCGTTGTGGAATACACAATTAGAAAGTTTCTGTCCTGAGCATTTGCAACTTTGGTGTTACTGAAATATCAAAAGCCAAATTCCTCCTTGGGGACAAATGAAGTGCTTGTATTGGTCATTTTGTATTGATAGATATTTTTTCATTTTGCTATTTTTTTGGATACTGGATATACTTTCAAAAATGTTATGTGTAAGAAAACTGAACACCAATTAGTCACAGACCATCCACCACTAACACAAAGCCATCAACGCCATTTTTATGTCCCTTGAATTGCAGTCTGCTGTGTATGAAAGCCACTGAGCCACCACAAGCCTCTTTGTGCTCCGTCTTTAACTCCATTGTAGAGTGCTGTTAATAAGCTACTTTGTAATGGGGTCTACTAACACATGGAATTGCATTCTATTATCGCTATTACTGTTGAACTAGACTCATAGTTAAAGAAACGTTTAGTAAACAAAGATGTAATAACTAACTCTTGGATTAAATAAATAAAAAATGTGAAATGTTCCAATGTTCCAACAGCCACACCACCTGCACTTCAGAAGAGGTCACCTGAAGATAACCAAGGACTTGGATGGGAGACCAACCACAAAAAGTTTTGGTTTGCTGCTGGAAGAGGTGTTGGCGAGGCCAGCAGGGGTCACTTACCCTCTGGTCTGTGTGTGGATCCCAATGCCCCAGTGCAGTGACGGGACAGTGTGCTGTAAAAATGGTGCAGAGGGTCCGACTCTCTGTGGTCATAAAAGATGCCTGGACATCCCTCGTCAAGACTAGGGGGTATCCCGATGTCCTGACTAAACTGCCCACTATGGCCTTGTCATTCTGACCCCCTAATTATCCCCTGTCTCTAATTGGCTCTCTATCTCTCATCACTTCAACACCTAACTGTTGATGTGTGTTGGGCGTACTGACACAATAATGGCTGTCGTTGCATCATCTAGGTGGTTGCTACACATTGAAGGTGGTTTAACTGACGCCCCACTAACTGTATTGCTTTGAGGAGTGAGAAAAGTGCTAAATGTAAAGATAAATGTAAATAATAATAATAATTATTATTATTAACGTTCAACCTGTTAACATAGTCACCAAAGAATGCACCTGAATGTATGCATGCATACACTTTCTATCTTGTTTTTAACTGATAGCTTGATTGGGGTCTGTGCAGGCCATGATACCTGCTTCTTGACTAATTTTCACTACTAGGCCTCATCTGGAACTTTGAGGCACTTTTCTTTCTGAGTTGAGTGAGCAAGAAAATCATAATCCAAACCCATTCATTGCCACTTACATGCAAAGATGCAGAAATGGACACTGCTGCCTCTAAACAACCAAGATACCCAAAGGAATCTGAACATTAAAGAGAATCCTAACTTTGTAATTAAGTGATCAGGAGGGACTCGGCACCATATACTGTATGCATAAAGAATAATCGAGAGTACATAGTGTTATGTATTGGTTCAAAGTTATTTGTATTATATGTTTAATTGCTATTTTTATTAATTCTGAGCTACTGTATTAGCTTCATTTGACTTCATATGTGATTTTGTATTTGGATATTGTCACTTTAAATAAGGTTTTGTTCCTTGTTCTTTGTGGGTTAAGCCCTAGGAGGCAGGGCCTCTCTGAAATCACCACTCTTGAGCCCTCCCTGGAGCCATTTAAATTTGCTGAGAAGGCTCAGGAGCTGGGAATCATTTGTTCGTTGGTTGTGTATTCTGTGTTGGAGCTCTTGGATTTTTGATGAATCGGTAACACTTTAGCTTAGATATGGCAAAAATACACAGTAAACAATTCTTAATACGATATCCAAACATCAGAATCCTTAAAACAAAGCAGAGATTCATCTGTAACACGCAGAAATGTATCTATTACTTTTCACTATTATGTAACAAAACCTAAACAAACTTAATACAAGTTTATTTAATACAGGTTTATAGTTATCCCTTTTCTTGTGGGGATTTTATTCTATTTTTGACAATAAACATAGATATAGTTACTTGGCCAGCTCCCTATTTTTTGGCCTACTCCAGCTGAAGCCAGCAGGTAGCCTCAGTGGACTAGCTGGGTTAAGGTGAGGCTCTGACAGACAAACAGGTGAAGATCCCTGACTTCCAGAGTAGCAAATTTTGGAAGACTCTCTTCAATTTCATCTTGAAGGAAACTCCAAATCAAAACAGTTAGACCCTTATGAATACAAACTGCACAAATGCCGAGGACTGAATGTTTCTATCAGACATGGATGTGAGTCAGTGTGCCATGAAGATTAGGGCACTAAACTATCTGTGACTACAGACCCCAAATTGAAAAGTCACCTGAACCACGTTGAACTTCAGCTCAAAGAATGATACAGTACAGTATTTGGTCACATGCCATGTTTCTAAACAGCACTATATAAAAAACAATGACTGCTTCTGATAACGGTGAACTTCTTTTTGGGTCAAGCCCTTCTTGTGCTTCAGGAAATTCAGTGCCTGAACGTTATGAGACTGAGTGTCCGTTTTGTGTGGGAAGTAGAGCATAACTCATAAGGCTTGATTCTTTTATTTTAAATTTCAAATCATTTCTAATTACACAGCACATTTCTTACAACACGGGTCTTGACATCTAAAAGCGCACTTACATAATGAGGGCCAAGAAAGAGCAAAATTAGTCAAATGACATTATTATAACTAAGCAGCCATGTTATTTTTGGAACCCCATAATATAAATAGGTCAGCAAAATACATCAGTGGCTGCAGCTGTTATACAGTACGTGAATCAATAGAGAGAATAACGGACACACAGTGATGTGCCACCTACTCTTTAAAAACCATAAACTAGCTGAACAACATAATTGCTTACTCTTTATGAGCTGCCAGGGCACATGCCAAAGAGCCAAAATGGCAACACCTTAAGTGCGGCCCTACTGGATTACAAAGTCTGATGGACTGACGCCAGCACCTCCATATTGTTCTACTGTACAGTGCAGAGCTAGAGATGTCACAAAACAAAAAGACATAACAGCACAATAAGATATGCAGGGGCCCTAATAACAACACGAGGAAACGAATGGAGACAATCACTAAAGACACTGCTGGTCAAATACGGGTGTATTACTGAACACACATTATGAGGTGGTTTCCAATGGGGTATGCCCACCTCCTTAATATGCCAGAATTCTATGAGGAAGTGCTGTAGTAGATGAAGTGATATACCATGTTAGCCATTTATAAGTACAATGAGGACAAAAGCAAAATGACATCTTTTATTGGCTAACTGAGTAGATTACAATATTCAAGCTTTCAAGGCAGCTCAGGGCTCTTCTTCAGGCAAGGCATAGTCTCGCTGAAGCCAGACATATAATATATACACCCTGAGACAACCAAAAGTGAATTATGCTTAAAACTGGCTGGGAACGATTTAGCAGACTCTCTGGGTGACACTTTTCTAAACCAATCCAACGCCTCATGAAGGCAGCGCTCAAAGTAGGGCCAATGATTTTAAGATTTTAAACTGCAAAGATCAGAGGTGCTCTCGTTAACCTGATCCGACAGACAGCAACCTTCTGATCACAATGAACCGTCTACAGTCGAAAAGTCTCCTAAAAAAACCCTATTAGACATATAAAACTGTGTCATGTGTGCACGTTTTTAACATGATAACATTTTAACATGATGTTAAACATGCATAACATGATGCAAGGGAAAAAACTTTCTGTGGTATCAGATCTTCTTCTACCGTTAGGGGTTGCCACAGCAGATCATCTTCTTCCATATCTTTCTGTCCTCGTCATCTTGTTCTGTTACACCATCACCTGCATGTCCTCTCTCACTACATCCATAAACCTTCTCTTAGGCCCTCCTCTTTTCCTCTTGCCTGGCAGCTCTATCCTTAGCACCCTTCTCCCAATATACCCAGCATCTCTCCTCTGCGCATGTCCAAACCAATGCAATCTCGCCTCTCAGACTTTGTCTTCCAACTGTCCCACCTGACCTGACCCTCTAATGTCCTCATTTCTAATCCTGTCCATCCTTGTCACACCCAATGCAAATCTTATCATCTTTAACTCTGCCACCTCCAGCTCTGTCTCCTACTTTCTGGTCAGTGCCACCGTCTCCAGCCCATATAACACAGCTGGTCTCACTACCGTCCTGTAGACCTTCCCTTTCACTCTTGCTGATACCCGTCTGTCTCAAATCACTCCTGACACTCTTCTCCACCCATTCCACCCTGCCTGCACTCTCTTCTTCACTTCTCTTCAACACTCCCCTTTACTCTGTACTGTTGATCCCAAGTATTTAAACTTATCCACCATCACCAACTCTACTCCCTGCATCCTCACTCTTCCTGATGTAACCCTCCCCATTTATCCGGGCTTGGGACCGGCACCAAGAAACACACTGGCTTGTGCATCCCCTGTAGCTGGGTTTTTCTGTGGTGTCAGATAATACATTGGAATTCAACGGAAGAATGATAAATGTGAACAATATGTTGTCGATGAGGCTGTGTTCATCATTATGATGAGTTGATGTAAGCTTGAAAGAACTGCTTGCTATATTCAGGAAAATATGAACTGCAAGCTATGTATTAGATGTGTGACACTAAGAGGCCTGGTAAATAAAAAGCCACAGGAGATGCAGATTTCAGGACTCAAAACACCTGAATCCACTAACCTGGCTAATAACACCAGTAGAACCACAGATGAGGCTGCACTGCATCCACCTTCTAAAGAAATAACTAAAGAAATGTAACATGACTGTCTAACTGGAAACACAAACATGCCGTGACAAAATAGCCGCAGCATTTTAACACGTCTTATATCCATAGACCACAATCTTTATCTAAACTCAATTTGGTGTTGTTATGTCATATAATGATGCTGTAGTTAAAATAAGAGAAAGATATCAAAATAGACAGGGGCACTTCTCAAAAATGTGGCACCCAGTGGCTGTGGTGGTCCACGTGTGTCTGTCTGTCTCCACTGTTACAGTGCTGATTACAACATGCAAATGAATCATTAAGCTCCAGTTACCTCATATTACTGAGCTGCTGAATGGATAACAGCAATTTTAGCTTTTTATTTTCTCTCAGCGGCAAGTCTTTTTTTTTTTTTGTTTGATGTTGGTGTTACTGACTTCCTGATTATGACCCTTCCGCTCTGATTAGCAACTCTATCATTGCATTCATCTGCCAGTGTCTATTCTTCAAATTGTCAAATTGTCTTTTTGCATGACCTTTGGAGGTCAGAGCACAGGGTCAGCCATTATAGAGCGCCCCCTGAAGCAATTTTTAGGTTAAGGGCCTATCTCAAGTGCCCAATGGGGTAGGATCTCTTCTGGCTGTAATAGCATTTGGACCAGCAACCATCCAGATACCAGCACAGACCCTTATCCTCAGAGCCACCACTCCACATTTGCCATAATGACAGCACAACGCTATGCCCTTTTCTGATTAGTTTAATATGTACTGTACGTTTGTTTTCGCATTCCTAAAATGTGAGTCCCAATACGTAATGAACATCAGTCAATAACTCAGTGGCAGAAAACTGAACTATTAATTAAATTAAGTGCTAAAAATAGCAATTTTTCATGGTTTTCATTTCCTTTGGTGTCAGCTCTAACAGGTAACTGCCAAATTTCCCCATTTGATTTGCCAAATATATTATCCATCTATTGTATAGTGCCTTTCATATGAATCTATCTATTATATAGTGCCTTTCATATCTATCTACAGTATCTATCTATCTATTATATAAAGTGCCTTTCATATCTATCTATCTATCTATTTATCTATTATATAGTGCCTTTCATATCTATCTATCTATTATATAGTGCCTTTCATATCTATCTATCTATCATTTTATAGTGCTTTTCACATCTATCTATTATACAGTGCCTTTCATATTATCTATCTATCTATCTATTATATGCTGCTTTTCACATCTATCTATCTATTATACAGTGCCTTTCATATCTATCTATCTATTATATAGTGCCTTTCATATCTATCTATCTATCTATCATTTTATAGTGTCTTTCATATCTATCTATCTATTATATAGTGCCTTTCATATCTATCTATCTATCTATTTATCTATTATATAGTGCCTTTCATATCTATCTATCTATTATATAGTGCCTTTCATATCTGTCTATCTATATATCTATTATATAGTGCCTTTCATATCTATCTATCTATCTATTATATGCTGCTTTTCACATCTATCTATCTATTATACAGTGCCTTTCATATCTATCTATCTATCTATTTATCATTTTATAGTGTCTTTCATATCTATCTATCTATTATATAGTGCCTTTCATATCTATCTATCTATATATCTATTATATAGTGCCTTTCATATCTATCTATCTATTATATAGTGCCTTTCATATCTATCTATCTATTTATCTATTATATAGTGCCTTTCATATCTATCTATCTATCATTATATAGTGCTTTTCACATCTATCTATCTATTATACAGTGTCTTTCATATCTATCTATCTATTATATAGTGCCTTTCATATCTATCTATCTATCTATTTATCTATTATATAGTGCCTTTCATATCTATCTATCTATTATATAGTGCCTTTCATATCTATCTATCTATTTATCTATTGTATAGTGCCTTTCCTAATCTATCTATCTGTGTGTTTGGTGTTTTATGTAGTGGCTCAGTCAGGGTCATGTGCTCAACTACAGTCCAAGAAAGCCTGCCTGTGAACTTCTTCATATCTTGAAATTAGGTTCAAATTTGATATCACGGCTATCTCATAATTTTCTTCCCTAGTCTATAGTCATTAAGATGCCTTTTGGTCTGAATATAATTCAAGTTTTTATCTTCTTTACCAAAATACCTTGTAAAATTAGTCACATAATTACCAGTATATACTGTAGCTCTAAAATGCGTTTCTACTCTATTTAGTTCAAGTGTCCTCAACATATGACACACGCAGCATTTAATTTAGCAGCCACTTTACAGAAACATTATTAGTCATGAAAAATAGTGACATTCTGAAATGATCTGTTATGATAAATTACCACTCTGTTCGATGGGAGGTAACAGAAACCTCTCATAACATCAGTGTGCCGATATAATCAAACAGTTGAAGAATTTAATTACAAAATATATAAAAAAACACACAATCCTAACAATCAGCAGGCAGAAGTCAAACATTTATTAAGCTGACAAGTGCTTTCTTCCTCATCCGGTACACACAATTTTGGAGGCAGTGAGGAATCCAAGTTGGCCTGATGTGAGGGTGGGCATGAGCACCCAGTTTGATTCTGAACTGGGTAAACAGGATGACAAAAAGATAACTAAATGGACATTCCCCCCTCATCCACTGGACATTATTCCTCATGTTTTCTTTTAATGCCACTCCAGTCCAGGGGGCATATGGCAGAATTTGCAATCTTATTATTTATTTATGTAGAAGGCACCTTTATCCAAAGCAACTTCTAATACACATGAGAAACAATAGAAGTTGCAACCATCAAAACAAACAGGAACAAGATAAAAACAAGCGAGCAAAGTGCAGTAGTTCTTCTACTACATAATTATATCTGCGGCAAAACAAAGACACAAATCAGCGATCTTAAACTCTTTTTGTCAGTACAACAGCCTCTTCCTTGTCGAAGAGAAACTAAGCATATCCGAAACATTTAATGCAACGGTGTGATTTCAAAAGACACCTAAACATGAATAATTAAGATGCAGTTTGAGTAGACAAAGGGAGATCCTTCCACAGCTTTGGACCAAAAACGGAGGAGCATTGACCATGCTTGGCACGCCTCCATGGCCCTTATGATCACTGGCTCTCCCCCACTTTGCAACTAGATCTGCCACCCTTTTCAGATCTGCCACCCTTTTCTTCAGCCCAGCTCCATTATCTCAGAGCTCCACAACCCAAGCCAGTGGGCACTAGCAGAAGGAGAAGTGGTTGTGGAGCTGCAGAGGTAGGGGTCTTGCTGTGATCTTCCTTTCTGTACTGATGCTGCAAAAGAAATCCCAGATCCAGGGACTTGAGACTCTTCAGCAGCTTCATTAAATCTCTGTATTTCTTCTCTTCATCCCACTGCTAGCACCTGTGTAATGTCAGGTGAAGCTCACCAGTGCTTGCTGATAGATTCTTGTTCTTTCAGTCTGAGTTCCTGTTGCGGCACAAACTGAATTTCCAATGCAGCTTTGGCAGGCTTGTTGTTCTTATGGGCGCCCCTGCTGCTGTTGCTGAAGCTGATCATTTACGTGATGGAATGAAATCTGATTCTGTTATTGACTCATCCTCAGGCTGATGCAACTTGTAAGTAACATAACCTAACACGATCAAACTTGCTCAATCAAGTTTAGGCTGAAAGCAGGCCATAGCCTGTTCCAGCGACATTGGGAAAAACGGTTCGCCGACAAAAGCGTGATAGACATATGCGCCCCGACGAAACCGCGACCGACAAATGACCGCCGACAAACCCGCTAACTGGTTTTCGACAAATGCGCCACGACAAAATCGCGAGAGAGGCCAAGAGAGTGGGACGCCCTTGCTGCAATTCTTCCTACATATGCAGGGCGTGATCTTAAGGACTATCTGCGTGCCGCGTCTCATAATATTGACTTCTAAAATAAACATTATTATATATATGCTTTAAACTAGTAATTCATATTTAATGAAACTTTCGCGATTTTGTCGGTGCGATTTTGATGGCCCATTTTAATCAGCGTTATTTTGTCGACGCACATATGTCTATCGCGCAAATGTCGGGTCACAGGGAAAAAACCCACCCTGGGCACATCACAGGACTCGTTCATACACACAGCCAGACTGGGCCTATTTAGAATCGCCAATTCACCTAGCATGCCTTTGGGGATGTGGGAGGAAATTCCAAGTGAAAACCAACAGAGACATGGGGAGAACATCTAATTACACACAGACGACAACAACAGGTGGGTTTCAAATGCAAGATCTGTGAAGCAACAGTGCCAACGACTGTGCCACCATACTACCATTTACGTAGCTACCGTCTTGCTCAGTTGCTCTCTTTGGCCAGATGGTCAATGCTAGGAAGAGCCCTGGAGGTTCCAAACTTCCTCCATTTCACAATAATGGAGGCCACTGTGTTGCTGAGAACACCCAAAGCTTTACAAATGGTTTTGTCCCCTAACACTGATCTATGCCTCCACACAATTTGATCATGGTGGTCTACGGAGAGTTCCTTGAAATTCACGGCTTTGTTTTTGCCCTGCCATGCAGTGTGAATTGTAGGACCTTCTATTGTTATGTGTCTGCCTTTGTCGACGATGTCCAATCAATTCAGTTTGCTGCGGGTGGACTCCAGTCAAGTTCTAGAAACATCTTACTGAGAATTCAAGCAAACGCAATTTGGAGTGCCACAGCAACAGCTCTGAATACTGTGTATATGTATTAGTGATTTCACTTTTGATTTTTAATAAATTTGTAAACCTTTCTGAAAACATGTTTCCCCTTAGTTATTATGGGCTATTGATTATAGATTGGTAACTTTATTCATAAAAAATGAATTCTTCAACACAATGCAACATGCAGAAAATGAAGGGGTCTGAATACTTTCTGAATTCACTGTATTACTCTTACTTGTCCTAACCATAATGAAAAAAAAGCTAATTTGCTAATTAGATTCTGCTTTTCATTTGTAATAATTAGTTCCAAAGTATAAAGTTAAACCGATTCTGTCACCAGTACTGTCAGTTTCTTGAGTTATTAATAGCGGATTCGTTGACACATGGCTGTCTTCCCCCATTTGTTTTCTGAAGACTGCAGCTGACTTACTAAATGGCTGACTCAGCTCACCACAACTCACTTTATGTTAGGATGGATGCAAAAGCTAACCATACAATTTTACAGCTGACCTCCTGTGAGTTATGAGGGCAAAGACACTGGCATGTTTCTAAATTCGCCGCCTCGTCAACAGCCTGGAGACTTATGAGTGCAGCAGGAGGAACACAACAGATCAACCAAAATGCGCAAAAGTGAACTTGATAAATGTGTGGTACTATGCAGATGCTGTATGTGTATAAAATCAAATAAAAAGCTCTGGGAAATCGTGGCCGCTGACGTTCATCCAGTGCAGGCCTATTACAGTCTATAACATTGGTTCAATATGAGAAAACAGCGTGAGGCAGCATTTTGTAAAGGATGAGTGATCTTTAATTTCTTATAATCCTGTATTTGAATTACATTATAATCCAACTACATTCTTTTGTATGGTGTTGTTATGAGGATGTTGTCATAATATTATGATAAAAGTATGTACCTGGTGTCACACACGTGCACATGGGAGGCAGCACGGGGGGTCTGGCGAACGCTGACACGCTGGTACAGGTGGTGATCGAGTGTGCTAATCCCTTTTCTCCCATTCTTACACAAGCAGTAAGATCTAATCTCCTTCCTCTTCCAGTTTCAGACCACACCCCCTGACAACCTCAGATGGCCCGCCCCTTCCTGTCCCTCCACTATAAAAACCTCCCACCTTTGCTCTGAAGTCAGTGCTCGTTGGTGACTCAGTCTCGACAGGGCAGAACATCCCAAATCTTTTTCTCTGTGTTTGTCTCTCTTTACTCTAGAAAAAGAAATATTTCAGAAGCTGATTGTACTTACTACAGGTTATATCTAGTATCAATACAACCTCAGAAGCTGTCTGATCAGCTAGCCTGGAGGAATACAGGTGGGATGAGATGTAAGGCCATTAACAGGCCGGCAAAGCCTGGAAATGAAGGGATATTTAGAACCAATAGTACCAGCCGGACCCCCTGCATCAACCTTTCCACTGTGGCTCAATTTGAGAAATCAATGATCACAAATTTAGGTGTGAAAATGGATTCCACTTTTTTTTTTTTTTTATTAATTTTATTGTACAGTGAACCCTCGTTTATCACGATTAATCCGTTCCAGACTCTACCGTGATAAATGAATTTTCGCGAAGTAGGATTCTTTATTTATAAATCAAATATTTTCGCAATTAGAGTATAGAAAACCTGTTTACGACCTTCTAAATACGTTTTTTAACATTATTAGAGCCCTCTAGACATGAAATAACACCCTTTAGTCACCATTACACTCATATTACCCAATATATTAGAGAAAATAAGACATATTAGACATTACAAATATCATATTATTACTAGGCTAACCTGTCTTTTAAGGCGACCGACTTTTATCCTCAATTTTTGTGCGCTCCATGTGTACATCAGGCATGTAAGTGTAGGGAATGAGAACATCAAAGTGCTCATTCATAACATCTCCCGAAAACCTACGTTTTTTTTTTATCCCCTCGAGTGCCTGTCCAAGGTCGTACAATGTCAGCCCGAATCTGTACCGCTAAAGACGGAGTTTCATGCACTAAATAATCTATAGATGAGAATAAACAAGCACCATCTCCCCTGATATTTACTACGTGGTGAGGCATTTGTACTCCATCAACATTAATTATTTCCAGAGACATAATTTTATCTATTTTCCAGCGCATCGCGCACAAAAGTAAGGGAACGATGAGAGCACCAGAACTCTGCTCACATCGCGTCGCTTCGCACCTCAAGCCGCAAGTAGTAAGTCTGTAATAAGCGGAATACCGCTACGCTTTGCACTCACGGGACGGAAGGACAATCCCGAATGCTTTTCTATAGTAGATTATTGTACTGTAAATTTAATTGCACACAACCACTAACCTATGAAGGCACGACCTCAGTAGGAGAGTCTTCAGAGGTGGTGCAGTATCTTCAGCAGGTGCGTTGTTGTCTTCTTCCACTGAAGGAGTACTAGGAGTAGGCAGTGGGTGTCTGGGTGCGCGGCTGAAAAAAATCTTGATAGGCAGTTGCTGGCGCTGTCTTTTCACATGCGTGAGGAGGCTTTTGTAGGGTATTGCCATCTTTGATCATATCCAAGAGTTTCACCTTCTCCTGCATAGTAAGCATCTTCCTTCGGCGCTTAGTTTTATTGTCAGAAGGCTTAGAAAAAGCAGCACGTTTAGGAGCCATCGTAGGGCTTAGATAAAAGTTCTCAGAAAGCGCATGCGTAGTGACGTAAGCGTGTATGAGAAAAAAATCGCGATAGAGTGAAGCCGCGAAAGTCGAAGCGTGATATAGCGAGGGATCACTTTAACCATTCCATACAAATCGATCAATTTTTACAACATAGGATTGAGAACAAGTCGACGCCCACCCCGAGAGAGAGAGCATGGCCAACGGGGTAAAACTTAAGGCTTGTAAACATACCTAAATTGATGAGTTTTATAGGGCAATAGAGATGAAAGGAGAAGAAAAAGAAATGCTGAGATAATTGCTTCCTCGGTGCTTTAAGAGTTTATTCTGAAATGTTATTGATTAAATACTGCCATGTTTTGAAAAAAGTCTGTACAGATCCTCTAACTGAGTATTTGATTTTTTCCAATTTCAAATAGTATAAAACGTCAGTTACCCACTGACTTAAAAGAGGAGAGTTAAGATTCTTCCAGTTTAGCAAAATAAGTCTGCGTGCCAAAAGTGTAGTGAATGCAATCACAGTTTGTTTGTCCTTCTCCACTTTAAACCCATTTGGAAGAACACCAAACACAGCTGTTAATGGGTTAGGAGGGATTGGGACACACCAAGGCTGTCTGAAAGGCACTTCAAAATTTTGGTCCAAAATGATGTCAATTTGGTGCAGGCCCAAAACATGTGACCCAGTGAGGCTGGGACTTGATTGCAGTGTTCAGAGGTTGGATCCTGCCCTGGAAACATTTTGGAGAGTTTTAGGTGGAAAATGGATTCCACTTTAAAACTTGATTCCCATGAGAACGCAGTGGTAAAATCTTACTTTTTCCAGTTGCGGCAGCTGTCAAAAATCAAGCCTGTTTTGTCTAAGCGCAACCTTGAAACAGTGATAGATGCTTTTATTAACATCTCGTCTAGATTACTGCAATGCGCATCTTTTTGGAATTAGCCAGGCCTCCATTGCTCACCTATAGCTGGTGCAAAACACTGCTGCTCAATTTTTAACTGGCACAAGAAAGCATAAGCACGTTACCCCGTTTTTGGCTTCCCTTCACTGGCTTCCAGTTCGTTTTTGAATCCACTTTAAGATCCTTGTATTTGTTTTTAAATCTTTTAATGGTTGTGCCCCACTTTATTTATTTATTACGTACCGTCTCGCTCTCTCAGGTCAGCAGGCCAGATGTTTTTACGTGTTCCCAAGGCACGATGAAAACTCCACGGTGATCGAGCTTTTTCAGTTGCAGCCCCAAAACTCTGGAACGATTTGTCGTTGCACGTTAGGCAGGCTCCTTCGCTAGCTGTCTTTAAATCTTATTTAAAAACACATTTTTACTCTCTGACTTTTAACCCAGTATGATATGTTGGCTATCTGTACACTTTTTATTAAGAATCTTTTCAGTTCTTATGTGTTTCAGTTTCATTTACCCTTTCAGTTTTGTGTGTCTGATATGTTGGGTTTTCTTTTTTTTATTGTACAGCATTGATGTTGTTTTTAAAGTGCTTTATAAATAAATAAATACATGAAAATAAATAAATAAATAAATAAATAAATAAATTTAGAATTTATGGCACCCCTTCCTACTTCTGGGCTGGAATGGTGGCTGAATCTGCCTGAGGAGAATCATTGGGGACTACACACTCTCAATGACGAAAGAGACGTGTCAAGGAGCATTAAAATTAGATAACTGAGGTGTGCTCTCTTTCTTCCTCTCTGCCATTTTCCACCTATGGAGGAGGCCAGGCCATCACTTTCCCCATTCAAAAGCCATACGGGGGTAAAGACCAGGCCAGAGCAGAGACCACTCAACATGCTAGAACAGAGAGCCACCTGGTCGTCTAAGCGAGATGAACAGATTAATAAAATTTGCCAGCACTCACATTTGTAATCTGCTTGGCATATTATGAATAATATATAAATAAATATGTAACTATTTCTCTTCCCCATTTTAGCGCTCTATTTTGTTGGATGAGGTCAGAAATATAACAGGGCTACAGCAAGGATTTGGGACATTTTTGTTCTAATGTACTTATCAAACAGTAAAAATGGGAGGAGAGTGTCACAGTACCACCCTACCACGCCAAAGCAGGTGCCTGTTGTGGACAGTGCGGAACCAATGACCGATTCATTTGCTATTTATTTGTTTCTTTCTCTTTTCTTTAACACATGTTCACAAAATGAAGTAATATGTGAGTTTCTAAAGTGCTTACACCTCAATGTAAATATTACACCTCAGGGTGCATGTGAAGCCAACAGGGAGCGCCAGCTCCGTCGATGGACCACACTGAGTGCTGTGAATCTCACTGTGAACAGGTTTTTCCACGTAAAGTGTCACCTCAATGCCACAACAACTACAAAATAAATACATCAACCACACAAATCAATCGCGACAAAAGACTTCATTTTAAACTTAGCTTGTATTTAACAATCTTTCAGCTCACAAATCCACAAACAGGCCCAGCGGGGAGATCCAAGGTAACAGTCGACATGATGAACGCAGCAGTCAGCTGAGGTGCTCTCAGTCCTTCGACAGATGGCACAGGAGTGTTCAGGTGGATGTTTATACAATTGAAAAGTGCTAACATTGATCAGCTCAGCATCTGTGGTGCTCCAGCGTGACCGGGGTGCAGCTGCTGCAGAGTCTCAACACGCCAGGTTGTGAGAACCATTTTTGTAGCTTTAGGATAACATATAATCCTATTATTATTATTATTATTATTATCCTGTAATATATAGGATGATAATAATATACTGTACAATATATCAATCAGTGTCTAAAGAGTGTCTAAAATTCCTCAGCCTTTCTCCCAGAACAGTGAAAGAAATACTTTCTTTTGGGTTTATATAGCACAAGACTGAAAACAAAGGCAATCAGTGTATAATAAAATGGAAAAACAAGCACTGCAACACAGTGCTAATAATAGGGGGTTAACAAACATCCTGCAATTCTTGTCCAGTATTGGTGTACTGATTTACCTTCTATAAATCCTCATGGGTCACATACTTTAAACACGACTCATTTTTCAGTTCATCAACAGAGTAGTAGGCGAGGTGTTATAAAGACCACTAGGGAGTGGACATCTATCATTTCAGTCAAAGGGCGTAGTGGTGGTTCTGAGGCTAAGGATCTGCACTGGTATCCCAAAGGTTGCCGGTTCAAATCCCCGTCACTGCCAAAAGAGATCCTACTCTGCTGCGCACTTGAGTAAGGCCCTTAACCTTCAATTACTCCAGGGGCACTGTACAATGGCTGACCCCAAGGGGTATGCAAAAACTAACAAATTCCTAATATAATAAATTGTATAAGGTGAAATAAAGAACAAAAAAAAATCAGCAATAACGTCAATTTTATTCAAAACAAGTAATATTAGACCAATCACATATCCTGTATTTATTATTTTACACAAAGCTTATGAACAGGGAACTGTGCAAGTGAGACAAAAAAGCACTTAGTTCTGAGACGGCCACGTGCTTAACCCACAAACATGACTCCGTGCTTGTGCATTTAACAAAGAAGTTCAGAGAGAATTTTAGTTTTTGAAAAATTATTAATTTGGTTTTAAAAACAACAAACTGATATGCCAAAAATGTGAAGGTACAGTAGATGTCTTGTTTCCCTTTGAGGATGCAGAGATATTATTCAACACCAGTAACGGCGGACTGCATGATAACGTGCAGTGAATACACTTGACTTATAGTTTTCGTCCTCTTTCTCTGTATGCTTATCATTCGCTTGCCCAGAGGTTGATGCGCTTGCTACTTCCTCAGTGGCTCTTCTTTTCTCCACCCTAACCGCCCACTTCTTCTCTTCACACGTCGGCATCTTTTCACGTTAAAACTGATTAAGTCAGTTTTTGTGTTGCAATTACTTAGTATGTTTTAATTAATTTTTCACTTAAGCTGGCACTTAATTCTTCAATCTGCCTCAAGAATGATTTAAGATATGAAGAGGTAGGGGAAGTGACGGCAAAGGTGGCAGGGATGAGAACGGTGCCCGTACACATGCACTATTGGCGAGAGTTGATTCTACAATAAAATAAAATAAAAATGAAAAGAGGAATAACCTTGGAGGTCAATCATCACTCCGAAAGCGGATAGTAGACGTTACATAGTATATCTGTACCAAATTTCAGGTCAATAGTTCAAACGGTTTGCAAGCTACAGGTGATTTAAAATACTGGAAAGACAAACAAACAGCCACGGTAGCGTATTATATAAGAAGACTTCAGGCTTTGGTCTTGTCACTATTATCAGGAGGACCCGCATGTGCCATCAAGCCACTGCAGAGGACCCACAATGCATCTTTTATTCAACCAGCCAAGACGAACGCATGTCACCCCTCTCTTCGTGGGCTCCCTATAGCAGCACATATTAAGTTTAAATCCTTGATTCTTGCCTAGAGAGTAGGGACAAAACCCTGGCTCAGTTATGACAAAGATCTCCAAAGAAAAGGCTGAAACAGAAACCAAACTGAGTGGAGCCCAAATGAGAAACAAAATGGCATTGTAATGAAATGAGATTAAATAATGAACTTTTTCAGAACAAAATTAAACACCCAATTCAGCTTCCTTGAGTTTCAAAAAGTTATAATCCATTTATATAGATTGATAGGAACTGTGCACGAATGTATCCAAAAAAATGTATAAATGTTGCAGACCATAACATAATGAACCACTGAACAAACTGCTCCTCAGTCTCACAGTAAATTGGCTGAAGGTGGTCCATCAGCATCAATGTCAGGGTGGCTCTTTGGGGAACACCTACAAAACACAGGGAACATGGCAACTGAAATGAATGGACAAAACCAAATATAAAGAATGATGTACATCAATGGTGATCAACATCGGTCCTGGAGGGCCACAATGGCTGCAGGTTTTTGTTTCAACCCAGTTGCTCAATTAGAAAACAATCCTTGCCAAAAACAGGTCTTATTAAATACAGGTGAAATCCCATTGTAAAGAAATTCGTGGAACCATAAAAATATTTCATTAGAACAGAAATTGTCTTATAACGAATATGGGGAAAATACACATAATACTGTGATTGGGGTTGCCGGCAATTCGCCATCTCTAATGTCAGCAGTGCAAGGACAGCTCCATAGCTGCTCTGTTGTATCTGTTAAACAGTAAGCCAAGGGCACAGCGATTAGTTGTCCTCTGCAGGATCAAGCTTACCATGTAACATGCCCGTCACATGATGTTTAGAACATTTAACACCAGGCTCTGACCTGCTCTTCCTCGTACTCTCCTGACCTGCCACAGTGGTGATTCTGAGCCGCTGGTCTTCTTCAAATGTGAAGATAGGAGCTAAAGCAAGGCAATTGCCACCGTGCCATGGTTTCTACCTTGTGTGCTTGAGTGCTGAAGTAACAGCTCTGATTCTGAATGAAGCCTTGAGACTGAAACTGCCTTCTCTATACAGTAATAAAATACCTGCATTTTCCTTGAAAACCTGGCCTCACATTCCTGTCTCTCGTGCAACTCTGTGACCTAAGCTTGACAATACCTACATAAAAAAACAGCGCTTCCTCAAAAATATTTTATTTGAAAATGAGATGTTAGATGTAACCTTTTCTGTTCTACAGAAATACAGGTATGAATACAGAATGAAAATGAGACATTAGATGTAACTTTTTCTTACAGTGTGAACTGACACCATTTCTCACTTTGTTCATTGCAAAGAAAACTTTGAGAAGCACTATAAAACTCAAATAGTACAGTACCTGCACACAATTACTCACATGGACACTCAGTGGAGCACTGACTCAGAAGTCACGATGTATGTTGTCTCGCCAAGACTGCCCGAGACCAGAAAGTTTGAAAGAGACTGTCATTTTATTTTGGTCTAACAAGAAAGAGGGTTCCCAAGACTCAGCATTACATATTTTTTGCATTGCATTATTATCTGTGGTGGCAATTTTTGCTTGAAAAAAAAAACCTTTGTTATACCGGAATTTACATTTACATAAAAACAAATCTGTTAAACATGATGTTGTATGAACCTGTTGTCCGGACCAAAAAAAAGTATTTTTGAAAATTTTGTTACTTCGGTATTCTATATAATGGGACCTGTATCACGACATGTAGTGTTTAAAATCTACAATATCACGTCATTCTCCTTTTTTTCTTTCCAATGATATCATTCAAACGATTTGAAGCCTAAAACGAAGGAGTTGCTTTCACTCCTTCACCTTTTTCTCTTCAGTTTCCTTCTGAGTACTTCATTAAGCCAAATTGTGCACAATGAACACGCACAGGTGTAAATGGACATAACTTAGATGGAGAACTGCAGGTTTCTTTGTCATTTGTATCTTATTGCTAATAAGAAGCCATTAAAATCAGTGAATGTGGCTGTTTAAGACTAAAATAAGCAATGAAGGGGCCAACATCTTAACAAGCGAGACCACAGAAGAATGTCACTTGAGCAGTAAGTGTTTCATCTGCAGTAAATGACTTCTCATGAAGCAACTGGTTTGGAACAAAAACCTGCAGCTACTGCGGCCCTCATTACTTACTCCGAATTTACAGGGTTTGAGACTTAAATAGAAGATCAATTAAATGAAGTTAATTAGCAACAAAAACTGGTGACTAATTAAGAAAATGGTTAGAATGAAAACATGTAGCCACTGCAGCCCCCCCAGGGATCAGAGTCGGGCACCCCTGTACTAATCCATTAACAAAACACAATACACTTCTTCATATATAATTGATTCAGAAAGTATTCAAACCCCTTCACTTCCTGCACACTTTATTATGTTACACATTTAATTCTAAATTAAGTTAATTGGCACCAAAATCTAGTCACTGATTAAGGAACCGGTTAGAATAAAAAGCTGAGGCCACTGCAGCTCTCCAGAATTGACGTTGCTCACCCTGATGTACATAATCAACACAAATAAAACAATCAAAAATGATCAAAAGAGAACAAGAACCCCTGGTTGAGACATGTCAAGTATTGTTTCACCACAACAGTTATGCTTCGATCTCTTTTGATAGTTTATCTTTTTATGCACCTTTTTTGCAACTTCTTTTTTTACCATAAAGGGTTTGACTTATTGCTAAATACGATTCTGCTCTCTGAACAATTATATTAAATATTTGTACATTTTCACATCTTTCTTTTGTTTTGTATTGTTCTTGCTTCTTTCGTTGCCGTAGTGACAGGCCGTGTACACACCAATACAATATGTGTTGTTATTTTCGTGTGATGGTTTAACCATCTTGGGTCATCCGAGATAGAATATAATGATTTCAGTGTGAGGTTTTCTTTGGTTTTCTGATAGAAAGACTTCTGCCTTTGATTTTCTTTTATTTCCCGACTCTGACTTTTAGTTTCTGATTTATGTTTTAACAAAAGATGGGAGTGATTCTTGCTTCCGCACTTTCACTTCGCCTCCCAATTTCTATTTGTTTAAATCTTTGTGCTTTAGTACTTTTAAGGCGCAGCCAAAACAAATCAGCTCTGAGCCACCTGCGACCCTGAATTGGATTAAGCAGCTAATTTATTTGTTCTATTGAGTGTATGCACAACTTTTAGCATTCAAAAATCTTGTGCTGTTTGAAGGCAGACAACAAATGGCTGAGCCTTCCTGACTGATAAAATGCTGTGGGCTGCAACGGACTGATGCCATGTCCATGTTTGGCTCTTGCACTGCACCATGTTAGGCTCAGACTGAGCCACAACCCTGAACTGGATTAAGCTGGTTTAAAAAAGACACATTTTATCTTTATTATACGTTATATGGCCAAAAGGTTGCAGCCACCTGACCATCACGCCTATATGAGCCTGTTGGATATCACATTCCAAAACCACGGGCATAAGTACGGAGTAGTTGACCCACCTTATAACAGTCACAACTCCAGGTTTCTGAAGCGTCTACCCATTCAAACCAAAGACTATTTGTGGGGTCAAGATGGCCGAGATGACCTGCTTCACAATCGGTGCTCCAATTCATTCCCCAAGTTGTTTAGTAGGGTTGAGGTCAGAGCTCTAGCACAGGCCACTCGAGTGCCTCCATATCTTGATACACCAAGCGTTGCACACAGTGCCACACTCATGCTGGAACAGAAAAGGGATTGTTGCCACGTCTGCAGTAGCATTAATAGGACCCTTTACTAGGACCAAGGGGCCGAGCCCAAACCCCTGCCACTATCCCTCCTCCACCAAACTATACAGTCCAGAAGGAAGCACACACTTGGCTTACATCAATCCCAAACTGGTCTTTCGCACTGCCAGATAGTGACATGTCATTCATCACTCCAGAGAACACAATGCCACTTCACCAGAGTCCCATAGCGGGCAGCATGCTTTACACCGCTCCAGCCAACCCTGGGCATTAGGCACAGTCATCTTAGGCTTGGCCATGGAGACCCACTTAATGAAGCTCTCGACACATAGTTCTTGTGCTGGTGTAGCTTCCAGATGCAGCTTGCCACAGAGGCCATTGTTAAGGTTCTTTGGCACATGGCAGCTCCACTCTATGAGTTTGTGTGGTCTGCCACTTTGTGGCTGAGCTGCTGCTGCTCCTCAACACTTACGCTTCACAATAATATCGCAGCTCTAGCAGAGCAGAAATCTCACGTACCAACTTGTGGTCACATCTACAGACATGGAGCTCTACAGTATGACCTATTGTGTTTGTCAATGGAGATCACATGGCTCGCCAATTGACTGTAAGCACTTACCAACAATGTGGGCTGCTGAAACACCTGAACACGATGATTTGGAGGGGTGTCCACATACTTTTGACCATATTGTCGCAAGGAGAAAATGCATAATGTTCAGGATCCAAAACCACACACTGTAAGAAGGCAGAGAAGCAAAGCCCTGAACATACCTGGCTTGCAGATGCAGTCATTTCACGTTCAGCTCACAGCATGTCTACTTTCTTCTTTTCTTTTTTTTAGCTTTGTAGCACACCTTATGATGGTACCTGAGATGAAAGGCACTGTATAACACGAAGCCTGACTAGCACAATGTCTTCCTTCTAGCTCACCAAAAGCTGCTCTCACCTTCTCTTGTGTTGCCATCACAGCTTTAAGTTCCACTGGGGTCAGAGTCATCTTTTGATATGCTGTGGTGTCACACTAGATACAGATTTTGCACCAATGTGACAAGATATTGCCTTTTAAATCTTATCAGTTTTATCCTTTGATAAATCCTCAGTGTAAAAATAAGAATGTGAGGATTTGAATTCTACAGAGGGCACACAATGCCCAAGGAGACTAAAACGATTAAAACGGCGGGGAGGGTGAAAATAAATAAATAACACAAAAATGAGCTTAAGAAAGCATAACTGATACTCTAAATCTGTTATTTATTTCATGGTCTGGGGATGTAAAGGTAAAGCTACATTACTCAATGCACAAATGTGTTTCTGTGTGCAAAATCCACTTAAAATGGCGCATAAAGAGACAAGGAATCCTGCCTAGAATGCCATTAGCTGTCACTTCGAAATCTGCAGGTCCATCTTCAGCTTAAACACCAGCAGCCAGACCACAGCCGAGGTG
Source organism: Polypterus senegalus (assembly GCF_016835505.1). Classification (NCBI taxonomy): domain Eukaryota; kingdom Metazoa; phylum Chordata; class Cladistia; order Polypteriformes; family Polypteridae; genus Polypterus; species Polypterus senegalus. The sequence goes on along the minus strand of NC_053166.1, from coordinate 16,863,195 downwards.
CAGACAGCCCTGCAGGGGGCGCCAGTCCCTCACTGGCCAACACCCTTAGTTTAGTGTGACAACTGAAACCTGACTGTAGGTGACATGCAAATGCCACATAAACCTTTAGGGTCCCATCCATACTCACACTCAGCTGCCAATGAACCCGAACTGAGAATCTTTTGAGACGGTGGGAGAAAAACTGGAGCGCCTGACTGGCGGCACGTCTTGAAAAAACACATTTTTTTATGTCTTGTATAATCCACATATACTGAATCTAAGCAACATTACAAAGATAACATTTCAATAACCCAAGCGCACTGTGCAATAAGGAAACTCAGACATAATTAGTACTAGTCCCGCTTTTTAAAGAAAATGTCAAGCTGCACTTTACAAAGTCACATCAGTATTTTGTTGTTTACTTTGGATTAGGTTTAAAATGTAATGCTTGAACAAAACATGTAAATGCAGGTGAAGGCAGAACTGAAAGTACTCTGCACCCGGCAATAAAACAACGAGCAAGCCTTTCCGTTACATTTTCAGGGATCTTTGTCCTTTACCTACAAACAACTGTGAGAACTACAACAACAACAGACAACTAAGAAAGCTACGCACAAGAAAAGTCTCAGGGCGAGATGGCGTCCATCCTTGAGTTCTTAAAGGCCTGTCCTGACCAACTACGTGGTGTCCTCTGTCACCTGTTCACTCTGTCCCTAAGGCTCCAGAAAGTGTCGCTGCTGTGGAAAACATCCTGCATTGTTCCTGTGCCAAGGAAAGCAGGCACCTCTTCACCTAATGACTATAAATCAGTGTCACTTACGTCTCACGTCATGAGCACCTTTGAGAGGCTGGTGCTGGACTGTATGAGGCCTCTTGTGGTAGACCACCTGGACCCACTGCAGTTTGACTATCAGGACAAAGACTGGAGTGGAGGATGCATTTATCTATCAGCTCTACAAGGCTGGCAGCACTGCGAGGATTCTGTTCTTTGATTTCTTCACTCCCTTCAGTGCCATTCAGCCATCCCTGCTAAGGGGGAAACTCAGAGATCTGCAGGTGGATGAGCCTGTGGTGTCCAGATGACGTGTGGGAGACTCAAGGACTGTGTGAGCGACACTGGAGCACCACAAGGAACAGGCCTCTGTTCTGTACACCTCTGACTATAAATACAACAGCAGGACATGTCACTTGCAGATATTTTCAGATGATTCTGCTCTTATGGGGTGTATCAATAAGGGGGATGAGACAGAGGAGAGGGGTAAAGTGAAGATGTTTGTTTCTTGGTGCAAAGAGAATGGTCTGCAACTGGACATCAGCAAAACCAAGGGAATGCTTATTGAGTTTCAACGTACCAAACAGCCTCCACATCTGGTCACTGTTCAAGGAGTGGATGTAGAGGTGGTCTATTCCTACAAGTACTTGGGGGGTCCACATTAATGATAGGCTGGACTGGTCTCAGAACACAGAGAAACCTCAGAAGAAAAGGTAGAGTAGGCTCTTCTTCCTTTAATGTGGGAAGTGACATCCTTCACATCTTCTACAACTCTTGTGATGGCCAGTGCAGTGTTCAACACTGTGGTGTGCTGGGCTGGTAACATCACGTCAAAAGAGGCCCACCGACTCAATAAGCTAATTAATAGGAGAGGCTCAGTTATTGGACAAAGACTGGTACCTCTGGAGGTAGCAGCCAAGGACAGAATTAAAACAAAACTAAGTGCCATAATGAACAATGCTTCACGTCTTCTCACTGTCACACTAACACTGAGGACTTTCAGCTAATTCATTATTCAGCAGAAGTGTGTGAAGAAACGCTAGTAGGGGTCCTTCATAACAACAGCAATATAGTGCATCACTGGGACTGAGACTGCCAAGTCAGGAGTTTACTTTCTTTTTAGTCATTCTAATGTGTGTTCAGACCATAATGCGTAAGTGTGTATGTACAGTATGTGTTTATTTATGAATTTATTTATTTAAAAAGCTTCATTAAAAGACAAATTTTCAACAAATAAAGGGGACAAATCTATCTATCTATTCTAACAAATTGACTCCAGACAATCAAAAAGGTTTGGGGCAGCCACCCGTATAATATGATCCTGGCTGCAAAAGGTTAGTACTGAGCGAGTTGCTCCTGAGTGAGTCCAAAACAGAACTGAATATGCGGAGGTAAGATGGCAGTTTTAAGGGCTGGTGGAAGAAATTATGTCATCTATGCCGGAACCAGAAGTGACATCATCAGAGCTATGGGACCAGAAGTGACGTCATCAGAGGCGCTAGGACCAGAAGTGATGAGATCAGAGGTGCCAGGACCTGGCGGGAATGGTCTGCAAGGAACTGAGAGAGACAGTTGGCACACTCCGCCACCCCCTGGTCTGATGTAGTATTACAATCACTCAAGCCCTTTAGCTGCCTCCTAATCACATGTGTGTGGCACTATCTATCTATCGATCTTATATAGTGCCTTTCATATCTATATATCTATCTATTATATAGTGCCTTTCATGTCTATCTATCTATCTATCTTATATAGTGCCTTTCATATCTATCTATCTATCTATTATATAGTGCCTTTCATATCTATCTATCTATCTATTATATAGTGCCTTTCATATCTATCTATCTATCTATCGTATATTAAGGTCAGTCCTTAAAACATGTCATCTCTCTAACTGCCACAGTCTTATCCTTTTTTCAATCCACGTCAAATCCTTGGTGAACACTCAGATATTTGAAGAGTGGCTTAGCGGTAAAACATTTGACAAAAATGTTGGGATTACGACCTGTTGAGCCGATTTTCCTTCTCTGCTTTTTGAGTCTCAAATTAAAATCTTTAAGATAATTGTCACTTGTGGTGTCCCTATTGTAAAATCAGTCAGTTCCTTTCCAAGGTTTATGATTTAGAAAGTTTGAACAATTGGCTGTGTTTTAAATAATACCTAAAAGGATGCCTTATTTCAGGTGATTTACGCCTTTCATGGAGTAATATTTATTGCTTGTATGGTTCATTTTCTCCTTGTAGTTATTTTTCTTTTGTTAATTTCAATTTATTGTTCATGCAGCATATGTTGTGCTTTAGTTTGTTTAGCTGACAGGCATGCTATTATTACGAAGGTTGAAAAATAGGAGATTTTAAATACTAAACCAAATACTTGGGTGGTAGTTTTTAATAACAAAAGGGCCCCCAAAAATAAACACATACACCAATCAGCCACAACTTTAAATCCACCTGCCCAGTGTTGTGTAAGTCCCACTCAAGTCACCAAAGCAGCTCTGACCACTCGAGGCATGGATTCCACCAGACCTCTGAAAGTGTCCTGTGGCACCAAGATGTTCACAGCAGATCATTTAAGTTGCTGAAAGTTGTGAGTTGGGCCCTACATGGATCGAACATTTTCTTTCCAAAACATCCCGACAGCTGGGGAATTTGGAGGCCAAGTCAACACCTTGAACTCTTTGTCTTGTTCTTCATGGCATCCCTGAACCATTTTTGTAGTGTGCCAGGGTGCATTATTCTGTTGAAAGAGGCCCCTGCGTTCAGGGAATACCATTGCCACAAAGGGGTGTATGTAGTCTGCAGCAGTCTTTAGGTAGGTGGTACAGGTCAATGTAGCATTCGCATGAATGCCATGAAGCTAGGTTTCCCAGTGTAACATTGGCCAGAGCATCACACTGAGTACACTGACTTGCCTCCTTCCCATAGTGCATCTCTTCCCCGGGTAAACGACACACACACACATACCCATCTAAAAGAAAACATCATTCATCAGACCAGGTGACCTTCTTCCATCGCTCCATGCTCTAATTCTGATGTTCATATGCCCATTGTAGACATTGTTTGTGGTGGACAGGGGTCAGCATGGGCACTCTTTCCAGTATGTGGCCACGAAGCCCCACAGGCAGTACGCTGCAATGCTCTGTGTGTTCAGACACCTTTCCCTCATGACCAGTTTGTGCTACAGTAGCTCGTCTGTGGGATTGGACCAGACAGGTTAGCTTTGTCTCCAGACACGCATCACCATGCACCACTTTGCTAGGTACTAAGCACTGCGTATTGTTAACACCCCACAAGATCTGCCATTTTGGAGATGCTCTGACCCAGTGATCTAGCTGCCATCACCATCTGGCCCTTGTCAAAGTCACTCAGATCCTTACGCTTGTCCATTTTTCCTGCTTCTAACACAATGAGTTCAAGAAATGAGTGTTCATTTGCTACCTAATTCATCCCACCCCATGACAGGCGCCACTGAAACGAGATAATCAGCGTGATTCACATCACCTGTCAGTGCTTTGAATGGTGTGGCTGATCGGTGTATAATTTCATTATCACTGTTATTTTTTAATTACTTTGTGTTACAAATATTTTTAATAAACAAAAACGTGATATTTAGTTCTTTGATGAAGTAACTAAAAATGTCAAATTTAGATTTGATCTGATATACTTTGTTAATCCCCGAGGGCAAATTATCTTTTCACATGACCTTTGTAAGATGCACCAACTTTTAAATTAGTGATTTAAATCCCTAAACGCACCTGAATGTTACCCCGTGCCTGCGTTTTCTAACTTGTTTCTACTGTTTTGGTCCTGTTCTCCATCTCCACCTTTCCTGAGTTAAGTTTGGATAGTTTCATTGCTTCCTCTCTACAGTTTTTTTACCTTTTTTTTTTTTTATGGTACTCCTTTTCATTCATTAATAAGAAATTGATTTCAGTAAGTTCTTCAACTGTTAAGATTCCCATGGCATCTCACTGGAAAAACCAAGAACAATGTTTTAATAAATGCCTGAAGGAACGTATTTTATAACTTAATTCTTTCAGAACTTTCAGCAGCTTGTATCAGTTTCTCAGCTCCATCCACTATATCATCTTTAGAAAAATGAATTGCACTTATTAAAAATCGTTTTTTGGCTCTAATTGGGTTGTGTAGGATGGCACACCGCTAGCACGGACTTTATTTTGCTTTCTCTACTTCTTTTCTCAGCCATCACAAATTGAAGTGGGTGCCGGTGGGTTTTTGATGTCGCACTTTTCTCTTTAGCTCATAGTGTTATAGTGTTTATCATTATAAATATCAGACAAACACATCTTGTGCGTCTCCATAAAAAAAAAAAAATCATTTGGAACTCTAAAAATATAGTGTGCCCTCCATAATGTTTGAGACAAAGACACATCATTCCTAGATTTCACCCTTTGATCCACCGTATAAAATTACAAATCCAACAATTCAGACTTGTGATTAAAGTGCATGTGGCAGACTTTCATTTAAGGGGATTAGCAGACATCTTAGTCATACAACCCTTTTACTACACAGTCCACCCATGTTAGGGCACCATGATGATTGGGACAACGGGTATCACAGGTGTTTGTGATTCCTCAGGTGGATTTCATTGCTTCATCAGATTGCTTGCTACTACCCTTTGGAGTCTGTAGCTGCCATTGTACAACATGAGGACGAGAGCTGTGCCAATGAAAGTCAAAGAAGCCATCATGAGGCTGAGAAAAAATAATAAAACCATTGGAGACATCGAGGAAACCTTAGGATGACCAAAAATCAACTGTCTGAAATATCATGAAGAAGAAACAGCACACTGGTGGGCTCAGTAATCACAAAGGGACTAGCAGGCCAAGGAAGACCTCCACTGCTGATGACAGAAGAATCCTCAGTATGATAAAGAAAAAGCCCCCAATGCCAGTGTGACAGATCAGAAACAGTCTTCAGGGGGCCGATGTGTGTGTTTCAGAGACGACTATCAGCAGAAGACTTCATGAGCAGAAACACAGAGGACAAACTGCAAGGTACAAACCACAAAAACAGGATGGCCAGATGACAGTTTCTGATAAAGGACTTCAGAGAGCCTGCAGAATTCTCGGAAAAGGTGTTGTGGACAGACGAGACAAAGATGAACCTGCAGAAGAGTGATGGCGAGAGCAAAGTGTGGAGACTAAAAGGAACTGCCCAAAATTCCAAAGCAGACCACCTCATCTGTTAAACATGGTGTTAAGGGGTAAGGGCTTGGGCATGTATAGCTGCCACAGGTCCTGGCACACTTCTCTTCATTGATGATGAAACTGATGACAGCAGTGGCACAATGAATTCCGAGGTGTAGAGAAACATCTGATCTGCTCAAGTTCCAGTAAAGGCCTCCAAACTCACTGGACGTCTCTTCATCTTACACAAGATAATGAGCCAAACAGACTGCTGAGGCAACACTGGAGTTTTCCAAAGCTAAAAAATAGAAAATTCTTGAATGACCAAACCAGTCACACGATTTCAATCCAACTGAGCAGACCTTCCATATGTTGAGGAGAAAACGTAAGGGGACAAGCCCCCCAAAACAAGCAGGAGCGGACGATGGTGGCATTAGAGGCTTGGCAGAGCATCACCAGAGAAGACCCTCAGCACCTGGTGATGTCTGTAAATCACTGACTTCAAGCAGTCACAGCATGTGAGGGATACCCGACAAAGAACTAAACATGACAACGACTTTAACAGACCTGCCATTGCTGTGACCAAACATTATGATGGCCTGAAATGTGGGTAATGTGATGAAAAAGTGTTGCCATTTCTACACGGTGTGGGTGAAATATCTGCAAATCCCATCCATCCATCCATCCATTTTCTAACCCGCTGAATCCGAATACAGGGTCACGGGGATCCGCTGGAGCCAATCCCAGCCAACACAGGGCACAAGGCAGGAAATGAAAATCTTAAATGAAAGTCTGTAATGTGCACTTTAATCACGATTTCTGAATTGTTTGATTTGTAATTTTAAGATGTGGAGCACAGGGGGAAATCAAGGAAAAATTTCTGTTTGTCCCAAAATTTATGGAGGGCACTGTAGTGTCACACAAGTGTGCATGGGGGACAGTTTACAGGCTCAAACAGTGTTATTTATCAGCCAGACTGGGGGTTGGCGCTCTCACCCGATCCTCTCTCCTCTTGTTTTGTTGCAGGCCCTGCCTCTCAGTGACATCACTACCAAACCACCCACTAACATCATTTCCAGCCAACCCTGATGACATCACTTCCAGTACCTGCCAGATCAGGTCACGTTCTTGCTGCCCTAACTCCGCCTCTTCCTCCTGTCCACCATATTTATGGAACATACTCATCCTGTTAGTTCAGTTCAGTTGTGAACTCTGATCTGTACAGACGTGCTTCTTTTATTTTGCTGATTTTTCAGCATACGGGGTGGCCATTCCCAAACCTTTTTCTTGTCTGCTGCCTTATTTTTACCACAGCAGATACTCTGACAAGAAGCAAACACACCACGATAAAGTCTCACACTTCACGCCATAGAGGGGATGTTCTGGTATTGCAGCTTATTTTGGAGAGGAGATCTTATAGGTCTTTAGTGGGTCCTTTTGCCCCCTTTCTCTGGCCTATGCTGAATGTCTGTGCGTTGAGCTTGTCTGTCTCTGCCCACCTTTGTGCCCACCTCATCCCCTCTGTCCTACGGCAGGCCCATTGATTCGCTCACTGCTTCTCCCCTGTGCTGGCTGAACAAGGACTTTCACAGAGTGAGCTCAATCAATGTACAGAAGGGGGGGCTCCCTCTGTGGGGCAACCTGTGACATTTTGCCTCGTCAAACATAACTTATTAAATATTAATACTGAGGATCAATGTGTTCTACTGTCGCTTTAAAACACATCTAATGAAGCTGAGCACCCTTTCAATCAGCCTGTCTTTGTGTAGCGCCTTCTTAGCGCTACCTCAAAGTGCTCTACAAGTCGAACGGCATTGCGTCTGAAAAGAATCAGAATTTACAGAAGTAAATTACTGTAAGGCCGACAGATCAGCAACATCAAAGGAGCAAAATCAAGTATAGGTGCGGATAACGAAAAAGCAGAAAATTAAAGTGCCAAGGATAACAGATTTGGTTTAACAAGAAAGCTGCCCTGTCTTTAAGCCCTTTGATTCCTCAGCCGAGAGGATGAAAGCCAAGGACTTGCCCAAAGGAGAAATGCAGGCAGAGTCTATCGCAATGAATTTAATTGTGTGGCTTAGCCATCTTGATGATAGTCTGTTAATGTTTCCATGCCGCTCAGTTTCGACTGGGTTTTTTGTGTTTACGGGCCTTCCCAGTATATAATATGCTGGCACGTTTTGACCTCTAACAGTATAGAGGCATCATGGGCCACACACACAGCAGCTGCATTCACCACCCGGATGTTCCAATTAGTTATTTTATTTTTCCTGCCTTCACTATAGTTGTTGGGTATACATTTTTCAAGGATTCTGGGGTTTTGAACCCTGAGAAATATGAATTTTCCATAGGAATGAAAAATCAAAAAATATCTTTTTGGTTTCCCTTAAACAACGAGATCAGAAAGAAATAAAATGGAGACATGTTCTTTTCTCTCATGCTTCTCAGATTTTTCTCCTGAGACAAAAATTCTTGAGTATTCCTATAAGTATCTCCTGATCTCAGCCAAGTCACACAACAGGCTCAGATCTTCCAAGTCATGTCTTCACATTTTATTTTGCAATTGAAAAATGTTTGCATTGTGTGCTCAGTAATTTATGGTGAAATGTATGGACAATAAAATACTTTACTATGAAGAGGAGTCAAGCTAAAGTTAGATAATGGGATTGTTGTGATGTGAAATATTGCATACGAGTTGATAAATATTTTGTTAGTCTTTATTTGTAACTTAGACAAAGCAATGTAATATTAGTGTTACATTATAGATAATAGCAGCAATGGTTTAAAAACCTCTTCTCCCCTTTCAGGACGGAGTCTTTTTGTAATTTTACGACAGGGTTGGGTCAAGTGCCTCAAACAAGTTTGCCTAATATTTCTCCTAGTCAACCCCCACAGGAAAGCCATGCTGCCTAACTGCCAAGCTTTACCTTAACGCAAGGTTTTGGGGGGTGGCAGGTGTGAAGGTGTTCTGTCCCCGCATTGGTCTGAAGTACAGCTGTTTGGAACCGGCTTGTATCAAAAGCCTTTAAGTATCATGATGCCCTATTGGCTCTAGGGGTTGGACAGAAAATCTGTAAATTTGACTTGCTTTACGCCTATAGCTCTCTCTTACCAAATGATGAAGGAGGATCTCTCTGTCACACCATGAACTGAAGAGGATAACACAATAAAGAGCACAGCTTCACAGCCATATTGAGACAAGCATGCAGCCTGTTCTGAAGAAAGCTGACCACAAATGAGGCCTTAACTAGGGACAAGTCTGTGTGCTGCCTGAAACTACACATCACCATTTATCAGGTTATATGGTTGCCAATGTTCAAAAGTAGATTGCATATTGTTATTAATTATGAATATTATCAATAATGCATTGTTTAAATTGTAACTTAACTCCTGCTTGTCTTTTACTATACCGAATTCCCTGAGGTTATACATGTAGAAGGGAAGGTGAGGAGAAGTTATATACTACAATCTATACTAATAAAAGGCAAAGCCCTCACTGACTGACTGACTCACTGACTCATCACTAATTCTCCAACTTCCCATGTAAATAGAAAGCTCAAATTTGGCAGGCTTATTCTTTACAGCTTACTTACAAAAGTTAAGCAGGTTTCATTTCGAAATTCTACACGTAACGGTCATAACAGTTGATAATGGTCGACAACATCCGCCATGTTGAACTTTCTTATTTATGGCCCCATCTTCACAAAATTTGGTAGGTGGCTTCCCTGCGCTAACCAAAACCGATGTACGTACTTATTTCGGTGGTATGACGCCACTGTCGGCCGCCATATTGAACTTTCAAAACGTCACTAATTCTCCAACTTCCCATGTAGGTAGAAGGCTGAAATTTGGGAGGCCCAATTCCTTACAGCTTACTTACAAAAGTTAAGCAGTTTTCATTTTGAAATTCTATGCATAATGGTCAACAACATCTGCCATATTGAACTTTCTTATTCATGGCCCCATCTTTACGAAATTTGGTAGGCAGCTTCCATGCGCTAACTGAAACCAATGTACATACTTATTTCGGTGGTATGACGCCACTGTCAGCTGCCATATTGAACTTTCCAACATCACTAAGTCTCCAACTTCCCATGTAGGCAGAAGGCTGAAATTTGGCAGGCTCATTCCTTACAGCTTACTTACAAAAGTTAAGCAGGTTTCATTTTGAAATTCTATGCGTAATGGTCATAACGGTCGACAACGTCTGCCATGTTGAACTTTCTTATTTATGGCCCCATCTTCTCGAAATTTGGTAGGCGGCTTCCCTGCACTAACCGAAACCAATGTACGCATACTTATTTCGGTGGTATGATGCCACTGTCAGCCGCCATATTGAACTTTTCAACAGTCTTTGTTACTTATGGGCCCATCTTCAAGAAATTTGGTACACGGGTTCCCAACGCTAACTGAATCCTACTTACGTACATATATACGTCCATAGCCTGCAGCTCGGTCACCGTGTGAGGTGGCGCGGTCCCCATCCCAATGCCTCCCACGTTGTTGGCTGCCTGCCTATATAAGACCGTCCGTCGCTCCGGTCTCTACATTCCCTTCCTTGCTTCGCCACAAGATTCACGTCTCCCTACTGATAACTACAGCCTTTTTGTTTAATCCACGGCTTCTCCACTGTTTCATTCTTTGTTTATTATGATTATAGTTATTGTGTAGGTATTTTAGACTTACTTTACATTGCTCAGGTACCCATTTCCTTTATCATTCCAACCCCCATTAACATGTCTATCGAGGTAATCACCATTGATCAAAGAACTGTCACTTACCGAGTGGTTTCCATGCCCAGAGATGGCACCCACCTTTTCAATTCTCTTTGTTACATATTGCACGGCCATATCAGGCTCACTCTTGATATCCGGAGGAACATTGTGTCCTATGTATTGAATGACTGGGACAGGTTCAAGGTGTGGACTGATGACGGTACAGGAGATAATTAGACTACACAGGAGCACTAGAAGAGTGAAATGCTTAAGCCCTTCACCTATGGTTCTGCATATGAGTTGATGGCTGCCGCTGAATTGTTTGGTTGTCGCTTTCAAGTGTACCGAAATAGCCAAATATTTTACAGCTTTCAACAACCGCCAATGTCTCTTAAACATCTTAGATTCATAGGTGACGATTTCAGTAGTGGACACTTTGATGTTTATGAATGTTTAAACTCTCAAAAGCTGGATGTAATTTTATCAATGAAACCGGTTGTGTGCTTACAACACTTGACAGATGCCGAATGTCACTTCAACACAACAAGTCCTGCAAATACTGTCGTAATTGAAACAAACCATGAAACTCAAACCGATTACGACAGCAGCAATCCAAGCTGTCAGATTTGAGACAAGATTACTGTTCAAATGGCCAACTGTACATTGCATGCTCAAGAGTAAGCTCAGCACACAGCTTGGTCATATTACAACCGGAGGGCCGAATTCACAATGTGGTATACAAAGAGATACTTAACAAATAATTATTGGCATATTTTCCCTCAATTTAAAAAGGTTTAATTTTCTTCTTAATAAAAATTTTAATGCAGTACTTTGCCGCTGTGAAGCGCGGGTATTTTGATATATACATATATATATATATATACATATATATATATATATATATATATATATATATATATATATATATATATATATATATATATATATATATATATACTAGTAAAATACCAGCTTCAGCAGGAGAAGTAGTGTGTTAAAGAAGCAATGAAAAGAAAAGGAAACATTTTGAAAATAACGTAACCTGATTGTCAATGTAATTGTTTTGTCACTGTTGTGAGTGATGAGTGTTGTTGTCATATATATATATATATATATATATATATATATATATATATATATATATATATATATTTACACACACACGCACATAAACATATATATATATATATATATACTTATCTATACATATACACATATATACATACATATATATCTACATATATACACACACATATATACACACACAGCTATTTCGTATCAGTGCAATACGCTGTTTGTTAAAACGGTTGACTCCCGCTCTTACGTGCAATAACAAATCAAATCATTCAGTTGTCTTTGCTCATATGTCATTTTAGAGCTGGACGCCTGGCATCTTTTTTTGGCCACAGGTTCGTTTCTGTTTGCTGTGAGGTTCTGTGTTGTGGAGATTGTCAGGATGGACTGCAGGTGCTCATCAGTGAGGTGACTGCTGTGTGCTGTTTTGTTAGTCTTTATCACTGAGAAGAGCTTCTCACACAGATATGTGCTACCAAACATGCACAAGGTTCGAGCCGCATGTAGACGGACTTTTTTTGTTCTTCAAAGTCACAGTGCGCTCAGTTTATCAGCAAAGTGCGTATTTGGGAACACCGTAGTGACGACTTGGTTTAACATTACTTGGCAACAGGGAAAGTGGGGCAAGGTGAACTGGTGCATTTGTGTCTCCCATAAAAGCAGCTTCACTTGAAATCACTTTGTGATTGTGCACGGGTTAAAACGTCCGCTGAAGTGTCAGATTCTTATTTAATTATGCTGTTTTCTGTATCTTCTGAATTGCATTCAGGTTACCCTGATGCAAGGCAGCTGAAGCGCTGCATTATGGGATCTGTAGTTTATTGTGTTACCAGCGCTTCATATACCCGGGCCATTAATAACAATAATACAGTATATAAAATGATCTCGGGCCGGATATAATTACACGGGCCGGATGTGGCCCGCGCCCTTGAGTTTGACACATATGGACTAAATAGAACTTGAAAAGATATATTTTTCAAATGTGATCGCAATTCAGATAGAGTTGACGCGACTACAGCCTGCATGCCTCAATGAGTCATCCTCCCTCGCTCTTACTTTTTACCGCTCATCTAATGAATACACTGAGTATGGCTTTACCAAAACAATCATTGATGGCTAATAAAGTATCCATTATTCGAGTATGTAGAGCGGATATATATATATACATATATATATATATATAGCCGATCGCAGCGAGAAGTAGTGTGTTAAAAAGGTAGAAAAGAAAAGGGAACATTTTAAAAATAACGTAACATGACTGTCAATATACAGTATTTGTTTTGTGAGTGTTACTGAGTGTTGCTGTCATCAAGGATTTGATTATCATTATTTCTTTCAATCAGGTTCGTATTTGTAGGATGTGTTGTGTTCAAGTTACATTCCGTGTTTGTCAATCGCTGTAAAGATGACAGGTTTCATTCATCGATTCGTTTCTTACTGCATCAATAAACAGCTCGTCTTCTTCTTTATCTGAGACCTGACACACTGCATGCACGGGTTTTTTTTACACTGTCTTCCTTTAGCGGGACATTGACTTTTTCCACCGTGTGCTTTGTTTCCACAGTAGCTGGATTTATGAATATGCTTATCAGACGCTTCATATTTTTGCTGCCTTTTCAATTGTGTAATTCGGTTTTGTTCAGCCTCTTTGGAACTGTTGCTTTTATCTGTGCACTGCGCCAGTTCACGTGAGCCACTCGTGTACATGCATCGAAGGTTCCCAGCTGTGCTGGTGCCATCTCGTGCTATGTCCATAGCTGTATTTAATGTTACCTTAGTCCTGGCACTTAAAACTTTCTCTCGCAGTTTCGCTGAGTTTGTGTCAAACACCACCCTGACCATCTCATCTTCCTCTCCATAAGCACAGTCCTTCACCCGTGAATATTTACCCGTGGCAGTTTGCTATTGGATTGCCGCTGACGGACGGCCTTATATGGGCAGGCACTAAATTACAAACGCCAGCGCAGCCTGTCTATGAACTTAATTTAAAGTGTAGGTTTACATCGTGCTTTGTTTCCGAAGTAGCAGAACTCATGAATATGGTTGTATATGTCACTCACTCGCTTCTTATTGTTTCGCTGCCTTCTCAATTATATAATGCATGTTTTCTTGAGCGCTTTTTTGAGGTCTTCCTGGTTTTCTGAGAGGGGTCTGGCTGCAGCCACTGTGGAGCTCCACAGTAAGCGGAAACACGTGACCTCCACAGTCGGCGGAAACCGCCTTCAAGCATTCACGCATGCGTTAAACAGATTGGGCCGCACCGTTAAGTGTGTGATGACGTAGCCTTTCAATACGCACGTGCACGCAGATCGGGCCGGCAACGGGAATCACGTAGTGACACACACCGCATGCGCTTAATGAAAAAATATTAAAACAAAATATCCACTTTACGCCCAATCGAACTGTGCATGATGTACAATTTGACATTACAGTATATTATTAATTTTAGTTCCACATTAGTTGACCAAAATGAAAATATTAATCGCGCAAAATAAACGAAGCAGCCTTTGTGGCGTAACGTTGATGTCCAATGTTCAACCGCCGTAAGAGGAAGCTTAGGTGTGCACACCTGATAAGCCCCAATTAGGGCGAAACACATGCGTGTACTCTTTGTATTATTTGGCAGGTACTGTACTATATATATATTATATAAAGTATGTAGTGTTTTTATTTTCCCACTCATGTAAATCATATAAAGTTTCCTTTCCGTTTTGATCTATTGTTGCAACTTCCCTCTTATGAGGAAATTGTGTTTGTTTAAAGATATCTTTAGACATCAGTTATTATTAATAAAACTGCCATTTGTCTTAAGGCATCAGGTTTATAAAACCTAACGTATCCAACCAGTTTTTAAAGAAATGTATGATCCTTTTCAAAAAAGAAAAGAACACTGTGTCGCTGACTGTCCCTGTCCTTAGTGCTGTTACTGTCCACTTGTTAAAATTCTTTAATTCGTTCTGAGTTGTGCAATCAGGTCAGATGCCAAGAAATGAAGAGCATAAAGCCACTGGTTCAAATACTCATTTATTCCAATGGCTATTAATCTTACAAATAAGTTTAACTTTATATCCACAGACTTAAATTAAGGAAATGTGCTATTATCACTTAAACCAATCTATTTGATCAATTTTTTTTTACAGTAAGTTGCTTGCTGCTATAGTTCATATTTATAATACATTTGTTCGTAGTGATGTTTTTAATGTTATTTCAAGGCGTCTTTGTAAAACACCCTGAGATATGGAGGAATATTTCGGACAAAATTAAATAAATAAATAAATGCGTGAATAAATAAAAGTACTGTGAAATGTGAGCATAAATAAATAAATGTATCATGAAATGATAGCATAAATAAATAAATGTGTCACGAAATATGTTTTTCGTTGCTTATTTATTTATTTAATTTTGTCCGTAACATTCCTGCAAACCGTCATGAAATACGGCTTGAAATAAAACTGTCACTTTCACTCGTCAAAGTTGAGAGGATGGGCTCTAACACGCCCTCTAGTTACTGATTGGTGAATCGATAGCACAAGAATGAATTAGAAAAATGCTTACTACTGCCGATGAAATGGATTCTGCGAAGATATTACGTATTTCAGAGAGAGAATTGAAGATTTATCGGAAGAAATTACAATGTTGACGGCCCTTTTAGACTCCGATTTAGATTAAACTATTTTGAAATTATCAAAGAACAGGTGGAACAGACTCGACTACACTCCAGTTCAGGTGGCGCAGTTCCTGCTCTGGACGTCCATCCTTTGACATTCCAGCTGAGTTAATAGAACACCTTCTGTTATGCGGTTTAAAAGTCGACAGATTGCAGATCTATATGGTGTATCGGAGAAGACGATCACAAGGCAAATGAGCCAGTTTGATATACGGTAGCTGCAACGGCTGTATTAGTTTAGGTACTTTGACATGGAATGCCCAAAGCAGCGTCAACTAATATTTTGAACTGAACAACTTTACCACTGATCAGAGCTGTACAGTTGTTTGAAAAAGTAGCTGCGAATATGCACCTGACTTTATACTCGTAAAACAAGGGTCAAATACTCAGTTCAAAATATTAGTTGCAGTTTACCGTATATCAAACTGGCTCATTCGCCTTGTGATCGCCTTCTCCGATACACCATATAGATCTGCAATCTGTCGTACTTTTAAACCGCATAACAGAAGGTGTTCAATTGACTCAGCTGGAATGTCAAAGGATGGACGCCCAGAGCAGGGAACTGCGCCACCTGAACTGGAGTGTAGTCGAGTCCGTTCCACCTGTTCTTTGATAATTTCAAAAATAGTTTCATCCATATCGGAGTCTAAAAGGGCCGCCAACATTGTAATTTCTTCCATAAATCTTCAATCTCTCTGAAATACGTAATATCTTCGGCAGAATCCATTTCATCGCAGTAGTAAGCATTTTTCTAATTCATTCTTGTGCTATCGATTCACCAATCAGTAACTAGAGGGCGTGTTAGAGCCCATCCTCTCAACTTTGACGAGTGAAAGTGACAGTTTTATTTCAAGCCGTATTTCATGACGGTTTGCAGGAATGTTACGGATAAAATGAAATAAATAAATAAGCAACGAAAAACATATTTCGTGACACATTTATTTATTTATGCTATCATTTCATGATACATTTATTTATTTATGCTCACATTTCACAGTACTTTTATTTATTTACGCATTTATTTATTTATTTCATTTTGTCCGAAATATTCCTCCATACTCCACAGTGGCCGCAGCCAGACTCTCTCGTTGCCTGCCCGATCTGCGTGCGCGCTGCGTATTGAAAGGCTACGCCATCACACACTTTACGGTGCAGCCCAATCTGTTTAACGCATGCGTGAATGCTTGAAGGCGGTCTCCGCCGACTGTGGAGGTCACGTGTTTCCGCTTACTGTGGAGCTCCACAGTGGCTGCAGCCAGGTGCTCTTGGGTTTTCTATGTACCGCGTGATTACGTGGGAGGCGTGATGATGTCACACGAAACTCCGCCCCCACGGCGTTGAAGCTCATCTCCATTACAGTAAATGGAGAAAAACTGCTTCCAGTTATGACCATTACGCGTAGAATTTCGATATAAAACCTGCCCAACTTTTGTAAGGAAGCTGTAAGGAATGAACCTGCCAAATTTCAGCCTTCCACCCACACGGGAAGTTGGAGAATTAGTGATGAGTCAGTGAGTGAGTGAGTGAGTGAGTGAGTGAGGGCTTTGCCTTTTATTAGTATAGATATATATACAGTATATATATATATATATATATGACAGCAACACTCATAACAGTGACAAAACAATTATATTGACAATCATGTTATGTTGTTTTTAAAATGTTTCCTTTTCTTTTTTATAACTTCTTTAACACACTACTTCTATTTTGCTAGTACCTTATAAACAGTGGTTAACCTGTGAGATTTGAGGCATTCTGACAAAGGCTACACATTAATAATACAAAAGGGGAAAGTAGAGTAAAATATTACTCTACCAAGAAAAAACAGGGATTTATTAAAAAATGTAACGAACCTTCATAAAACTGGTAATGTCATTTCTCCATGTTGTCTGCCCTTCTTAATGCACTTGTGCCACCAGCCTAGAAGTGCCTGGATTCCAGCAGAATTAAAGGTTTTGTCTTGACTTCGCCACCATTTGTGCACCGCTTTCTTCATGTCATCACTTGTCTTGAATTGACAAATTAGCTGTCCAAAAAGGTAGAAATCAAACGGTGCCAAATCTGGCGAATAAGGAGGATGTGGCAATAACTCAGACTTTAGATTCTCCAGACAAGTCCTGGTGTTCTTAGCAGTGTGAGTGTCATTGTCTTGCAGCCCACAAAAGGACTCCTTGAGACAGAAGTCCCCGCCGCTAGGATCGACTATCAGGCTTCAATTCGGTCAGAGTAACTTGCACTAGTGACTGAAGTACCCTTTAGCAATGAAATGTTCGACAATAACTTGGGTGCACGAGTGGTCGCGAGGAAAACACAAAACCTTTTATTCTGCTGGAACCCAGGCAGGTGGTACAAGTGCATTGAGAAGGGTGGAGACTACATTGAGAAATGACATTACCAGTTTTGTGAAGGTTCATTCCATTTTCTAATAAATCACATTTTCTAACTTTAGCTTGACTCCCCCTCGTACAATTACAACACTGTAGTCCTTGCTTCTGAATGATAGTATTAGTTGGTCTCATTTATATTGCTGTGGTCCAATAAGATCACACTCATTCTGAAAGATAAGGCAGGCAATATGACATTAGGCTTCAAGCCCTGAGGTTAAGTGTTTAAATCCCACTTCTGACACCAAATGGCCACAAGAAAGTCACTGCACCTGCCTGTACGGCAACTGGAAAAACAAAAGAAATGTAACCAATCACATCTCAGATGTTGGAAATCACCTTGGAAAAAAGGCATCAGTCCAATAATAAGTAAACAATATGAAGTCTTGAAAGAGATTACAACAACATTGGGGAGAGATTTCATGAAATAAACCACGCTTTTCAAACCACAAACCACCAAGTTTTGACTCCTTTTAAATAAATTGCATCTCATGCCACCTTTTGGTCTAAAGCTGTTTCTCCTAAGGAATTTTTGGAGAAACCTCTGTGAGAGAGTTGATTCTTAAATGAAACATAAATGAGAATCTCTTTCATGAGCCATCAAAGATCACCCTTTCAGCAGTAACATTTTCCTATCGGTTCACATTAAAAAATCAAAGGTTTATAGCATCTTATTGCAACACCATTCTTTTTCTTTATTAGGCGCTGCCTTTTGTTGAGTTAGCTTCACTTGTTGCCATATAGTGATCCATCCCAAGATCCTCCCGTGGTGCCTGCTGTGAGACGTCATCCCGCATAACTATTTCCAGAGGTTTCCTGATGTTAGGATTCTCTATTTGTTGTCAGATAGCTATTTTCTGGTTCTCTGAACAACATAATTTTTCTAGCTTTAGACTTTGATGTTTGGGTCGGCGTTGAGTTTTTTTCTACAATTGGACGGGCTGTCTTTTTGGTTTTGACCTCGGCCTGTCTTTGACCACATTCTTTCTTCCGACTCCATTTCTAAACTTTCACAGCCTCTCGACTTGAGTTAATTCACCAGCCTTCTGACTGTAGTCTTCCACTCCCCTGTTTAGTCGCTTGACTTTCCTGTCCATGCCAGGACTTTTAGGCACAGTGTGGATACTAAATGGGCTCGATGAACAGAATGGTCTCCTTGTATTTGTCAGACCTCTAATGATCTTAACTCAGAAAGGTTAGAATTTGCAATGCATCTGCTTTACTTTTAGTTATGACATGCGCTCTATGAAATTGAATTAAACTGACAATAAAATTGCGTGCCATAGTGAAAAGCAATCAATAGTTTGGTTGATATGTTTTTGAATATGACGTGATAACATAATGCCAGAATTGAACTTTTGCATTGCATTTGAACATACTTAACATATTTAATTGTGGCACAAATACTCTTCTGTGGTGGGTTGGCACCCTGCTCAGGATTGGTTTCTGCCTTATGCCCTGTGTTGGCTGGGATTGCCTTAAGCAGACCTCCATGACCCTGTAGTTAGGATATAGTGTATAGATTAATACATATTCTACACATAACTAACTACAAAAATTTGATTTTTACATTTCATCCATCCATCCATCCATCCATTTTTCAACCCGTTGAATCCGAACACAGGGTCACGGGAGGCAATCCCAGCCAACACAGGGCACAAGGCAGGAACCAATCCCAGGCAGGGCGCCAACCCACCGCAGGACACACACAAACACACTAGGGACAATTTAGGATCGCCAATCCACCTAACCTGCATGTCTTTGGACTGTGGGAGGAAACCCACGCGGAGAACATGGACGATATGTTCCGTGGTACAAAAGAGGGCAGTGCTTCTCTGGTTTGGCCCCAGTATGGACATCCACAGGGTGGCCTGGGAATTGGAATTTTGAAGAGCAACACTGTTGGGTATCCTTGGGTGCCACTTGGGGGAACTACTACTAGTAATTCTCCATGTTCTAGAGCCCTGAGAGTACTCCCGGGTGCGGCATAATTCCTTAAAGAACAGCCGAAGATGAGAGTGAGTGAGACAACGCTTGTGGAGGAGGATGGAAGGAGACAAATTAAGTAGTGTGTGCAGTATTGTTAACTGCAATCCAGGAAAAAGTACTGCTGTCAAAAAATCTTTATTTAACAGATCTTGGAACTGTCTGTGAATGAGTTGTGCTGAAGCCCGGGCACCAAGCTGCCCCACGGTGGTCACAAAATTTAAACAATGATTTATACAAGGTGTATCCTTGTGGAGTGCAACAGACCGACAAACAGACAGACAGACAGACAGACAGACAGACAGACAGACAGATAGATAGATAGATAGATAGATAGATAGATAGATAGATAGATAGATAGATAGATAGATAGATATGAAATGCACTATATAATAGATAGATAGATAGATAGATAGATAGATAGATAGATAGATAGATAGATAGATAGATAGATAGATAGATAGATAGATAGATAGATAGATCTTATACAGTACTGGACTGTACTTTTATTTAGTTACTTACTCATTTAGTTAATTAAGGTTTTGTACGGACACGGCTGTCATGTCACTTGTGATGTCTAATCGTTGTTTTTGCACAGTTTCACACAAATTGCTTGCTGGCTTTGTCAGATGGCTGCAGAAACTCTACACACCTGCTCTTCCCCAGTAATTGACCATCTTTTACAAGTGTGCCTCTGCCCTTCATTTGTTCATTTCATTTTTTTTAAAGCTATTTTCTCCATTCCAGCCTCAGGGTCTATCCTGGCAGCAGAGGGTACAAGACAGCAAACAACTCTGAGCAGAGTGCTAGTCCATCGCAGTTCACACTAAGCCAATTTAGAGTCACCAATTAATGTAACAAACAGCAGGCCTTTGGTATGTGGGAGGAAAGAGCTTGAAGCCTTTTCAGTCGCGGGTCCTGGCAGTTACTTTGTTGTCTATTATTCTGGCCTTTACTTACATTTTTTAACACTTTCGTTATTTTCTCTATAAATACTGTCTTAGTTTCGTTTTTTGCCTTTTGGCTCTTGTGTGCAGTTAAGCCCTCAGGGTCTCATACTAAACCAATGGAGTCTGGTGCGCTAGGTTCAGTTAGGTTAGGTTCATTAGACAGTAATACGCCAGAAGAAACACACAAACATAAAACCTTATTCACAAAATACAATAAGAAAACCAAGAGATTAGAAGTAATATCCATTTGTTGCAATCAGAACACATCCAGGAGATTTACTTAACAGGGATGCTGGCATCCCCCACTTGTATTCCAAACAAAATGACTGAACTCCAGCTTGTTCCAGGATCTGCCTGGACTTCTGTAAATCAGAGGTGACCTGACATGTTTCCAGAGGCTCCACTGTAGAAGGCACAAGATGGACTCAACCAAGAACAAAGAGCTGTAATTCAAGTGATGACAACAAGGATGGACATAAGACCTCCCCCATTAGAGACACTGATATTGTAAGTGGAAATGATTTTAATCCAATCAGGAGAACTTATACATTCCCATAAAACTCTCTGTTCTATCTTGAAGGAGCTCTCAGGGATATTTGCTGGATACTCATTGAACTCCCTGGGGATTCTCTCTGGGAAGAGGGAACATGTACAATGACCTTCTGAACCTGGTCTCCGAAACCTTGGAGAGCCGATTCTGACAAAACTCCTCTTCTTGTGAACCTGAGAACTGAGATCCAGTTTGCCAAGCTAAGCGGTGAGGCTGAGAAGGGACCATCACTTCAAGATGGGAATTTCAGCATCTGAACACTTGTGTCAGAAAGAACCTAGGAAATTGCAAACAACACAGCAAAAAAGGTTTAACACTAGAATCCCTGAAGCCTACGAAAAAAGTCGTAATACTGGGCCACCTTAAATTCCCTCGCACCTCCTCATCAGCGTCCTTGTTTTGCAAATGTGTCAATCAGCCCTGGTAGCAAGCAGCCTGCTATCCCATCACCCACCAAGACAGCTGAAATCAAGTCAGATGCAAA
This sequence comes from Polypterus senegalus, assembly GCF_016835505.1. Taxonomy (NCBI): domain Eukaryota; kingdom Metazoa; phylum Chordata; class Cladistia; order Polypteriformes; family Polypteridae; genus Polypterus; species Polypterus senegalus. Next base: position 16,841,484 of record NC_053166.1, on the reverse strand, counting down.
ATTCTCTCAGCTTAATTCTGTTTCTTTGGGTGTGAGGTAGGTCTGGGATCGTATAGGGGGAATAATATATTGTTATTTGGAACACATGCATTTCATGTGTGTTCAATGTCTACAACGATCTGGGTAAATGTAGGATGACAAGAAATGTGAGGTAGGAAATGTTGAATACATGACTAAAACAAAAACTTTTTGCATGTTGGTAGGTGGAGTGGTGGCTCTGAGGATAGGGATCTGCACTGGCAATCGGAAGGTTGCCGGTTCGAATCCTGTAAATGCTAAAAGAGACTCTGGTCTGTTGGGCCCTTGAGCAAGGCCCTTAACCTGCAATTGCTGAGGTCTTTAAGTAGTGAGAATAGCGATATATAAATGCAAAGAATTATTACTAACTGGCAAAATACCCGCACTTCATAGCAGAGAAGTAGTGTGTTAAAGAAGTTATGAAAAAGAAAAGGAACCATTTTAAAAATAACATGATTGTCAATGTAATTGTTTTGTGAGTGTTATGAGTGTTTCTGTCATCGAGGATTTGATTATCATTATTTATTTCAATCAGGTTCTTATTTGGAGGATGTGTTGTGTTCAAGTTACATTCCGTGTTTGTCAACCGTTGTAAAGATATCAGGTTTCATTCATCAAAGTATTCACTACCCAAATCGCTACTCGTGAATCAAAGATGTGTAACAGGCATTCCCGGTATTAAATTGTGGATTTGCCTGCAAATATTTAGTGGCAAGTCTAATTTAAACTTAAGCTTTACACCTTGCTTTCCTATTGATATGTCTACAAAGGCTTGTTCAGATTCAGAGGGATGTTCCTGTCCTACTGCATCAATAAACAGCTCGTCTTTCTCTTTATCTGAGACATCACACACTGCATGCACGGGTTTACCTTTCCGAGTCCTGCAAAGTCAGTTCACGTGAGCTGCTCGGAGTACATGCATCGAAGGTTCTCAGCTGTGCTTGTGCTATCTCGCGATGTTGCGATGTCCACGGCTTTATTTAATGTTAGCTCAGACTCTGAGTTTGTGCCAAGCACTATTCTATCCCTGACCATCTCATCTTGGTTTGCATAAGCACAGTCCTTCACCAGCAATTTTAACTCTGTTACAAAGTGATCAAAAGTCTCGTTTATACCTTGCGTCTTCTCACTAAACTTGTATCTCGCGAATATCGTATTCGTCTTAGGCATGACAAACGCCTTGTAGCGGCAGCGTGTCTATTGGATTGCTGCTAACGGACGACCTTATATGGGCAGACACTCAATTACGTGGGAGGCGTGCGTATGGGGGACGCAATATAGGCAGGCAGCCAACTATGTGGGAGGCGTGGTGATGGGCGACGCAACTACACCTCACACGGCGACCAAGCTGCAGGCTATGGCTGTATATATGTACGTAAGTAGGATTCAGTTATGACCGTTACACGTAGAATATCAAAATGAAACCTGCTTAACTTTTGTAAGTAAGCTGTAAGGAATGAGCCTACCAAATTTCAGCCTTCTACCTACACGGGAAGTTGGAGAATTAGTGATGAGTCAATCAGTGAGTCAGTCAGTGAGGGCTTTGCCTTTTATTAGTATAGATGACAAAATGTTGACATGAAGTGCATAATGTGTGAAGACTGAAGTCCAAATATCAAATAAACGCTTTCACACAAGGTACAAGAATAACAAAACAAGTGCGCTTTTATTCAAGAATATAACAGAAGAAAAAGAAATTGGCTTAGGGGACAAGGCTGACACGTCTGGTGCAGAGGTAAGAACTGCTGTCTCATAATCAAGAGGTCGCGGGTTCAATTCTGGGTCTTTACTGCTTTTACCGTTTTGAGTAGTGAGCTGCTCTTATTGTTACTATTATAGAATAAAAACACACATTTGATTTGAGTCTGTTAGCAGCCAGTGTAAATGTATGGTACTTGTAAAGGTTAGCCTTTTGATTTTTATTATTCAGTTTTATTCTCTGAGTCACGTTCACGCTCGCCCCGATCTGACACTGTTACTTTTCAAATAAAGACGTGCTATAACAGAAGTGAACTCAGATGAGGACGAGGGTTCTACATCAGAGAAAGAGAACAGAAGCCCTCCCCGCAAGAAACATCCACTCACATATAAGAACAATGCAGCTGCACCAGGCGTAAAGGCAAAAGATGGCACTGTTTGGATGCAGCAACAGGTTGGGCGTCATCATGCCAGGGAATCTACCACACGCATGTCCTTCAACGAAACAGCAGGGCCTACAGAGCTCGTCAAAATATCAGTTCTGTTTGTGATTATGTTTTGTGATGATCTTTATAATAAAAAAAATGTATATGTTACTTATATAAAAGCCACATTGATTGTTGTTTACCTCTATTTATTTACTTATCTTCCTACCGTGTGAAGTCACAAGAAGACTTAAGAGCTTCTTCTGTTTGATCGACACGGGCATGCTGACAAAGTACATGTGCAATGCCACTCCTTATTTAGGAAGCAGCATCACAGAACACCACAAAGAAAGGATGATGCAGTAAAGAGGAAGAGCGCACACCAACGCATGGAGAATCTTTCACTTGAACTGAGACCAGCAACCAGCAACAAATCCACACAACATTGGACATCATCCACGAGGACTTGGTATCGTAAAACAAATGATATGTGCCAAAATAAAGCAGAACTCTAAACAGCAAGTAAAGAGCCAGACTCTTCTGTGTTACTGTATATGTCTGTTGGTCTGTCTGTGTCCATTCTTATATGTCAACATTATACAGTATGCATTTATCATATTTCTATAGTCCTTGTGTTCATTAATAAACTAGGAGGTTCTCTCCTGCTCGCTTCACTCACTAACCCCCGCAACCTGCGCTACGCACCAGCCACTTCGCGTCTCTGCCACCCGCATTGTGAAGAGGGGGACTGAACGCACCCCAAGGAGATGCGGTTGATCCTCCAAACGGTAAACCTTAAATGGTGATACAATGAGAAATAAATAGTTTTTTTTATACCTCCTCTTTGCTTGATCAGCTGCTGGCTTGCTGCTGCTGCTGCCGTGCTGTGTTATCTGCGCACGGCGCTTCGAACATTTAAAAGCCTGTACAGCAGCTGTCCTACTCTTTGTCTTTTATTTCCGGCCCCAGGCATCGTTAAATCTTTTGGCACAAAGTCCCATCTCTCAGGACGTCAGTTCTTGATATTTTTTAGTTTACAATTTATAAACGGAAAGACAATCAAAATCTAATCACATTCAAGTTCGATAAATTCTGAAAAGAATGTTACCAAACATATATATGTAGGTTTCAAAATAAGCCTGATTTAAAGCGTGACATAAAATCTTTGCATTTTTAGGCTTAGGGTTTCATATATATATATAGAGTAGATTGTATTAATCTGTTCCTTAAAACAAGTGCACTTCACTTACCGTGATATAAGTCTAAAGGCCAGAGACCACCTCCTATAACAGAGAAAGGTAAAGTAAATAATGTAGGGGCCGTACTGAATTATTTGATGAATTACCGACATTTCCTAAAGTGTCGCTAGTGTGTGCTTGGTGTGTGTGTGTGCCCTGCGGTGGGCTGGCACCCTGCCTGGGGTTTGTTTCCTGCCTAGTGCCCTGTGTTGTCTGGGATTGGCTCCAGCAGACCCCCATGACCCTGTAGTTAGGATATAGCGGGTTGGATAATGGATGGATAGGTGGATTACCAACATTGCCAAAGATAAGTTTGATGATTAATTAACCAACTTAAAATTCACTCAATCCTTACATTTAACTTCACTGTTCCTGGGTGGGCAAGATAAAATTTCTGTTTTACAAATCCTACAATGCCCAGACATCATTTTTATGTTTAATGCCTCTCATCATCATCATCATCATCATCAGAGTGGGATCAGGGCACGGGGGGAAAAAAAAACCAAAACACTTTCATAATTGAACACTCGGGATTCCACACAGAACTTGAAGTGGGCACAAAGAAATGGCAGCAAGTCAGATTTGTCTGCTGTTCAGATTTAACGCAAGTTTTTAATCATTCCCCTTCATTGAGATGTGCTCTTGTTTGGCTGTAGATGAACCCTGACATACGAAATACACACTTTGAAGTACTGAAAAGTTATTATATAGTAAATGTGATGAAATGTATCATTTGAAAATTGCACATTAAAAAAAAAGTAAAAAAAGCAATGTGTTATGTCATCACACTTTGCAGTGAGGGATCCAAATTTATTACCATCGGCTGAACTGTTTTGCCATGATAACGTGATTTTGGCTTTGCACCATCCCCCATTACAACCCCATTTCCTGCTGGAACTTCTGAAAGGCTTTTTAGTCGAGATTTTAAGTTAAGTATCCATAGTAATGGGGTGGCACGGTGGCACAGTGGGTAGTGCTGCTGCCTCGCAGTTAGGAGACCTGGGTTCACTTCCCATGTCCTCCCTGCATGGAGTTTGCAGGTTCTCTGCGTGGGTTTCTTCCGGGTGCTCCGGTTTCCTCCCACAGTCCAAAAACATACAGGTTAGGTGCATTGGTGATTCTGAATTGTCCCGTGTGTGTGTGTGTGTGTGTGTGTGTGTGCCCTGCAGTGGGCTGGCACCCTGCCTGGAGTTTGTTTCCTGTCTTGCGCCTTGTGTTGGCTGGGACTGGCTCCGGTGACCCTGTAGTTAGGATATAGCAGGTTGGATAATGGATGGATATCCATAATAACATGCATGAAAATATTCATGAACTTTAACTTATGATGCTTTGGTGAATTAACCCGACACTATAAGAACCACCATCCTTCAAATTTGTGCAGCTCTAGAAGTTGGTTCAACTTTATTGTACATTCAACAATTCGTTAAGATCAACTGAGCCATATTGAAATGCTCTGTAGCCTGAATGTTAAGTTGGATCAGTGTCAACCTACGTGAAAGTTTTGTGAAAATCAGGGCAGGCTTTGTGTGACTGGAAAACAAACAAACAGACACAATGCGATTTGTGGGTTGAAATGAGGCCCGCAGTGTGAAAAATCAGTAACATCAAACAAAGCCGAAATATCCAGAAGACAGGCAGAGTGTGTTATGATTTTATTCATATGGATATGTCAGGAAAACAAAAAAAAAATGTCCACATGTACATTTTCAACAAGATTTATCCCAAGATGCTTAAAGCTTGTAAGGAGTTCAGTTTGCTCGTTAGCACAGTTACAATTCAAAAGTAAAGTCGACAAACAGCTGACAGCAGCTAAAACTATTAATAAATGAATGAATTCAAACAATAGCTGTCTTACATCTGCATGCAGCCGCTAACGAGTTATATAAATATCACATTTTTCATCAAGAGTTAAATGCTTCCACACAAAACCATATTAATGAAGCGACACGCTTTTGAAGGTCTTACACAAAACTGCAGCCCAGGCAAACTGAGGGGGCTCTCAGTGGGCACTTGTATGCATCAGGAGGTGTCACATCTATTTCACACTTTCTGCTCTGCACAGCACTCCAAACAGATGTGGCTGCACTGAACAGGCCTCGCAGAATATCTTTGGGGGATCCAGGCGCACATCTGGATTTTTACCTACATTTACCGTCCCTCATGATAAAATTCAGATGAAATGAACAAATGCAGACAGACACACTTAAGAGCAACGTGTAAATCTCCAGGTGCACCTTTTAGCGTCAAATAAAATTAACAAAATGCAGATAGTGAAATTATGAAGAATTTTTTAAATCACAGTGATGGACTGCGATATATGATTTATCGTCTTAGATAAAAAATAGACAGAGAAGAAAGGCACTAACTGATAAATAAGAAAGGCGCTATATAATATAAATAATTTAACAGAAAAGGCACTATGTAATAGAAATAAAAATCACCATTAGATTAATATACAAAAGGCACCATAAAATAGATAGATAGATAGATAGATAGATAGATAGATAGATAGATAGATAGATAGATAGATAGATAGATAGATAGAACATTACTCTTCCAAGGGGACCTGAACAAATTCTTTCAACATAGCACAGTACAATACAGTTCAAGTTGAATACGATCTATCTACTGTATCTATCTATCTATCAATCTATCTGTCTTTCTATCTATCTTCTATCTATCTATCTTTCTATCTACTGTATCTACCTATCTATCTATCTGTCTATGTCATGGGTCATCAATTTCATTGACTTGGTGTGCTGTTAATGCTATATGTTCCATGCTGCTGCTGGAGAAGTTATATCTGCTTATCTCATATACAATACAGTCAAATCGCAGTTTAATCGCAGTCAAAAAAGGATAAATGAAGCAGCATTCTTTATTTTTGTGTTTTAAGACTAGGAACAAAAGGCAGACTGCTTCTCAACCGACAAGTTGACTCCTAGACATGATCCAAGTATCAGACATAAAAGGCTAAAGCATCCTGACAACATTAGTTTATTTTCACTTTTATCTTATTTCTTTTTGATATTTCACATTTTAGAAAAGCATCAGAGGTGCAGAGCACATGACGTCTCTGATGCAAGAGGCAACAGACTAGCCATCTGATTTAGATCTTGGCATTGATGCAAGCCTTATTGATGAAAATGCCACTATAGCAGTTCCAGCATTAGGTTATACCCAAGCCACGTGTGCCTCACCCAAATGTATTTGTAAGTTTTAAGAAGATTTTGAGTTGTGCCTTGATAAAAGAAAAGCAGAGATATACTGGTATCCATTTGGAGTTGAGTCCTAAAGAGCAGGCCCCAACTCTTTGTAAGCATGTGCAAGAAAAGTTATTTTTTCTTCCTTGTATGTTTGCGCTTCTTTCTGAATATTTAACAAAAATCTTTGACTTGTTTTGGGTTGTCTTTAGACTACAGGTTTACAGCTTCTCTTTAATCCTAAACAACATTTTTGTGACTTCTAGCTTGCACAGGTAGAAAGTCTGCTATTTGAGTTTGGGAATAGGTCGCCAAGGTGAGGGCCTGCTTTTGGGTCCAGACCTGATGGAGTACTGGTGTGGTTTTTGTGGTCATTTTGATGCTACACCCTTGTTCACTGTTTGTTGTGATGCTGGATTCATAACAATATTATCAACAAAGTTTATGTGAGTCGCTGTTAAGGACTGAATCTGATGATTTAAAGCACGACACTCCCCATGTTGTGTCATATAATTGTTTCTTTAGTCTCACAGTGTACACAGCCAGATGAAATGACTCACACAAGGTCACACAATGAGTCTGCTGGCTGAACTATGTGACTTCTTATAATGTCACTTCTGATGAAGGTCATCCTTGCCAGATTATTGGACACTCTTTCAAGGCCAAATGGGACATCAGCAGCTGGGATTTTATCTGCATTCATTTGTAATAAAGTGCAACAAAAATTGAAATGGAAAAGCAGAAATTAATATGAATTAGTTTAACAATTCTCTGTTTCTGGTAACTGTGCTGCTTTCTACCTGACAATCTAAAAAGCACTCTGGGACAACTTATTATGAAAGGCACTAGCTAATAAAAATGACTCACCTGAGGCTCGCAAGAGGAAGATCTACGTCTTTGGTGATGTGGAATAAAAAAACAAACAGAAATGAGAAAAACATGCAAACCCAACACAGACAATGACCAGGAGTAGTTATCATTTGTTCAGAGTGCTATAACACATGAAGTCGAACTGTTTACATATTTCTACAATGTGGTGGTGACTCGCTCTGATGATTTTGTATGGCTGCTTCATCTCAAGGTGCTGAGTCGCTCAGATTCAGAGAGTCAGGGTGTGCATTTCATCAGAAACTTGTGTCATAGACAGACAGACAGACAGACAGACAGACAGACAGACAGACAGACAGACAGACAGACAGACAGACAGATAGATAGATGTGAAAGGCGCTATATAATAGATAGATAGATAGATAGATAGATAGATAGATAGATAGATGTGAAAGGCGCTATATAATAGATAGATAGATAGATAGATAGATAGATAGATAGATAGATAGATAGATAGATAGATAGATAGATAGATAGATAGATAAACTTTATTTTGTCCCCAAGGGGAAATTTGACTTTTGCAGAAGTTGTTTAAATAAATAAATACATAGAAAGGTAGAGAAATAAATCTATACAGTATACACTGTGGCGGACGGCCAGGGTCCATGCCCGGCCGGGGCGCCCCTTCGCTATTATGTTCAGGGGGAGCAGCCATGGACTGAGCAATACCTCCCCCGGATGCTAGATGGCCAACAACCCCATCCCTCCCAGGTTTGAAGAGGTGCCTCTATTTTCCGCATGGGCTCCATGGGAGTTGGAGTTTGGTGCAGCCCTGTTGGGTCCCGCAGGCGCTGCCAGGGGGTGCTACAGCTGGGACTCCTGAGCCCGTATGAGCAGTGTATTTGCCTCACCTGGAAGTGCAGCCAGAACTCGGAAGTCAACAACCTGGAGCACTTCTGGGTGGACTATAAAAGGGGCCAGCAGCCACCACTCAATGGCCAGAGTCGGGAGCAGGAGGACGAGGTTGCCTAGGAGGAGGAGTGGAGGAAGAAAGAGTGTGGTGTGCTTTATTTTGTGCACTTGGGACTGTGTTGTGCCTGTGGGGGTCACGGGAAAGATGCGCCCCACAGGTGAAGAAGAATAAAGAGTTTCTTTGTTTTTACAAGTACCTCCGGTGTGAGTCTGTGTCAGGACAGGCGCCTATAGTGCCTTTTACAACAAGTACACACTATGGTCTGAGCACACACCTGAATAACTAAAATGGAAGAAAAATTTAAAAAGAAAGAAATGAAAGAACAGCCCCAGTGACACACTATACAGAGATATTGCTGTTGTTATGAAGGACCCCCAGCCATATTTCTTCACACACTTCTACTGAATGATGTGTTGTCTGAACATCCTCAGCGTTGCTCTTAATGGAACTTAGTTCTGCCTTCATTCTCTCCTCCTCTACCACCTCCAGGAGGTCCAGAGTGTATCCCACAACTGAGTCTGCCCTTTTAATTAGCTTATTGATTCGGTGGGCCTCTCTTGAAGTGATGTTACCAGCCCAGCACACCACAGTGTAGAAAATCCCACTTGCCATCACAGAGTTGCAGAAGATGTTAAGGATGTCACTTCCCACATTAAAGAAGGACAGTCTCCTAAGGAAAAAGAGTCTGCTCTGTCCTTTCTTATACAGTTCCTCCATGTTATGAGACCAGTCCAGCCTGTCACTAAAGTGGCCCACCTCTACATCCAATCCCAGAATGGTGACTAGTCACAGATGTTCTTTGGTGTGGCCAATCACCAGTTTCTTCATTTTGCTGATGTTAAGATGAAGACAATTCAATCTGCAAAATACATTCTCCCCCTGACTCCCCTCCACTATCTTATCCTCCTTATCGATAAACCCCTTAAATGCAGAATCATGCAAGAGTTTCTGCAAGTGACATATTTCTACAATGACGGTCATCACACCAAGCTGCATGTTGTATGGACTGAAATGTCATCCCAGTGGACTTACACAGCCTCTTTATTAAAGTGCTTTACAGGTGAAGTATAATTGTTAGCATATTTCTGCCATGAGAGCCCAGCAGCCAAGAACGAGAGATTTTGGCCACATTTAGTCAGAAGCCTTATAGCTGTTAATAATAATAATAATAATAATAATAATAAGTTGCATCTATAGAGCGCCTTTCACAAACCCAAGGTCGCTTTACATACAGAATAAAAAAAATTTACACAGATGACAAAAGTTTGTAGAAGAGGAAAGGTTTCAGTTGAGATTTAAAGGTGGAAAAAGAGGAGCAATGTTGGGGAGACTGAGGAAGAGAGTTCCAGAGTTGAGGGGCCATAGCACTGAAGGACCTTCCTCCCAGGGTGGACAGTCTGGTGTGTGGGACAGTAAGATGACTGCGCGAGGACCTGAGAGAGCGACAAAGAGTGTATGGAACTAGGAGCTGAGTGAGGTTATGTAGGGCTTTGAAGGTGAGATGCAGAATCTTGATCTTAATCCTTCATGGAACTGGTAACCACTGAAGGTGGGAGAGATCAGAGGAGATGTGAGCAGAACGCTTTGTTGTGTGTGAGGACTCTGGCTGCGGAGTTCTGAATGTACTGTAGCTTCTGCATAGATTTTGCAGGGAGGCCGATGAAGAGGGTAATGAAGTAATGAATACGAGACGTTATGAAACAATGAACCAGAGTTTGAGCACAATTAAAGGACAGAAATGGACGGAGGCAGGCAATGTTACGGAGATGATGGAATGAAATTTTGGAAAGAGACCTAATGTGTAGCTCAAAGTTAAGTGGTGAATCAAGCAAAACAAAAAGATTTCTGACAACAGGAGCAGGTTTGACAAGCGTACCATCAACAGAAACAGAGAAACTGGATGCCTTAGAAAGTCGGGATTTTGGTCCTACCAGTAACACTTCAGTTTTATTGGCATTAAGTTTGAGAAAGTGATTTTCCATCCATAGCTTAAGATCAGTGATGCAGTCAGTGAGCGTGCTGGGAGGTGAATCAGTAGGGGAGTCTGTACTAAGATATAACTGTAAATCGTCTGCATAACAGTGGAAGTTAAGGCCATGTCTGCGCAAAGTCTGACCCAAAGGAAGGATATAAAGTACACAAAGTAATGGCCCAAGAACTGAGCCCTGAGGGACACCACACGACACAAGTAAGGTGGAGGATTTATATCGGCCAAGTGTGACAAACTGTTGTCTATTAGAGAGAAATCCATTCATCCATCCACTATCCAACCCGCTCTTTCCTAACTACAGGGTCACGGGGGTTTGCTGGAGCCAATCCTAGCCAACACAGGGCGCAAGGCAGGAAACAAAGCCCGGACAGGGCGCCAGCCCACCGCAGATTAGAGAGATATGATTGCTCAAAGTGCTGTAACACGTGAAGTGTAGTTGTTTGCATATTGCTACAATAGGAGATGCGGCAAAGGCTTGCTCAGTGGAGTCAGTGGTATGGTGCCTTTCATTGTAAACACTATCCCAAATAGTTCAGTCCCTCAAATTAAGACAGGGAGTCATGGCATCCATTTAAATCAGAGAACCTGTGGCTTCATATCACGGTCACCGTTGCGGATACCATCCCAAGTCTAGTAGTTTGCATATTTCGACAACAGGCGCTTGGCGTCCAAGTAGGACCACACTGGGTGTGCATATTAGCTGGATAACTTCTTGTGCTTGTTGCACACTTCCTAAATGAACACCTTCTCAAGGAGATTTAAAAGAAAAGTGCAATTATTTTCATATTTCTACAATAGGAACTGAAATGGCAGCCATGTGTTTTAGTACACAGCGTTCTCCCACTAGCTACACTGCCTACTTGCATTTAATTATTACTCACAAAGGACAAAGATAACATAACATTATGACAAAAATAGTCTGGATTAGCCAAAAAAAAAAGAAAAACGTGACAACAAATGAATCAGCTATTAACATTCAGATTTTTTGTAAGAAGTACATCCAATACTGTATTTATGTATGCAAAGATAATAATACCTTTGCTGTTGTCAACTATTGCATTTGCTCAATGAATCACAGCTCAAACCAACATGACTGCCAGATCACCCTACACGTACTTTAAAAACCAAAAAAACAAAAATCTGTCAATAAAGAAAAACATTGGCGCTGCAAGATAACATAGATATCAAATGTCTGTCCCTTAAGGCCACCTGAAAGTGAACCTGAAAGCGGAGTTGCTTTTGGCAGACTAATAAATTTTGTCACACGCGTCTTTGGCAATTTAAATTCAGATAATCAGGTATTAGACAGGCGGCTGGAAAAGAATCCGTGTGAACTTCAAATCCTCGTAACGCTGCTTTCAAAGGTCATTCTGACACGTGCATCCTTTCTGATGGCTCGAATGAATCAGCGCTGATTTGGATGTTATATGTGGGTGTTGCAAAGCTCTATGGGTAATCCATTTCATGGCTGAATGCATTTTTTCAAGGGTTCTGATCATTAAAAGGGAATAAGTGTGCACAAGGAAGATAATTAACTTTAGATCTGTGAAACCAAATGGAAAATCTATTTTGTTGGGAGAAAGAATAATAATAATGAATAAATAAAACATAATCAAATAAAGCATCTAACAATGTACAAATGTTTTTCATTTCAAGTACTAAAATGCATAGCAAAATGGACTTTTCTTGACTTTTTAAATTCTTAAAATGTAAAATTTGAGGTGAACTTTAATTACTGCCGAGTGTACTGTTTAAGCAGCAGTGTCTATACGCCATCCCTTAGCAGGAGCACGAGGCCCATTATGTTTCATGACTTCAATGACCCTGTGGTGATGCTTAAAAAGCAAGACATAAACCTAACAAAAAAGGGGGAGCGAAGATGTGGAAAAAAAGAAAACGAATCAAAAACATGAAAAATACATCTATTGAAACCAAAACAAATGAATTTAAACTACATTCTGATACTAGAAAAATAAATATAGAGTTAGATAAATGTTGATATAAGTTAAGCAGGTATAATAAAACTTGTAGCGGTGTATCAGCAGCAAAAAATATAGGAATACATTTTATTAGGGTTTCAAAATAAGCATTAGGGGGACGCGATTATAACTGTTTTGAAAACTCGGGTCGCAAATACTTAAAGGTTGACAAACGCTGACATAAACTGTTCTCTGCAACGCGCACTTCAGGATTTCCTTGCAAAAAGCAAAATGAGTTATAAGGACGAGCCCTCCGAGTTGTAAACTAAGGGTCCCAAGCACTAAACTAGTCCCCAAACACTTACAGTAATGCCCACTAGAGGGGAATATCACCATCAAACCCTGGCTTAGTTATAAGAGAAACTACTGAATCTTTATAAAATTAAAGATTTATTTTTCACAAAAAGGATTCCAGTCACAATGAAGCTCCGTGAAGCACAAAGCTAAAATGGAATTACCTGTAAAAAGAAGGCAATCCAAGTCGAACAGAGTCCCAACACAATTTCCAATTGCAAGGTTAAAACACAAAGCAGAAGGTCGAAAAAATTAAGTAAAATCACAAGACATGAATAATTTACAAGTTCACGAGAACTCGCCACTCTGGTGTGTATTCACAATGAACTGCCAGGGACTGTGGTTGCCCCTCCATATTTATTGGGCGGAGCGGAGTTCTTGGAAGTGACTGGCAGTTGGCCACGTCTCCTGGGGGAATCACCCACAAAACACATGGAACAGAACAAAGGCAGCTTACTGTATATACACAGACAAAGACAAAAATAAAAGGAGTGATGTATATCCAGTGGTACCTTGATATATAAAGCTTTGGAATAAGTCCAACTTGGTATACGTCCTGTTTGGAAACGAAACATTTTGCTTGGTATACGACCTTTGTTTGGAATATGATTCGTGTTCTAGAACACCGCGCCCTACCCTTGTTCACCTCTCTCGAGACAAAGCCATGACTGCCCACGAGCGTCAGTACGCCAGTTGCTAGCATTCAGTGAACAACCCGCGTTATAACTCTATGTGAATTTTCACGGGATTTTTGTGCTTTTTCGAGTAAATTTGAATTGGTTGTTGAAAAGTATGAAGGTGGCATGCGTATCCAGGACATGGCTGCTGGATACTGTATGCCGAGAACAACGGTATCTACGATTGTGAAAAACAAAGATGTTATTAAAAAGTAAACTGAGGTTACATTTTCATTTATTTCATCTAATTGCTTTTGTATTTATGTATTTTAGTATTAAGCAGTGTTTAAATTATTTTATACAACTCCATCGATGTATAATATGCCAATAACAATTGGATTTTTTTCATAGGAACAGATTAATCATTTTCTCTTTATTTCTTATGGGAAAAATTTGTTTGGTATATGTCTTGTTTGGCACATGTCAAAGGATCTGGAACGGATTAAGGATGAATACCGAGGCACCACTGTAATCAACAAAAATCAAAGAATCAAAAACATACAAAATAGACATAAAACATGAACCTGAACACCACCTGCCTGAGACGTGATACTCTGGCAGGCACTGCACTGAACTTGAGTTAACTATAAAATGAGAACACAGAGTCCAGAGCTTTAGCCTACATCTTAGGTGTCCTTGAACCGGAACAAAGAAAGGCAAAGGTTCAGTTAGTACGATCTACTGTGTATGTCTGAAGACAACCATGAGTGAAATGTGCTTAAAATTAAGTGGTCTGTGGTTAAATGGAACAAGCAAACAGTTCTAAATCAAATGAAACGCACAAAAAATATTATTTACAAAGGTTTCTGAAAGAGTTTTGGTATCCATAGATAGGATAAAGAAGAGAACCCTTAGACAATCTTTATCATGTTGTTCAGATTACAAGCTGATCACAACTTTTATAGTCTTGCTGAAGCCATCCATCCATTTTCTAACCTGCTGAATCCGAATAGGGTCACGGGGGTCTGCTGGAGCCAATCCCAGCCAACACAGGGCACAAGGCAGGAACCAATCCAGGGCAGGGTGCCAACCCACCGCAGGACACACACAAACACACCAAGCACACACTAGGGCCAATTCAGAATCGCCAATCCACCTAACCTGCATGTCTTTGGATTGCGGGAGGAAACCCACGCAGACACGGGGAGAACATGCAAACTCCACGCAGGGAGGACCCGGGAAGCGAACCCGGGTCTCCTAACTGCGAGGCAGCAGCGCTACCACTGCGCCACCGTGCCGCCCCTCTTGCTGAAGCCAGATGTATAATAAATATGTCTGGAGACAACTAATAGTGAATTTTGCTTAAAACTGGGTGGGAGCAATTAGACGACTCACTGAGTGCCACATTTCTAGACCAATCCAATGCCTCATGAAGATGCTGCACAAAGTAGGGGGGAGGTTTTGAACTGGAAAGATCAGAGGTGGCATTGCTAAACTGGTCTGACTGACAGCAAGCGAGCTGAAACGTCTACAGTGGAAAAGCCTCCTAAAAAAACTCTATTAGACATAAAAATGTGTGTCGCATATGTGAAGAACACGTTGCATGTGTCAAAAATAAAAACAACCTGTTGCAAAGGAAAGACACACTTCTGTAAAATCAGATGATACATTGGCTTTCAAAGGTATGGATGGATTAGTGGTAAAAGAGAATGATAAGTTATCACAAGTGCTGTGCGTGGTCTCTGTTGTTCAGTTACGGCAATGACGTCAAGAGCCACTGGAGATGCAGATTTCTGAACTGAAAACACCCAACGTGATAACAGCAGAAACATGTATAAGGCTAAAGGAATTTAACATTACTGTCTAATTGGAAATTCAAACACGTCATGCCAGAACACAGCTGGAGTGGCTTATCATGTCGTGCATTCACTGACCACAATGCTTATCTAAACTCTACTTTTTGATGTTATGCCATATGGTGATACAATAGTCAAAATGGCAGAAAGATATCGGAACCGACAGAAAGAGTTCTCAAATGCATGGAGCCAAGTAGCTGCAGTGGCTTTTCATCATGTCTTCTGTCACTGCTCTCTTTACAATGAACAAATTAATCATAGCGCTTCTGTTACCTTGGCTCCTGAATTGGTAATGGCAATTTTAGCTTTTAATTTCTTCTCACTGCGGTGGGCTGGCACCAGGGTTTGTTTCCTGCCTTGCGCCTTGTGTTGGCTAGGACTGGCACTTGCAGACCCCCCTGACCCTGTAGTTAGGATATAGCGGGTTAGATAATGGATGGATGGATGGATGGATTTCTTCTCAACGTCAAGTCTTGTCTTCAGTTTCTATTGTTCTCTCCCTGAAACTCCAGCTGTTTCTAGTGCAGAGATTGGAGGAAACTGGGGAAAGGTTTTTAGGAAGAAATCCAATGGATGGAGCCATATCAGCAGTGAATCTCACCGCTATTCACTACAAACCTTTCAACAAGTTGTCGCCAGATGAGTATTCTCATTCAAGACACACGTCTGGCCATGCAAGACTATGGAAAAGTACAGAGGTGAAACCACAGGAGACTGGTTCAAAGAAATACTTCCAAACATTTACAGTGGATTCAGGAACTGTTCGGACACCTACACCTTCTGCACACGGTTACTAAATCTCTGCTCTTGTTTCTTGACTCCAATCTTTGGTTCTCGCTTTGGTTTTCATGCTGGGTTGTGTTCACTCTGAATTTTGACCTGTTATCTGAGCACTTACTACAATTCTTCTGGTCATCTGTCACTTTTTATTTTGCTGTAACAAATTCAAGATTATCATAAGTGTGAGGGCGTAGACCTGGATGAGTTAGGAGATGAGAGATCATAATAATAATAATTTACATTTATATAGTGCTTTTCTCAGTACTCAAAGCGTTTCAGTGAGAGGGAGGCCACTTCAACCACCACTAATGTGTAGCACCCACCAGGATGATGCGATGGCAGCTATTTCTGCACCAGTATGCTCACCACACATGAGCTGTTAGGTGGTCAAGGGGTGAAAGACAGATAATTAGAGAGAGCCATTATTGTGTCAGTGTGCTCAACACACATTAGTCTTTAGGTGGTGAAGTGGTGAGCTAGATAGCCAGTTAGAGACAAGTGATGATTAGGGGGCCAGAATGACCAGGCCATGGTGGGCAATTTAGCCAGGATATTGAGATGCACCCTGCTATTTATTAGATTAGGTTGTCCTTATATTGGTACAATGAAGTGCAATTTAACAACTAATCAGAAAGTGTAAATAGTAGACATAAGAAGAGTATATAGATATGAATACAGATCAGATATATGATATGAATAAATATAGATACAGTATATGAGAAATGTTTATGTACAGAATATATATAAATATTATATATATATATATGTACTGTATATATATTGTCATGCACATGTGAGTAGAAGGCAGCCAACAAACCCTAAGGTGAGTGAATACTCGAGAGATAAGGAGTTATGAAGGAGTAGTAACGTCTCTCTCTCTCTCCAGAAGCAAAGATGGAAAATAAAAACACCCTACCCTGTTCCAGGACTCATCATGGCCGACTCCCACCGTCACTTCCGTCTCCCTCCCGACGACGTCATTGACGGTCCCAATATGATGACGTCACTACCTCTTGTGTCATTTCCTGTAGCCATTTTGCTTGTTTTGCTTTCCCTATAAATACCCCACTGTTTAGATGTCTGTATCGAATGTCTATTTTTGAACCTGTTGTTTATTTTCATTTTGACCTGTCCATTGTCCATAGGGCAATTCCCCAACATTTGCAAACGACTGGTGGTCGAGTTGTTTCTAATTTACTATATATTTTATTTTACTATCTATTTGCTATATATATATATATATATATATATATATATATATATATATATATATATATATAGTCAAAGGTGGCTGGGGGGGCGACCCGGCTGGGACACCCGGGAGAACCGGAAGAGGGCTTACGCCCACCTCAGACCACATGGGGGCGACCACCCTGGTGGCTATGGGGCACCCCAGTGCCTTGGGAGCCCTGGACCTCAGCACTTCCGCCACACCCGGAAGTACTGGGGGGAAGAGGAGCAGGGACACCCGGAGTGCTTCCGGGTACGCAGCCGGCACTTCCGCCACACTGGGGAGTGCCGGTGGAAGATTGTCGGGAAGCACCTGGAGCACATCCGGGTGCATATAAGAAGGGCCGCCTCCCTTCATTGGGGACTTGAGTCAAGAGAGAGAAGGACGATGTCTTGGAGGAGGCAAAGAGTTGGCTTGAAGAGAAAGAAGGCATCGTGTTGTGGCTAGGACTTGGGGGGACGGGGGACTTTGGGGTTTGTGGCACTTGTAAATACGATTAATAAATGTGTGGTGGGTGACATGAATGTGTACACAGTGTATATATATATATATATATTCCTCTCAGATAGGTTAAAATATACAGAGAACACAGTCAGAAGTTATTGATATTCATGAAGGTCAGCTATTGAGTGTTAAGGGTTGAGAGTTCATAATGGTGATGGTGTTATGGTGGACATGCAGGTAGAACAAAATCTATTTATTACCTGAAGTCCACAATGGAAATTAAGGGTTTAAAATTCATGGAAGAGTTTAATATATAAAAAGGTTCAAATGTATAAATAAAAAAAAAATAGTGAACACAATATTCAGAAGCAGATGACTGCTACCTTATTAATTCATGTCAGAGGACTCTGTCGCTCTCAATTATCACACACAAGTTTCCCTCAAGACTGACTTATACAGTATTTACGCTGGCCACAATAATGAAAGATTATGTAAACACAACACGTTAAGAACATTATCTTACAATTACTAAGTCATGCAAAAAAAAAATAAAAAATCTCTTCGTTTGAAATATATCAGTTCTTAATTTGGCAAATTCTAATGATGCCTAATGATGCTTAAACCTAAATGTCATACAACAGCACTTAAGTCATTTCTGTTCTGCCTGAGTGTCAAGGCAGAAGTAAACAAATAAAACAAAACAAAAATTATTCTCTTTAAATGCCAGAAAAAAAGCCTAGCATTTCAGCCCAAGCTAGCACACCTGCTTTTTAAAGATCTCAAACATCCCTGCCACAAAAAGAATCAGCCAGTTTATGATCAGTAGTTGGATGGTAACTGAGGACATAGCTAAAATCAAAAATGGACAGCCAGTCAAAGTTGTAAAAAGTTTGCAAAGTAAGCTTAAACCGTAACTCTCCTAAAAGAAAAACACACAAACGCGATTAAACTCACTTTTTAAAAGACCCACTGAATAAACATTGCTGATTAAGAAAGAAGGTTCAGTTATGGGGCACTCTCTGGAGGAAGTAGAGGAGGGGACAATGAAGACAAAACTGAGTGCCATTATGAACAACATTGCACACCCCCTCTCTGACACACCAACACTGAAAGCTTTCAGACAACGATTCACTCAGCAGAAGTCCATGAAGAAACACGACTGGGGGTCCATTATACCAACAGCAGTACACCTGCTTCACTGGGACTGACACAGCTTTCTTATTTTTAACCAAGTCAGAAGTTTTCATTCTTTTCATTTTCCATTCCTTTTAGGCATTCTGGAGTGAATTTGTTTCATATAATATTTATTTATTGAGCTTCTGTAAAAAGCAAAATTTCGCCTTGTGGACAAAAAAAAAATATCTAGCAATACACCTCTGCCATTTAATAACATCCAAAAGTTCCAAAATAGTTCATCATTAAAAGTCTTGTCTAAACATTTGGTATAATTTCCTGTCCTAAGATAAAGTGTCCTGGTACAAAAGATGTCGGGATGTCCTAGTTTAACAGGTAGGCAGTTTCAAGCGCTTTTTATTCTTTCCCCTTACACTATCTCATATATCTTTCATATCTATATACCTGTCTATTTAGGATAATGCTATAAACAAAATCCCACATTTACATCAACTGTTGGAGAGTCACTATGTGAGCAGCAAGGCTCTCCACAGCAAGTCTGCTTAGTCTTAAAGAGAGCAGTTCCTGTTATCACTTACATTAATTTACATATAGCAGCTGGTAATTTATTTAGTCCCACCTATGATCTATCTATCTATCTATCTATCTATCTCTCTCTCTCAGATGCATTAGCAGTGCTGTGCAGGCTATTTAAAGTGTTGTGGTGATGACATCACAACACTTAATCTCAAAGCCACACCCCTAGCAACTAAGTACTGTATCTCAGCAACCGTTACCCACATTTGAAGGACCAAAGGATTAAAACAGCCGACATAATATGGTAAAATGAAACCATAATAAAAATATAATAACATCTGCATATTTTGAGAGGCAAAATAAAATGAAAATAAGTATGTCGAAAACTTCTATTTGTAATAAAAAAAAACACATTAGGAAAAATTTATTTTTTTAACTTTTTAACTGACAGTACAAACTGAAATCATAGTCAGGGCCAGGAAAGTCAACAATTAAATGAAGGAACACAATTAAAAAATAAGCATGAACCGGCAATGGCAGGTTCTTCAGCAAATGTTGACACACATACTATATATGTAGTTTAAATAAAAATACAGTCACATACAGAACACAGGAAACATTACATTTGTGCTTTCTTGTTAAACATTGATCTGTTTTTTTTTTAATGTTGTGCTAAAAAAAGTCACCTGATGAATAATAAAGGATTATTGTGTTCATAAGAATTACTTCTGAACACTTTGAAATCACTTTTGTGTTTTCTTGTTCCTTCTGACTCACACTTATGACAGACCGTTTGACTCATCTTCATGTCTTGTTATGCTAGAGCTCTCCCCTATTTTTGGCCATCTGGACCCTACAAACACTTGTTTTTAGGCCACTTTCGGACCATACACTCTGCAGGAAATTCCACCTTCATAATAAAGAGTAACCTAATAGGCGTCTTCAGGAAAACTGATCAGATGGACCTGAAGCTGTGCATGTTAATGCTAATGTGGGGTTAAAGTTACTCCTTTTCATAAATGTTTGAAACAATGGTGATCGGTAACATAGTAGAGTTTTATTTTACACTAATTTAAGGTTGCCGATCACAAATATGATCATATTTTTGATTTTTGATGTTTTTACTGGTGGTAAAGAAAGAGCCATGGCTCAAAGAGCCATTCTTAGAAAGTTATAAATGACAAATTTCAATCATAAACATGTAGGGTATCATTTTAGACTATATCAAGGCCAGCAATTCCAAAAATGTTATTTTTGAGTTTTGAGCCTTAACTAGGGATCTAGCCCACTAGACCTCAATCAGAGGGTGAAAAATAACACATTTCTATTTCAATTGAGAATATTTAGACTTAAAATATTGAATTTGAATCAAACCTTTTAATATTTCAAATATTTAACACAGCTATTCTTCTTTATACTTCTACCTCTACTTCTACTCCCCACATTAGGGAGGCTTACGTCAATTTGGAATTTTCGGTAGTATTACTATTGCCCTTTAGTATCCATGTGAGTTGAGAGGAGAGTTAAGGATGTGTCTTGGTAAAAACCAAAAGAGACAAAAAATAAATAAAGCAACAAAACCCAATACAAGAGCCTTTGGACTTACTTTATTGAAGTGCTGTGACTGGTCCAGCACACCACAGTGGCCATCATGGAGCTGCAGAACATGTAGAGGATATCATCTCCTAAGACAAAAGAGCCTGCTCTGCCCATTCTTCTATAGTTCCCCTGTGTTACAAGACCCATGGCTGGATTAACCATTAAGCAACATAAGCATGTGCTTAGGGCATTGAGAGAAGGGGATGGGGGCACCACAGAAATTTTCCATTGCCCAATTTACTGTGAACTATATGGTGCAAAACTGCAAATGGTGCAGCTGAAGCAGGTTCCACAAAAAAGGCCTTCCACATTAAAGCAAAAATGACATAAATATATATATAATAATACAAATAATAGTAAAATAGTAATAATAGAGGTTAATGATATATATTAATCAAAAATAGAATAAAAAAAAATAATAGAATGCAAATGAAAACTCCTTCTAAGCTGAAGAACAAAGACATTTGAAACATTAAAATTCAAAGAAGAATTATAAGTGTAAGCCTGTGCTGTAAAAAGTCCGAAATTGAAATTGAAATTGTCAGAAAAAAATTGAAATGTAGAGATAATAATAATAATAATAATAATAATAATAATACATTTTATTTAGACATTTTAAGTAATTGAAACTACTCTGGGCATCTCTCTCCTAGGAGGTTTCGTTTTGCCAACGTGCTCACCTCGCTTGTGTATTAGCAGCGGGAGGAAAAGTAAAAGGGAAGCTGTTTTGCTGATGTGCTTGCCCCACTTGTATATTAGCGGCTAAGCGACTTTGTCTTTCTTCTGAGATATTGTTTTTCCAACGTGCTGGTCTCGCTTGTGTTATTAGCGGATAAGCGAGTTTCTGTTTCCTCGGAGGTGAAGCCCTTACCCCAACTCCACCTCTCTCTTCTGGGTCGGACAGACAGACACACACACTTCCATGTGTAGACATTTATAGATAAGATTAGCTGTGTAACCCTGTGCTGCAAAAAACCCGAGGTCTAAGAAACTATTGAAGTCATCAGAAAAATAAACTGAAATGTAGAGATGTTAGGTAATTGAAAGGAACTACTCTGGGCATCTCTTTCCTAAGAGGTTTCGTTTTGCCGACATGCTCACATTGCTTGTGTATCAGCAGCTAAGCGACTTTGTCTTTCTTCTGCGGTTTTGTTCTGCTGATGTGCTCACCTTACTTGTGTTATTAGCGGCTAAGCAAGTTTCTGTTTCCTTGGAGGTGGAGCCCTTACCCCAACTCCACCTCTCTCTTCCGGGTCAGAGAGACAGACAGACACACACACTTCCACACGTAGACATTTATATATAAGATTAGCTGTGTAACCCTGTGCTGTAAAAATCCCCGGGTCCCAGAAACTATTGAAATTGTCAGAAAAAAATTGAAATGTAGAGATGTCAGGTAATTGAAAGGAACTACTCTGGGCGTCTCTCTACTAGGAAGTTTCGTTTTGCTGACATGCTCACCTTGCTTGTGTATTAACAGTGGGAGGAAAAGTAAAAGTGAAAACAGGCCCTGGGTGGGAGTTTAAAGATCACTCGTTGAATTTAAAGTCAGGAGGTGAGGAAAGAAAAACTTCCACGTAATAATTTTGAAGTCCCTGCAGTTGATCTTCACTTTGACAAGAAAAACGTGCCTCTTTTTATTTTCTTTTCCTATTACACTGTGACTTTTTATTCTTTGTGTGCATGCGCCTTTTCCTGAAAAACAGTTGGAGACGTCCCAGAATCCTGCTGCTCTTGACTTCTGCACCCAATCTATCTTCCAAAATCGTGATGCTCGGAAAAGTAGGAAGCAAAGAGCAGCAGGCTGTTGGCCCCACTTCAGTTTCTTTGCAGGGAATGTCAGCACCATATCATGTTAAGCCAAAGCACAGCAGAATCACACATTTTCCTACCAAAGATGCAGAAGAAGAACTGACAGCTTCCCACCCACCCATTCACAGGGACTCTGGGAAGAGCAAGCAGGCGGGTGAGAGGTCTAGAAAACGTTTGGAAAGAAGCAGCCTGTGCTCGCATTTGAGTTCAGCATGTTTCTTACAAAAGATAACGGAGATGTAGCCTTTATTTAAAGATCTGAAGATAGGCAGATATGAAAAGTGCTCTGTAATAGATATGAAAAATACTGCATAATACAAACACTCGCCGAGCAAATTCTTAGGCCCGCAATACTAATACTGCGTAGGGCCTCATTCTGATTTCAATACTGCCTCAGTTCTTCATGGCATGGATTCTGCAAGAAGTTGGAAATATTCATTGAGATTTTGGTCCATGTGGACATGATTACGTAATCACGTAATTTCTTCAGTTTTGTCCTTTGACCCCTCATAGTGTGAATCTCCTCTTCAACCAAATCCCAAAGGTGGTCTACTGTATTCAGATCCAACGAATGGGAAGGCTACTAAACTCGTCGTCGTGTTTGAGACAGCTTTGCTTTGTAACATGTTGCATTACCATGCTGAACGTAGCCATCAGAAGATGGGGAAATTACAGCCACGAAGTGATACACATGGTCAGCAAAAACACAAAAATAGGCCCTGGAATTGAAGTGATGACCGATTGGTATTAACAGGCCCAAAGTGTGTTCCTCAAACCATAGTACCACCACCACCACCACCAGGCTGGACTTTTGAGACCAGGGGTAAAGCTCCTGGAGGGACTTGCAGGCTTCTCCCATTCAGAGGTCAGGCCCTCCGATTCAGAAGAAAGGCCCCTCCATGACGTACTCTTCAACGGGACAACCTCACCCCCTGACATTACTTTGATCCTCATTAAATTGAGCCACACAAAACTTCAATGGGGACCAGGGAATGGCTGATTGCCAGCCCACCCACTTTGCAATTTCGTACTTTGTCACTGGCTGGCTTAGTAGCTGTAGATAGATAAGATAGATAGATAGATAGATAGATAGATAGATAGATAGATAGATAGATAGATAGATAGATAGATAGATAGATAGATAGATAGATAGATAGATAGATAGATAGATAGATAGATAGATAGATAGATAGATAGATAGATAGAACATTACTCTTCCAAGGGGACCTGAACAAATTCTTTCAACATAACACAGTACAATACAGTTCAAGTTGAATACGATCTATCTACTGTATCTATCTATCTATCTATCTGTCTATGTCATGGGTCATCAATTTCATTGACTTGGTGTGCTGTTAATGCTGTATGTTCCATGCTGCTGCTGGAGAAGTTATATCTGCTTATCTCCCCTGGGTGGAATTGAAGAGTCGCATAGTGTGGGGGAGGAACGATCTCCTCAGTCTGTCAGTGGAGCAGGACGGTGACAAAAGTCTGTCACTGAAGCTACTCCTCTGTCTGGAGATGACACTGTTCAGTGGATGCAGTGGATTCTTCATGATTGACAGGAATTTGCTTAGTGCCCGTCGCTCTGCCACAGATGTTAAACTGTCCAACTTTAATCCTACAATAGAGCCTGCCTTCTTAACAAGTTTGTCCAGGCGTGAGGCGTCTTTCATCTTTATGCTGCCACCCCAGCACACCACCGTGTAGAAGAGGGCACTCGCCACAACCGTCTGGTAGAACATCTATAGAAGATCTGTAATTGCATCTGCGAGCCACACCAGAAATCGAACTTTTGTCAGATTCAGGCTTCAGTTTTCCCTGTTTTCAGCTGTCCACTTTTGATGAGCCTATGCACACTGCAGCCATGGCTTTCTATTCCTGGCCAACAAAAGTGGACTTCTACTGTTGCAGCCCATTCACCTCAAGGTTTGCCATGTTGTGCATTCGGAGATGCTTTTGCACAGAGTGTTGATCTTAGTTACCGTAGCCTTTCTGTCAGCTTGATCCAGTCTGGCCATTCTCCTCCGACCGCTGTCATCAACAAGGCTAATCTGTCTGCAGAACCGCCACTCACTGGATGTTTCATGTTTTTCCGACCATTCTGAGTAAACTCTAGAGACTGTTCTGCATGAAAACCCCAGGAGATCAGAAGTTCCGGAAATACTCAGACCAGCCCGTCTGGCACCAACACGCATGGCTCGGTCCAAATCACTGTGGTCACATTTTTACCCCATGTTGGTGTTTGATGTAAACATCAACTGAATCTGCTGACCCAGATCTGCAGGATTTTCAGCACTGTGCTGCTGCCATGTGATTGGATGATTAGATAATTGCATGGTTAAGCAGGTGGACAGGTGTCTGCCATAATTTGCTCAGTGACTTTATATTATATTGCAAAAATGTGAAGCACTAATGCTAGAATAAAAATGCCGCAGTTACATTCAAAGACCCAGTTTCAGAGTCCTTTGTTCAGTTTTTTTTTTTTTACATTTCTTCAATAATGCACATTTTTGGGAGGCCCTACAATTTCTTAAAAAAACAAGCCAGAAAGGCTTTGAAAACATTTTTTAGATTTTTCTTGTTATTTCGTAGATTATTCTGTCCATGTCACATTCGGCAGCTCGCTTTGTAATCAAGCTTCATATATTCATTCAGTTGCTTATCAAAGTCATGAAGTCTAACATTGTGATGGTACAAAGACTCTACTTACTGTATGTCATCCTTGAAAGCTTCAATTCAAATTAAACAGAATGCAATTTATTTGGTGCCTAAAACATTATGGTGCATCAAAAAGGAAGCACAGCCTTGAAAACCAGCTGTTCAAATGCCCACAGCATGTGTTCAATACTTTTTTTCTTTCACATCTGCTGCCATAACAATGTACATGCAGAGATGATCTTTTTTTTAACTTACAAATCATATGATGCTTATAAATATAATAATGTGTGGCAAATTACATTATTTTCACTCAATTCGATTCTCTTTTAATTTTTCACCTAGTTCTAGTTGAAAAAAAAAATAGAAATCTGGTAGTTTATATTTAATTTCAGTATTATTATTTTTAAACCCACTCTAACAGCCTTAGCCTCTAAGCGTTTAAAATAAATTCCCCTGATGGATTTTAATTAGTTAGCACTGAAATAAAAACATGTGGATGATATAATAGTGATAAAAATAGTCTGAAATTTTTTAACAAAGAATGCTCAATAGCGTGCAGTCAAAGTCATCATCATCATCATCATCATAATCACCCATTTAACAGCCATTTTAAAGGTTTTCTGAGGTTAGCCAGTTGCCCCCCAGCATGTTCCCTCCACTCTTCATGATCCTGGGTTGTTACGGTACAACCAGGATTGTTGCCCTGACTAAAGTTCATTTTTTGTTAAGGAATTCTTTTTGTTACTATCATTTTAATATGATTGTATTCATTTTGTGCCTATATTCATCAAGCATCTCAGAATTACTACTTGGAATTGCACTGAAAGTCACACTAGGAGAAGAATTTGCCCATCCACAGAGAAGGACTTGTCCTAGATGCGCTCCCAGCTAGGATGAGGAAGCCACATTTGAGAATGACTGACAATTTTAAGGCATGCTGAGTCTTCCTCATAAGCACTCATGAAGTTGTTTTGGAGTGTCTGGTACAAATGCTAAGGCTTTACGACAATAATAATAAAAATAATAATCACGTTATTCAAAGTAGTAGTAGGAGAAGAAGAAGAATGTGGAGGAAAACATAATAAGGTAGGATATTGTGCTGCACTGCACATTTATAATTTTAATCAAATATTTTTAACCAATACTTGATTATTTTTACAATTTAATGCAAGCATATACTTAAATGAGGTTGTGACAATAGATTATTAAAGCCATAAGGAAAAGGACTGACTAACTAAACTTAAAACTTGGGCATGTGAGGGTTGCATTATCTTACGAGGAACCATCAAGTTAATAAATAAGGCTAAAATGAGTAATAAACACCCCCTTACAAAGTGAGGACAAACTAGTGAGAAAGTCGTGAAGCTGTAAAAAGACCAGAGAGACACCCCTATTTACAAAGCCATGTTTAGAATAATGGAGGAATCAACATGTATATGAAGTTACTGGTGGCTGTAGTTGATTGGTTAAGATGATAAAATTCTGCATATTAAGAGTCAGATGATGTGATGTTTTAGATAAGGTAATGGTAATATTAAATTATAAAAGGGAATGGACTGAGCCATTTGTGCATATCTATGTACACATAAAGAATTGTTCTGCATTTTCATCTGATATCTGAGAATGACATCTTTGAAATAGAGGAAAATATTTTGCACAACACACATAAATGTTGCCAGTGTTGCTGGAAATCAGGTACTCGAGGACACCCGTGGAAACTAAAGGGAAGGGCATTTAGGCCTGAAGCCAGAAAGTGCTTCTATATACAAAGAGCTCTGGGAATCTCGAAACAAACTACCAAGCCAAAGAGTTGAAGTAGAAACCTGGACAACCTTTAACCTCCTGTGACAGATGGTAGGGGTGGGCTGACATCCTGGCCAGGATAAACTGCATACTCTTACCTGGCAGGGATGGACAATGGGAGACTGTCCCCCAAGAGCACATGTTACCCCAACACACAGGACGACAACAGTCCTGGGACGGTATGCCCATTCCTGTAGCTGAAAGGCATATTGGAAACTGTGGTCCCAAGGGGCAGCCAATAGGGGGAGCTGCTGGGGGAGGACTGTCCCTACTTTCAGGGGCTTCTGCCTGACCTGGGAGTACTTTCTTTTTGACAGCAAAAGTATTACTGGGTCTGGTATAAAAGCAGCTGCCTTGTCCACTGGGACTGCATGTGAGTAGTAGGAAGAGTAGCTTAATGCCTGTTGTGTGCTATAGAAGAAAGGAATCAGGAACTCTGTGAAAGTATTGTCGAAATAAATGCCTTCTATTCGAACCCAGAATTGTGTTGTGAAGTTGTGTCTGGAGGTTTCGGGTGTTGCAACACCCTCTACACGCCACACTCCTTAGTGTTATGCTTACACACTGGAACAAAAAGCCAAAAACGAAGAATATTTTTCAAAATGAAAAAATGTTATTATCCCTCCATCCATTATCCAACCTGCTAAATCCTGACTACAGGGTCCCGGGGGTCCGCTGGAGCCAATCCCAGCCAACACAGGGCACAAGGCAGGAAACAAACCCCCGGGGTGCACACACACACACACACCATGCACACACTAGGGACAATTTTTAGAATTGCCAATGCACCTAACCGGCATGTCTTTGGACTGTGGGAGGAAACCCATGCAAACTCCATTGTGCCACCGTGCCACCAAAATGTTATTATATGTAACAGAAACATGTACATACCAAAATGTCAACAAAAATATAACAGGAAAATCAAGTCTAGTACCCACTGCATGTGATATGGTTTTGAGACAGTCACCAATGCACAGCTCGACATCACAATCGGGACGGTAGAGTTCAGTTCCGTTGCACACTTTTCTGATTTTTTTTTTCTGTTGCTTGCACATTATATAGGTAGATGCACCTCTTGTGTTATTATTCCATTATCTCTCAAAACAAGTTCTTTTTTACAATTTAATTCCTGTCTAATCGGCCTTTCCCAAGATGCGTTTGCCAATCTCTGCCTGAAGACGATCTTCAGCAGCTCCTCGCACAGCTCATGAGCTCACCTAATCCTGGTGAAATGAGGAGTAGTGTCCTAAATTAGGAAAAACGATAAAGTCCTATTACTCCTAGAGTAGGATAAAATTTGCATCGTTCTGAGTTTTTTGATCCAGTTAGATCCATTTACTTACTCTGAAGTGCTTGATAAATATGGGCACTGTTTTTGGTTTTCTCTTTATATTTTTGCTATATCATGATTTTGTTTGATGTCGTGTTTATTGGTTACTTTGCTTCTGTGCCCTGTCTCCTTCATGTTGAGTTTTTTGTTTGTCTGTTTGTCTCATTTCTGGCATTCCGCTTGTAATTTTTGATTATTGGATTTTCCAGTTTTGTCACAAGCTTTTGGATTTGTTTTTTTTTTCTGCCGCTAACAAGATGAACAGGTTGGGACGGGGTGGGGGGGGGGGAATGAGAAAGGGAAAGAAAACATGAACACTAAATCTATGAAATAAGGCACAAGGGGATAACACAAATTCAAAGTCAGAAACATGCAGGGTCAAAAACAAACATGCAGAGAACACCATTTAAAGTCTTTAGAAAAACTTCACAAAAGAAAGAAGTAGCCAAAATGGTCACTATCTATACTTTGTTGTGATAACAATTAAGAGTGCAATGTCTGACAACGCATCTTCTGATTACCGAAAATTGCACGGTGTAAACAAGATGAAAAGTGTCACTGGCCAACAAAAATGTACCATTTTGGTAAAAAATAAACATAAAGACATTCATATTTTTTTATTCTTGATATAAGCTCCCTTCCAGAGTCCTTACAATACCAAAGTGTTCTTCAAAGTAAAAACTATAAGGAGAAAGCTTTAAAATAAGTGGGAAAAATTAATTTCTTTCAAAAGAAATAAAATTTAACTAGAACATACAACGGCTTCTGTCTTTAGATTTTGTCTGAATTTGTTGGCCCTAAAGGTGTAACCTATATTTTCCTCTTTTGTACATTATTTTCCTGCCCTGCCTTTGGTACTCCTTTTTATTAATAAATTATTTTATTATAAAGTGCTTTGTTTAGTTTTGGAATTTGAAGTTTCATGATTTTCCTCATTTCTGTTTTTTGTGATCTTCTGGTTAGTTGTGAATTTTAAAAGCCTTGGCCCATTTCTAGGCCTGTGCAGGCCTACTGAGGAGGGTTTAGGTGAAGCATAATACAGAGTTAAGAGCAGGTCTGGCCGTGTGTGTGTGTGTGTGTGTGTGTGTGTGTGTGTGTGTGTATTTGATTGTCCTCAAATTAAAGGAGCTCCAGAGCAAAAAAGCCTGCTCTGACTTTCATTCTCTAGTTTGTCTGTTTTACGACACAGCAACCTGTGATTGATGTGGACCCCAAAGTACGAGTGAAAGTGTATTACTTCTACATCTACTCCATGAATAGACTGGCAGTAAAGGCTTTTTGTTGCTATGAAAGTCAATAAGCACTTCTATGGCATTGCATTTGTTGAGTTGCAAACAATTCTCAAAGTTCTCCACCTGATTCTTCTCCTCTGTCTCATCCCCCTTGTTAATACACCCCATACAGTATATCGCAGAATCATCTGAGAAGTTCTGTAAGTGACATGACCTGGTGTTAACCTTCTAGCCTGAGGTGTACAGAATGAGCAGAAAAAGACACAGGACTGTTCCTTGTGGTGCTCCAGTGCTGCTTACATCCACATAAGAGACAAGATGTTCAATATAAAAAGACACTACAGTATATAAAATCACAGGTATGCCACTTTAGTCCCTATCATGTCATTTTACCGGCAGGCCCTCACTCATACTGCAGAAATAGATCCATCCATCCATTATCCAACCCGCTATATCCTAACTACAGGGTCACAGAGGTCTGCTGGAGCCAATCCCAGCCAACACAGGGTGCAAGGCAGGAAACAAACCCCAGGCAGGGTGCCAGCTCACCGCAGGGCGTGCACACACACACACACAAACACACACCAAGCACACACTAGGGACAATGTTGAATCACCAATCCACCTAACCTGCATGTCTTTGGACTGTGGGAGGAAACCGGAGCACCTGGAGGAAACCCACGTACACACAGGGAGAACACTGCAGAAATATGGAAATAATTATAAAGCACCTTAGAAACAAACAACCTTTTCATAATACCTTTCTGTAGTTAACACTACGCCAACATATTTTTTAAGTACTGAGCTTCAAAAGAATAGTAGTGTTCGTAAAATATAAGCAATTATTAGAATGTCACTATGACTTATCCTCTTATTGTATATACAACATATAGATATTTTTTTTATCCTTTCTGTTTTTCCATATTTTACACAAAGATTTAACCTGCATACATACACGTATATAATAGTATTTTAGCATGTCCTAAGAGTATGACACATTGGGGAAAATTAATTAATATCTATCTACTGTATTATATAGTGCCTTTCACATCTACCTAGCTATCTATCTATTATATAGTGCCTTTCACATCTATCTATCTACTGTATTATATAGTGCCTTTCACATCTATCTATTATATAGTGCCTTCCACATCTATCTATCTATAATATAGTGCCGTTCACATCTATCTATCTATCTATTATATAGTGCCTTTCAAATATCTACTGTATTATATAGTGCCTTTCACATCTACCTATCTATCTATCTACCAACCATACTAATTGCACAGAGCAGCAGTCATTTTGAATAGAGTTGGAACCAGAAGATGGATTGTAAAAAGCAACTAGCCAAGGTAAAAGCCGATAAGACAACATTTAGTAGCACAGCCTAGTGTGTGAGACAAAAACCATAAGTAGAGAATCATACTGAGAATGTCAGAAAACAAAAATAATGAAAAGTGCCAAAGACAAAACTTTAGATGTAATTCTTAGCTGAGGGGCAGAAAAGAGTTCAAAACCAGTGAATCTTTTAAATGCTCAAACAAGAACTGTTACAAGCAACTATAGGCCAGTAAGCATAATGGGCATCACAGGAAAATTAATGGAAGGAATTATTAAGGATAAGATTGAGCAACACATGGCAAGGACAGGAGTTATTCTGAACAGTCAGCATGGGGTCAGAAGAGGGAGGTCGTGTTTTACTAACATGCTGGAATTCTATGAGGAGGCAACAAAAGCATACGATCAAAGTGGAGCTTATGATATTATTTATCTGGACTTTCAGAAAGCATTTGATAAGGTGCCACATGAGAGGTTGGCCATCAAACTAAAAGAAGTGGGAGCTCAGGGTGATGTTTTTAGATGGGTGCAGAATTGGCTCAGACACAGGAAGCAGAGGGTGATGGTGTGAGGAACCTCATCAGAACTGGCCGATGTTAAGAGTGGTGACCAGCAGGGGTCAGTGCTAGGACCGCTGCTATTTTTAATATATATAAATGATTTAGGTAGGAATATAAGTAACAAGCTGGTTAAGTTTGCAGATGATACCAAGATAGGTGGATTAGCAGATAATTTGGAATCCGTTATATCATTACAGAAGGACTTGGATAGCATACAGGCTTGGGCAGATTTGTGGCAGATGAAATTTAATGTCAGTAAATGTAAAGAATGACACATAGGAAGTAAAAATGTTAGGTTTGAATACACAATGGGCGGTCGGAAAATCGAGAGTCCACCTTATGAGAAGGATTTAGGAGTCATAGTGGACTCCAAGCTATCAACTTCCCAACAGTGTTCAGAAGCCATTAAGAAGGCTAACAGAATGTCAGGTTATAT
The DNA here is from genome assembly GCF_016835505.1 of Polypterus senegalus. Classification (NCBI taxonomy): domain Eukaryota; kingdom Metazoa; phylum Chordata; class Cladistia; order Polypteriformes; family Polypteridae; genus Polypterus; species Polypterus senegalus. The sequence goes on along the minus strand of NC_053166.1, from coordinate 16,809,490 downwards.
AGCGCCTTGATGTGTGGAGTACAAGTCACAGGAGGTTATGCTCAACCTTTATAATGCACTGGTGAGGCCTCATCTGGAGTACTGGGTGCAGTTTTGGTCTCCAGGCTACAAAAAGGACATAACAGCACTAGAAAAGGTCCAGAGAAGAGCGACTAGGCTGATTCCAGGTCTACAGGGGATGAATTATGAGGAAAGATTAAAAGAGTTGAGCCTTTACAGTTTAAGGAAAAGAAGATTAAGAGGTGACATGATTGAAGTGTTTAACATTATCAAGGGAATTAGTACAGTGGATAGAGACTTGTATTTTAAAATGAGCTCATTAAGAACACAGGGACACAGTTGGAAACTTGTTAAGGGTAAATTTCGCACAAACATTAGGAAGTTTTTCTTTACACAAAGAACGATAGACACTTGGAATAAGTGACCAAGGAGTGTGGTAGACAGTAAGACGTTAGGGACTTTCAAAACTTGACTTGATGTTTTCTTGGAGGAAACACGTGGATAGGACTGGTGCATTGAAGCTGGGGTGCAATGAATGCTGCAAAAGAGATTCCACTGGCAGCTCAGAGAGAGCATGGACTCTGCAGAAAGGAGCAAGTGTTCAGATTCCTCTTTCAGGAACGATAAAGCTAAATAGCAGCATTTTTTATGGCAGCAGACAAACATATGATTGTGTCACTTAATGAAATTCACAAAACAAAAAACAAGAAATGCACAGAGCTGAAAATGATGTGACACTCTATAAAATCTGCAAACATGGGCGTCCATTTACAGACACACCAACGCTGAAGATAGATTTTCATTTGAATAATTGGAATCTGTGTACCTTCATTAAAGAAACATATGTGGTACACATTAGCAGTATCTCTTAGTATCATTTATTCACAGCGGAAATTCAAAACTTAGTAAGATTTGCTGATGCCAGCTGATAAGCATGCCAACATGGGATGTACTGGCACTTATTTTTTCCACTTCCAAGCACTGATCATAACTCATAGCTGTTGTGAATTAACAGCACACAAGATGGTGGAAAAGGGTGTCCAGGCCACAAAATAAAAACAACTTTACTGGTAAGTCTCCGAAACAAACCTCACCTCAGGCAGCCTGATCCCCAAACTCAAAAGGCAGGCATCAAATGCTTTTACATGTTCAAAATGAGACTCGGACTTTAAAAAAAAAATACTGACAAAAATGCACTTTAAAGGAGAGGATACCCACAAACATCTGTCTTGAGAGGACTAAGTCGAATGAAAAAATCTTTATAAGTGAAGAATTAATTTACATCCTAAAAAAGGGGGACAAACAAGTGGAAAAAGTAAAAAAAATAGACAAAAGGGTATGCCCCCCCCCAAAAAAAAGATACCCCAAAGCTAACTAATCTAGTTTGTACTTTAAAGAGAAAGAATGAATAACCATAAACCAAGCAATACTTAACAATGACGATACTAACTCTCCATCCATCAGTGAACCTCTGAAAGGCCGACTCCCCAGCCTGAATTATAAAAGTTCAGGCCGGTCCCTTACCAGTGACATCATTGTGGCCACTCCTTTTGGGGCTCCACCCACACAAAATAAGTAACGCAGGCAAACATAAATACACAATAATGTATAAGCATATCAGAATGAACAAAAATGACAGTAAAAACAATGCGGTGGGCTGGTGCCCTGCTCGGGATTTGTTTCCTGCCTTGCACCCTGTGTTGGCTAGGATTGGCTCCAGCAGACCCCCGTGACCCTGTAGTTAGGATATAGCGGGTTGGATAATGGATGGATGGATGGATATGTCGATAAGCAGCAAATCACCTGCTATCACATCCGCCCACCCCACAACGTTTTCTCAGCTCAAGTCTGTTTACCTGCGTGTCAGTTGCTTAGAGTTGTATAGAGTGAGAAGTCAAGCAAAATGACACCTTTTATAAATACTATATCGTTATTTGGAATACATGCATTTCATGTGTGTTCCGTGTGTACAACGATCAATGTAAACACATCGTTAAAATAGAAACGTTTTTCATGTTTTAGTAATAATTGACAAAATGTAGACATGAAGTGTATAATGTGAGAAGCCCGAAGTCCAAATATCAAAGAAACACTCACAAAAGGTACAAATATAACAGAACAAGTGCGCTTCTATTCAAGAATATAACTGCAGAAAAAGAACCTGCGTTAGGGTGCGACATTGAAACGCATTTGCTACGACTGCTTCGGTGGCGCAATGGTATCAACTGTTGACCGGTAATCAAAACGTCACGGGTTTGACCCCAGACGAGTCCGTTTTGAGAAGTAAGCACCTCTTATTCTTACTATTTTAGAATAAAAACATACATTTGATTCCAGTGTGTAACAGCCGGTGTAATTTATGATACTTGTAAAGGTTAGCTTTGTTTTCTTTTTAATTCAGTTTTATTCTCTCAGTCGCTTTTACAATCCACGCGCATTTGACACTGCTATTTTCACATAAAGACGCGCTATAACAGAGGTTAACTCAGATCATGACGACGGTTCTACATCGGAGCAAGAATGCACCTTTGCCATTGCTGTACTTTGTATATGTACATGGGAAGCCCTGCACTCTACTTGTGACTTTACGCTGTAGGAAGTAAGTAAATAAATAAAGGTAAATAGGTAAATAACATTTGATCTGGCTCTTACATACTAAGTACAGTGACGGTAGCTTCAACCTGCAGCTATAGACTCTTCAGTGCGTAAGCGACTCTACACGCTAGTGTTTAGATCTGGATGGTGTGTGTGTCCTCAAAAAAAGTCTGACTGCATTCTCGTACCATTGCTTGCATACTAAAGTGTCAGCAGGCTCGTTTCGTGGCATTACACATATTTTTTGAGCATGCCCTCTGCACTCTACTTATGACTTTATGCTGTAGGAAGTAAGTAAATAAATAAAGGTAAATAACTTTCGATCAGGCTCTTATATACAAAGGACGGTGTATGTAAGGACAGTGCATTTGCCCAAAACATTAACATTTATATGTTACTTACATAAGAGCCAGATCGAATGTTATTTACCTTGAGTTATTTACTTACTTATTCTGTTATATTTGTACCTTTTGTGAAAGTGTTTATTTGATATTTGGACTTCAGACTTCACACATTATACACTTCATGTATACATTTTGTCAATTATTACTAAAACATGAAAAAGGTTTCTGTTTTAACAATGTGTTTACATAGATCGCTGTAGACATGGAACACACATGAAATGCAAGTGTTCCAAATAACGATATAGTATTTATAAAAGGTGTCATTTTGCTTGACTTCTCACTCTATAGAACTCTAAGCAACTGACAGGCAGGTAAACAGACTTGAGCTGAGAAAATTGTGCGGTGAGGGGGATGTGATAGCAGGCTGCTTGCTGCTTATCAACACATTTAAAGGACAAAAGACGCTGACGGAGAGGTGCGAAGCGATTTAAGGTGGGACGGATCTATGAGTTTTTTCGTAGGCTCTGGTAATTCTAGTGTTAACAATGTAAAGAAAATGTGTGTGCTGCTTTGTTAGATTTCAAGGGCACTGCCTTTTTGGGGTGTTTTGTTTTAGTGTTAATAATAATAATAACAATATGTTTTATTTATATAGCACCATTCCTGTAGAATTGTCAGATAAAGAGCCAGTTGTGCACAGCCACTGATGGGCAGAATATTCTAAAAAAGTATGTAGACACTGAATACTGAATATACAGTCCTTAATGTAGTCAGATTTTTATTCTGATTGAATACTTCAAATGTTCACTTTATTTTGAATACTTCTCAAATACTTTTCAGACTTGATATATAGCCTAGTTCACAAAAATGGTATAACAAGTTAAACATATATAAATTAAAATGGTGAACTTGGTGCTCAATGCACCTCAGTCTCACAAGATGAATATGTGAAAAAATAAATAAATAAAATAAAGACTGTAGCTCAGGGTGCACTTTAGCCCTTTCAAATGGTTTCATATTGTTGGGTTCTCTACGCTTAACTAACCTGCCAGCTAAACACTTATATTAATGACATGAGTGGTCACTTGTGATTTTGTCTGTCTGTGATGAGTGCCTGTAAAAGATGCCACAGTCTGAAGCCTGACTAACAGATAAGCGGGTAGAGGTTAAAATTGGAGATATCAGATGTGAGGTGGGGTCTCTCTGTGACACCCCCGTGACAAAACAACTAGTAATTAGTTAAAATCAAAAACTGAAATAGATAAATGGAAAATTAAGGAAAGAAATACGAGAACAGTTTTAAAGTATCTGCTTGGATGTTCATCACATGCCATTATGATTGTAACAGCACTCAGGGCACCTTCTTCATGCAGCACATGTATGTCAGTTTGTTCCTCCAAGAGAAAGGAATTCCTGTGATCCGAGAGCAGATGCTGTATGACACGTATAATATATGGAAGCTCTGACAGTAAAGCAAATTTATCCCAAAATATTCAGCAACTAAAGAATCGGGTGGTGGTAGGACACACTGTGGTCATCACTTGAGAATAATTAAATGGTGCCTGACAGATTCCTTGAGGAGTGGAATATGCTCAGTCGCCCATGAAAATGTTCATAACAACTGTTATCATGCCGTAAAGTTATCAAACTTGGAGATTTAGGCTCCTAATATTAGTCTGTGAATTGTGTAAGACAGCATGCTCATTTGGAGCTCTAAGTCACTTTGAATTTCTCAAGTGATGTGGAAAACCTCTGGTATTTAGAGGTTAATAAAATTAAGTAGTGCTGTGAAGAATCTGGAGTTGTGCCATTAATCATCATCTTAAAAGATCCCTCCTGTCAAAACAACATCTGGCAGATACTCACCTAGAGTGAACTTCTAGAAGTAGCTACATGTAGGCCTCAGATAAGTGAACTTTGGCGACTATTAAAGCTCAATTAGAAGTCTAACGCTCAAATCTTAGAATCAGTCAGCAAATTAAATACAAGGACATTACCTGGATAGTGAAGATAGAAAATTTGAAAAAATCTTTCTTGGTCTACCAATTTGGAGCCCCCTTTAATACTTTGGGACCTCAAATAGAAAACATTATGGGTAAACAAGCATAAGAACACACCATCTGTGGACCGAAGGCTCAGTCAAGGCCATCTGTCATATAATTGGATATTGAAGATCTGTGAGGACCAAGTCACAAACTATATTACATTTGAGAGCCTGGTTTTTGGGACAATATCTGCGAATGTGGAATCAAACAAATTGAAATTCGTCAAATAAAACAAAAACAAAACAAGGTTATATATAGTGCCTATCATCTGTCGCTCTCTATTATATAGTGCACCTCATATCTATCTATCTATCTATATCTATCTATCTATCTATCTGTCTTAAAGTGCCTTTCATCTCTCTCTCTGGACCTCATATTTATCTATCTATCTGTCTTATAGTGCCTTTCATCTGCATCTCTATTATATAGTGCACCTCATATCTATCTATCTTATAGTGCCTATAATTTCTCTCTCATTCTATCATAGAGTGCACCTCATATCTATCTATCTATTTATCTATCTATCTATCTTATAGTGCCTATCATCTCTCTCTCTCTGTTATAGAGTGCACCTCATATCTATCAATCTATCTATCTGTGTTTTATTTATATAGACATACAAACACACATATGTGTACATTCAGCACACACATACACTGGCATACATTCAGAGACATGTAAAGACAGGGAAGGAGAATTAGATAAACCAAATTAAAGCGAATGCAGAGGTCAGCCTATTAGTTACAAATCACAGGGAAAAAAAGCTTTTATTCCTTAATCAGAATTAGCTGCGACATTCTTCTTTTGAAACAATGTTGCATGTGAAGTAGAACAAGCGCCTCTTTAACTGCTAAATTATATAATGGATGCCTTTTAGACAGCACAGCATCTCTTTGATTAAACAGTCAAGAAATGGCATCTAGACAGCAGAAAAGGAAAATGTCAACAGTTTACTTTTCACTGTCTTTGAAGTAAAAATATTGTTTTAACAAAACGACAAATGTTACGCTTCAGCACAAAGCATTATAATTTGCCACATGCCAACACATTTCAGAAATGGTTACTTTGTAGTGAGCATTGTTAATTTTTTTCCAAGGATTATGAATTATTCAATACTCGAAAGTCATAAAAAGTGTTAATCAGTTGCTGAGATAATAATCACTGTGTTTATGATGAATCTTGTTTGCTGGAAAAAAAATCTTCTTTTGCTTTTATTCCAGCACTTCACAAGTGCATCTGTGTGGTCTTGCTTGCTTTTGAATATTTAACGAAAGAAAATCCTCTCAGAATGATAAAGGCACCAACAGACGGTAATAACACGATCACGCGTCGAAACACAGCACAGAAACTGTTCCATCACTTTGGGAAAGCCATGTAGTGTACCATTATGGAAGACAAGATAAAGCCCAAGAGTCGTATAGAAAAACATGAAGAAAACGCGTCCATAGTGGCCCGGTGTAAGAGCTAAAAACAGCAGAGTTCAAATCAATTTAAACTAGCTTTTTGTTCCGGGATGTTCTCCTTCAATTCACTTCGCTTCTCGACATCAGTATGGAGTTGTCAACATTTACAAGAACTTTAGAAAAAAGTAAAATTAGATTATGCTGCTCTCCTTCCACAAACTTTACGTCAGGAATGAAACCTTTCAGGATGTGAGCAACAAAGCAGACCATCGACTGACCACTTTTTATTTGACATAGATTCGAGTAAATTATTACATTTTTGTTTATTAAAATAGTTTTTGTAACAATGAGTTGTATTCAAAAGTAATAGCGATAAAAGAATGCCATTCCATTTGTTATTTAAAGGCGACATTAAATGCGTGCCTTTTAACAGCACTTTACAATGGCGTTAAAAACGGAGCACAAAGAGGCTTGTGGGGGCTCGGTGGCTTTCATATATAGCAGACTGCAATTCAAGGGACGTGAAATGGGCATCGAATGATGTGTGTTACTGGTGAAGGGTCTGTGACTAACTGGTGTTTATCTTTCTTAAACATAACATTTGTTAAAGTATATCTAGGGCTCAATAATTGAAAAATACTACCATAAATAAAATTAATATCAATATTAACCTATAAAGGAGAAAAGGAATTGAAGTGATAAATAAAGTGAGTTCCCCATCTAGCTATTAATATTAGTTAAAACACAATAATTCATTAAAATTATATAAATAATAAAGAACTTGGAAAGGAGCTGATTTATTGTATAAAGAAAATACAAATGGTATATGATGGGCACGAATATCAGGGGCTTACCGCGATTGTTAGTGTATGTCTGGGACTCAAAGATCAGGGGCTGGGCGCCAGAGATCGGGGGGGCTTAAGCCTCTTAAGCTCACCACCTGTCGATTCCACTTCCCATTTTTAAACCTGCCGAGTGTTTATATCAGTTAGGGCAGCTGCGCCTTTCCCGTGTTATTAATTAGTTTAAATACCAGTTGGCTGCCGGTTGATAACGTCGGTTCTTTTCTATAATAATTTGCAGAAAATTGTGTTCAATCCACTCAGTCTTATTTACTCTTACATCATTTCATCATCAACCCCTTCAATTTATTTCCAATCAAGTAACGGTTTTTTGTTTTGTGCCCTGTTAGTTAACCTACCTGAAGCAGTCAGCTGTTTGCGCGCGCGTGCGTGCGATCTACCCAGCGTTTCACTCGCTTGCTTTGCGTAAGAGAAGAACATCTATACCATCTACACATTGAAACAACAAGTCTCAAGGTAAAACTGAAACAGTAAAGTCATTCCTAGTTCAGGTCTCACAGAACGTTGATCCAATTTAAGATGGACGAGTTAGCAAATTCGCCATTACTTTTCAACCGGACAATTTAGACATTTCAAACCTTCGCACAGAGCGGTCTGTTCAAGATATCTGAACGAAACTTGAACTGGTTCGACAAATGTCTCTGAACAATAAGTCTGCCACATCGCAACACAGTTGGCCCACAGGGGAGGTCGAGTTGTTTCACGCGGAAGGCCAACCAGACAAGAGATATACGGGCTTTCGCAAAAGGTGCTTCCCGCATTTTAAACGAACGCACCAGAAATGTAAAATATTCTTTACTTGGATAATAAGGGAACTTTAATAAAAAAAAAAAAGAATGAAGTTTGCCTTGCTATCGAATATGTACCGAGTATTGTGTAATTTCACTGGTATTAGAGTTGAACAGAAATATTCTGGTTATCATGGCATCCCAAGAATTAAATTCTGTAATTACAAGATTAAATGGAGTGAAATTGGAGGCCCCACCAGGGCTGTCTGAGACCTCCTGAGTTGGCGAGTATCTGTTGGCCTGCTTTGCATATCTTTATCCATTTTCTGTCAGTTCAGGAAAAACCAAATAAGCAAATTCATTATAACTACAGCACAATAAGTCTGTTGAATTAGAAGTAGTAGCTGGTTACTAATTAAGAGAGTGGCTGGAATGAAAACCAGCAGGCAACGGTATGCCCTCCATGATTTGATTTGACACCCCTAATATACACCAATCTCCATCTGGACTTTATGGTGTTATGTATTCTGTGCATGTTTCAATACTACTGTTATGATGGCAACTACAGCAACGTGCATTACATCACTAGCAGGGTAGTCGGTTGAAAATGATCCGATGTTCTCTTCAAATTGCTAACCAACTAATAAGTTTTTCCTCTTTAGAGCAAAATGTTCTCTCCTTGATTCCCTACAAAAATAACTCAACTAATGCTGAAAGTCTAATTTACTATAGTTTCATACTTTTATTACACCTTTTTTATAAACAAGAAATTAACTAATACAGTGAATTCAGAAAGTATTAAAACTCCTTTACGTTCTGCACACTTTCTTGTGTTGTACATTTAATATTAATGGTAAATGATAAATATGACATTTTTGTCCATTAACTTACACTCAATAAAGTGAAAACATGAATTCAGAAAGGATTGCAAATCTATTAAAAGCCAAAAATTGACACCCGACATTCATAGAAGTTTTGAGAACCTTAAGTCAGTGCTTTGTAGAAGCTCCTTTAACAGCATTTCCAGCTTAAGTAAGACTCTACTAGCTTTGAACACCAACCCTCTCGAGCTCCAGTGTCTGTAAACTGCCATCTTCACGTCTCTCCACACGTTTTATAGGGTCTAAGTCTGGACTTTGGCTTGGCCACCTAAGGACATTCAGAGACTTGTCCCAAAGCTCCACCAGCATTGTCTTGGCTGTATGCTTTTGGTCATCGTTGTGCTGAATGGTGAATCACTGACACAGTTTGAATTGGTGTGCACTTTGGAGCAGGTTGTTTTCAAGGACCTCTCTCTGTATTTGGTTGCATTGATCCCTTCCCTCAATTCTGACCAGTCTCCCACTCCCTGTCGCTGAGAAGCACACCCACTGTATGATGCTGCCACGACCATGCTTGGCCATAGGGACAAAATTAGGCAGGTAATAAGCAGTGTCTGGTCTTCAAAAGACATAGTTCTTGAAATTCTGCCCAAGGAGTTCCATTTTTGTCTCATCAGACCAGACAATCTCCTTCCTCGTGCTCTCTGAGTGTTTTAAACTGTCACATACCTTTTACTCAATAAGGGCTTCCATCAGGCCATTTTGCTATCAATGCTTTACTGATGATTGATAGAGTGCTGCTGAGATGTTCATCCTTCTGAAATAACTTCTGAAGTCCTGTTTGAGTGACCATTAGGTTCTTGGTCACCTCCCTGGCCAGGCCCTTTATACCTGGTTACTCAGTCAGGTTGGACAGCCAACTCTAGGAAGAGCCCTTGTAGTTCCAAACTTATTCCATTTTACAATTTTTGAGGCCACTGTGCTCCTGGGAACACTCAAAGAAATGGTTTTGGAATGGTTTAGTTTAGAAATGGTTTTATTTCCTTACCCTGGTCTAGGATGCCTCACCACAATTTGTTCACAGAAGTCTACATGGAGTCCCTTGAACTTCACGGCTTGTTTTTTTTCCTGACAGGCAGTGTGAATTGGGCTACCCTCTATACACAGGAACATGCTTACTAAATGATGTCCAGGCAATTCTTTTTGCCACAGGTGGACTCTGATCAAGTTCTGGACATATCAGCTTTTGATTTTTAATATATTTCCAAAATGTTGGCAATCGGAAGGTTGCCGGTTCGATTCCCGTAAATGCCAAAAGGGACTCTGCTCTGTTGGGTCCTAGAGCAATGCCCTTAACCCGCAATTGCTGAGTGCTTTGAGTAGTGAGAAAAGTGCTATATAAATGCAAACAATTATTATTATTAAAATTTAAATGAAAATATTTTTTCACTGTCATGATGGTGTATTGAGTGCACACTGGTTTGCAAATATACAGTAGATAGACAGAACATTATTTGTTATCAGGGGGGAATTTGGCATTTTATGGAGGCTCTTTAGATAGATAGATAGATAGATAGATAGATAGATAGATAGATAGATAGATAGATAGATAGATAGATAGATAGATAGATAGATAGATATGAAAGGCACTATATAAAAGATAGATAGATAGATAGATAGATAGATAGATAGATACACTATGGTCTGAAGACACATCAGAATGACTAAAAAGCCAGAAATTTAGAAAGAAAGAAAACTTCTGACATGGCAGTCCCAGTCCCATGGCGCTGCACCGGTGTATTGCTGTTGGTATAAAGGACACCCAGTTACATTTCGTGACGCACTTTTAATGAATGATTTGTTGTCTGAAAATCCTCAGTGTTGGTGTGTCAGAGAGAGGATGTGCAGATTGTTCATAATTACACTCAGTTTTACTTTATTCTCTTCTTTGATACTACGTCCAGATTATGTCCCAAATCTGGTGGGCCTCTCTTGAATTGATGTTACCAATCCAGCATACCACAGCATAGAAAATCACACTGGCCATCACAGAGTTGTAGAAGGTGTGATTAAAGGAACACAGTCTTCTAAAGAAAAACAGCCTGCTCTGTCCATTCTTAGATAGTTCATCTGTTTCTGCCAGGCAGTTCATTATTCCATAGATATGAAAGACACTATAAAGTAGATAGATAGATAGATAGATAGATAGATAGATAGATAGATAGATAGATAGATAGATAGATAGATAGATAGATAGATAGATAGATACATATGAAAGGCATTATATAACAGATAAATAGATGGACATGAAAGGAGCTAAAAAATCGACTGATAGATATAGCATTATATCATAGTTATGTATAAAGGCATTAATATCAGATATGAAACGTATACAATATCTATATGTAGATAGGAAAGGTACCATATTATATAATAGTGTATAACAAAGTGGTCAAATTTTAGGAACTATATTAAATATTAAGTGTTATGAACGGTGCTGCATTTAGTTTATGTCATACTTAATTGACAGCAGCTAGGCTCTGGCCCCCTGTGACACAAGCACAACAAAAAATGGTTTCTGCCGATGGCTAAAGTGATAAGGTGGTCAGGCCTCAGGTTGGAGTTCTGTCCGGCAGGTTGCTTATACCCAACCTGGTTGGTAGTGCTTACCTCTGATGATCCCGGAAGAAGAACCCACGACCTGCATAATAATAATAATAATAATAATAATAATTCTTTTGATTTATTAAGTGCTTTTCTCACTACTCAAAGCTCTTTTTCAGTGAGTGGGGAGCCAGTTCAAGCACCACTAATTTGCAGCATCCACCTGGATGATGTGACGGCAGCCATTTTTGTGCCAGTACGTTTACCACACATAAATTGTTAGATGGTGAAGGGGTGAAAGATAATTAGACATTCAGAGACAAGGGATGATTAAGGGGCCAGAATGACTTGGTTGTGATGGGCAATTTAGCCTGGACATCTGGATATACCCTGCACCTTATGAAGGATGGCCAGGGATCTTTTATGAGCACAGAGCATCAGGACCTCGGCTTTTCATCTCATCCGAAGGGTGGCACCATTTTTACTGCACAGTGTCCCCGTCACTGCACTGGGGCATTGGCATCCACACACAGACCAGAGGGTAAGTCATCCCTGCTGCCCTCACCAGCACCTCTTCCAGCATCAACCCAAGATAGATAGATAGATAGATAGATAGATATGAAAGGCATTATAAAACAGATAGATAGTACTTTATCTGTCCTCAAGGGGAAATTAAAAATGTATAGAAGTTCAAGAGAGAGACAGCAACATAACAAGTTTATTCGTTTAAAATTAAATCTACAGCACCATAAAGTGGGCCAAAAGTAAAGGGGGTCTGACTACTAGAATAATAAACATTTCCCCTGAAGTGACAATCCTTGAGTCTGAGGATTGTATAAAGATGAAGCTTGGAAACGTAAAAAGTTACGACTGCGTTGGCTTTTTCTGTGAAAGTCTGGTACAAAATGACGGCAAAAGCCACTGCACATGTCACACACCCTCTTTTTTCACAGCTTAAATAAACTTAAGCGCAGCACAGCTAAGATATCAGCTTCACACTACTTCTCTCACACTTTTTTCTTCAGAAATCTTATCCGCATTTCTGAAAGCATCTGTGTTGGTTTCAGAAAGTGTTTACCGCAGCAGGGGCATTGCTCATAGCCATATGTATATGTGATGCCGAGACACAGCAAACTCATGGTGCACAGTCAGAAAAAACAAGCGTACTTCTTTCCTCTAATGTATGATTACAACTTTCTTTGTTCACAACATCAGCCATCTTTGTGGCCAACTGTACAGAGAGGCATTCAGCATATAAGGAGCCTGGAATGGCCCATATGTCAGTGACAAGAGGAAGGCGATGCCCCGCTGTGCACATTTTAGTAACCAATGAATAAACAACACACAAATGCTTAGTTTTTACCGTGCCTTTTTTTATTCAATCACATAAAAACCCTTTGATAGACATTTTACAAAACGACAGGTTTTCAAATGTCCTCTATGTGCCACTGCTTTATATTATGGTAATCTAAGTTTAATGGGGTTATCAGAAAGGCCTCTAGACAGTGCCTATAATTAGAGCACATCATGTGTTGAGGGCTGATGATAATTATTTGAAATTCAATTAATACCTCAATTAGTATGGAGTTGTTTCATCAATGCATTGTGACTTTTGTAATGCAGCTCTTTATTTGGGAAATGGGAAACACACCAACATAACCTCCGACAGTCCATAGAGCTTTCCTCAGACCCTGACATCTGCCACTGGCTTTAGCTGTGAATTTCATTTTCTGCTTTGTAAAACATTTCATTATGTGACCACAAGAGAACTTCCTGATAGATTAAACAGAATATTTTCTATATTTCCAGATTGGCAGCAATCAAAAACAAAAGACCAGTGAGGGTCAAACTACAGTGAGAACTTTCATGAAAAGGGCACAGAGAAGAAACGTGGTCTGGAATGTTCAAATCAGAAACCTGAAATTCTTAACAAAACAAAAGTCTTTTTTCTGTTTATCTGCAGAGAAGTCTTTTCCACATCCATCTACTTATATAATGAAACACTAAGGTCTGTGTGTTCAGTCCCTCTGAGCAATCCGATTGGTCGGTTTGGCTTTGGCAATGAGTGTGAGACATATGAGGCCTATTGAGAGAGTTGCCTTCAGAGTTGGAATGTAAACTCAAGACAGGAGGCGAGAAAGGCGCCTCAAAAATAACGACAGTGTCCGAGAAGCAGGCTTTACAGGAACGTGCTTGAGAAAGTAACCAGTGGTGAACAGACATTCAGAAACAGAAAAATGAAGAGGAAAAGCATTAAAAGTACATGTACAACAGAGCAAATCTTCTTTAATAATTAATTATTCTATTCTGTAATTAAATAATATTCAATTATTCTATTACCTATCTTCAACAGGTACTGTGCCTAGTATATACAGTATATAAAACAGAACGTCTGTCTGTCTGTATGTTCCTTATACACCCTTTGATCATTGTGATCCAAATTTTGTATAGTTGCTCTCTAGGACTATATGGACAAGATAGACTAATTTGGAAGCTAAAATATTGACCTTGGGGGTCCCAGTGTTTTTTATATTTTTTTCCTGTGTGTCTTTTCCAGTTCTTTTAGTTTTTTGGTTTTTAATACATTTTCAAACCTTTCTGGAAACATGGTATAACTTTGTGATTATGGGTTACTGAGTATACACTGATGGGCAAAAATGACCAAGTTGTACATTTAAAATGAAAGCTACATCCCAATAAAATGTTCAGAAAGTAAAAGGGTCTGAATAATCTTTGAACCCACTGTGTGTTAGACTGAATGCCAGTTCTCAGTCTAACCTTTCTGAATTGCCTAAAATAGACGGCCCAGAAAATATGTCAAATAACCTTGAGGGTAACACGCAAAACGGGGACCACGTCTGGAATTAAATACACTTTCCTGCAGCACGGAAGCAGCAGTGGTTTTAATTAGTGTGAAACTGTATTGCCGCATAAAGTAACATCTATGTAACTATTAAAGGAGCTATAAATGAAACACTGGCAAGTCCAGAAATATGCACTGCTCAAAAAAATGAAGGGAACACTTAATCTACACAGCCTGACACCAAGTCAGTGGGGTTTCAGGGATATCAGTCTGTCCAGTTTAGATTGTGAAGCAACTTCACCTGCTTTGGTGCAAATTAAAGTGACAAGAAGTGAAGTGGAGAGGCAACAGCAAGACACCTCCAATAAGGGAATGGTGGCCACAGAGAGTTGCTCTCTTCTTATTTGATTCTTCCCTATAGTTTTGCTTTTTCGTAATGTCCTTGTGACTACGGGTAGCATGAGACAGTAGCTGCAGCCGATTTAGGTTGCAGCTCCTCCAGGATGGCATATCACTACTTGCCGTCACAAGAAGGTTTGCTGTGTCTCCCAGCACAGAGCATGGAGGAGATACCAGGAGACAGGCCATTACACGAGGAAAGCTGCACTGGGCTGTATAAGGGCATCAACCTAGCAGGAGAAATGGTATCTACTCCTTTGTGTGAGGAGGAACAGGGGGAGCACAGCCAGAGTCCTACAAAATAAGCTCCAGTTGGCTACTGGTGTGCATATTTCTGACCAAGCTGTCACAAACAGACTCCATGACTTTGGCATGAGTGCCTGATATCCTCTCTGGAAATGCCATAGTGAACATTATACAGCCTGTAACATCACCCAGCATGACCGGTTTGGCGGTGGGTCAGTGAAGGTCTGGGGAAGCATATCCTTGGAGGGTTGCACTGATCTCCAAGTGCTAGGCAATGGTACCCTGACTGCTGTGAGATACCGGGATGAAATCCTCAGAGCCATTGTCACACCTTACACTGGTGCAGTGGGCCCTGGGTTCCTCCTGGTACAGGACAATGCCCAGGCTCATATGTACAGTTGTGCTTAAAAATTTGTGAACCCTTTAGAATTTTCTATATTTCTGCATAAATATGACCTAAAACATCATCAGATTTTCACTCAAGTCCTAAAAGTAGATAAAGAGAAACCAGTTAAACAAATGAGACAAAAATATTATACCTGGTCATTTATTTATTAAGGAAAATGATCGAATATTACATATCTGTGAGTGGCAAAAGTATGTGAACCTCATGGATGATCAGTTAGTTTGAAGGTGAAATTCGAGTCCGGTGTTTTCAATCAATGGGATGCCAATCAGGTGTGAGTGGGCACCCTGTGTTATTTAAAGAACAGGATCTATCAAAGTCTGCTCTTCACAACACATGTCTGTGGATGTGTATCATGGCACGAACAAAGGAGATTTCTGAGGACCTCAGATAAAGAGTTGTTGATGCTCATCAGGCTGGAAAAGGATACAAAACCATCTCTAAAGAGTTTGGACTCCACCAATCCACAGTCAGACAGATTGTGTACAAATAGAGGAAATTCAAGACCATTGTTACCCTCCCCAGGAGTGGTTGACCAACAAAGATAACTCCAAGAGCAAGGTGTGTAATAGTCGGCGAGGTCACAAAGGACCCCAACTGAAGGCCTCTCTCACATTGGCTAATGTTCATGTTCATGAGTGCACCATCAGGAGAGCACTGAACAACAATGGTGTGCATGTCAGGGTGGCAAGGAGAAAGCCACTGCTCTTCAAAAAAACATTGCTGCTCGTCTGCAGTTTGCTAAAGATCATGTGGACAAACCAGAAGGCTATTGGAAGAATGTTTGGTGGACAGATGAGACCAAAATAGAACTTTTTGGTTTAAATGAAAAGCGTTATGTTTGGAGAAAGGAAAACACTGCATTCCAACATAAGAACCTTATCCCATCTGTGAAACATGGTGGTGGTAGTATCATGGTGTGGGCCTGTTGTGCTGCATCTAGGCCAGGATGGCTTGCCTTCATTGATGGAACAATGAATTTTGAATTATATCACAGAATTCTAAAGAAAAATGTCAGGACATCTGTCCATGAACTGAATCTCAAGAGAAGGTGGGTCACGCAGCAAGACAAAGACCCTAAGCACACAAGTCGTTCTACCAAAGAATGGCTAAAGAAGAATAAAGTGAATGTTTTGGAATGGCCAAGTCATAGTCCTGACCTTAATCCAATTGAAATGTTGTGGAAGGACCTGAAGCAAGCAGTTCATGTGAGAAAACCCACCAACATGCCAGAGTTGAAGCTGTTCTGTACGGAGGAATGGGCTAAAATTCCTCCAAGCCGGTGGGCAGGAATGATCAGAAGTTACCAGAAACGTTTAGTTGTAAAGGGGGGTCACACCAGATACAGAAAGCAAAGGTTCACATACTTTGGCCACTCACAAATATGTAGTATTCGATCATTTTCCTTAATAAATAAATTACCAAGTATAATATTTTTGTCTCATTTGTTTAACTGGTTTCTCTTAATCTATTTTTAGGACTTGAGTGAAAATCTGATGATATTTTTGGTCATATTTATGCAGAAATATAGAAAATTCTAAAGGGTTCACAAACTTTCAAGCACAACCGTAGGCAATTCCTGGATGTTAAAGTCATTGATGTTTTTGACTGGCCTGCACAAACCATCCACCAGCTCTCCTCTTGTAATGTCCTCTCTCCTGGTATCTCCTCCATGCTCCTGAGACTGTGCTGGGAGACAGCAAACTTTCTTATGATGGCGCATATGGATGTGCCATCCTAGAGGAGCTGGACTACCTGTGCAACCTGAATCAACTTCAATTACCAGTAGTGACAAGGACACTAGCAAAATGCAAAACTAGAGAAGAATCAGTCAGGAAGAATAAGGAAAGAGCAAATGTCTGTGGCCACCACCTGAAAAACCCATTCCCATTTTGGCGGGTGTCTTGCTGTTGCCTCTCCAGGTCACCTGTTGTTACTTTCATTTGCACCAAAGCAGGTGAAGTTGATTCACAATTGCTTATGCTTCCTGGAAACTGGACAGACTGATATCCCTCAAGCTTAACTGACTTAGACTGGTATGGTTAAGCGTTCCCTTAAGTTTTCTGAATAGTATATTTCCACAATAAATCCCAGTAAACCCTACTTCTCCTGGGCTGCCAGTCCCAAAGTTACATGTGTTTAATACCTCTTGTGGTCAGTGGAGGACTTCTGTGCACACATAATTCAAGTACCCTCAAAACGAAACTAATAATAGCATCATTTCAGCTTTTATCACAACACTGTAGGAATGAAGTGCCCTTGTGCTAAGCTGCACATAAAGGAAGACACGTCCTCCCCACCTTCACTACAAAATACTTATTACATACAGTATAACATATTTAGTCAATAAGAGCTGAATCACAGGGCTTTGAGATGTTCCTACTGGAATGAGGCGCAGTCTATCAAAGCTCATGCAGAGGGTGGCAGCATGAGATCTATTATACCATCTCTCAAAGCATTAAGCGTTAGGCATTATTTTAGTGGTGTGAAACTGGAATATGTCTACAACATGGGGAGAAAGTACATCAAGATAGCATCTGTGCGCTATAATTACGCTACAGGCAATTGAAGTAACATCCTGGAGCATCACATATCTGGACTACATCTGAAATAATATCATCTTATTTAAAATTGACTTTCTAAATTCAATAATTAATCTTTTTTTATTTTTATTTTTGCCTGGAAATGATTTTGGAATGCTGTTTAAATTCCTCCTTAGAACATATAATTGACATTAATGTAAAGTTACAGTTTCTAGAAACAGATACCCAAGGTGCCAAGCCAGCTTAGGAGAGTTGTGAAATGCTCACTTTAAGTGGGTGTAGCTGTTGCTGTAGACATTTAAGTGCTGGCACAAATAGCTGAAGGATGTGGATTCAAACTGTAACCAGGTCTGTGTGTTTCTAAAGTATGGCACTAAAACACCACAAGCAAAAAGGTGATGGGGTCTTCGTGACTAGAATGAAAGCCAATGACTGATTCAGTTCTCTGCAGACCCTGTGGTATGCAGCAGATTTTATTCCAATCCATTAGTATCAGTCACTTCATATCTACAGCATGAACACTCTCATTGCAATCACTTAAACAGAGTGTTACTTAAAAACACACAAACAATCCTGTCCACCTTAGTTTCTCCATAATAACATCAGCTTGAGATGTAAAAGTCTCTAAAGTCCTACTCTCCACTACACTGCTTGATCATTTATTCCATTTGTGGTTCTTTGCGTGAAGAAAAACTTTCTAACATTTGTGTGAAATCTGCCACAAATTTCCATCCATGTCCCCATGTTCTTGGTGGAGAATCTCTCTCTCTCTATATATAGACAAGCTAAAATACCCAGCGTTGCCCAGGAAGAAAATCAAGTGTTTTTTTTTTATTTGATTGAGAAAAATATAATCAAAAAAACACACAACTTTAAAAATAAAAATAAATTAACGAACAATGAAGACTCACTAATGTGCTTGTCTTGCAGTCTTGTATGTATGTTATTATGCAGTTGATGTGCGGAACTGGAAAACTCTAATTTCAAAAGTAACAGGCAGGTGCGGTGGTTGTCAAACATCAAGAATGCTGGCAGTCACCTCCAGTTCACCTTCTGGTGGTTGTTCCGAGTGTCAACTAGATGATAACATGCATACAAGACCTTAAGATCAAATACCCAGAAGGGGGTGAATTTACCCTACAGTATGTTTAGTTGACCAATGAGAAGCATGTGTACCAAATTTCATGAAAACCGCTCCAGCCATTCGGACAAGATGCTGGAACATACATACATACACACACAGATACATTGACTTTTATATAAAGTATATAGATGACAAAACGTCTGGCATCTGACATTCGTTACTGCGTGTAATGTTGTCTGGTGTCCACAAGAGGGTGGGATTGTCCAATGAACAAGGGCAACGAGTAGCACAAAGAAAGAGGGATGTACGGGCTAGAATGGCTGATGAAAATGGCAACAAGTAGCACAAGGAAAGAGGAACATAAGGGCTATAATATCCAATGAACAAGGGCAACAAGATGCACAATGAAAGAGGGACGCAAGAGCTAGAAGGCCTGCTGGAAAAACTTAAGACCAGAAGATCTGCCATCTTGAGACAGTTCAATTGGGAACTTCTGTCTGGAAATATGTTTCCACAATTATTGCATACTTTATTTGTCTTTATTTACCATACCATACCATATTTATTTGTTGAGTGCTTAAAAACACAGCATTACAACTGACCGAAGCGCTGTACAGTTACATTTAATTTAATTTCACTTCAATTATGCTGGATCACCAGGGTGGTGCCCCAATTCTTTATTGTGATCTGCCTGTTCTCTTACTATATAATAGTGCATTATTGTTGTAGAAAATACTTAGTAAATAAAAAGTCTTGAGTCATCATTAGAAATAAAACGCAAGGACGTCCTTTATTTACACCATTTGGTGCAGACGCACTATGTGACCAGCAAGTCTCTCCATAGCAAGTCTGCTTAGTCCTAAGAATGCAGCTGCTGCTATCACTTAAGGTCATTTACATAGAGTAGCTGGTAAACATTTCAATCCCACCAATGAGCACGCAAATAAAAGGTACATTTTAGCAATACAACCACCAAGCCATTAAATAACCAAATGAACATTGCTGATTAAGAAAGAAGGCACAGTTATGGGACACTCTCTGGAGGAAGTAGTAGAGGGCACAATGAAGACAGAAATGAGTGCCATTATGAACAACACTGCAGACCCCCTTTCTGACACACCAACAATGAGGACTTTCAGACAATAAATTAGTCAGCACAAGTGTGTCAGGAAACATAATGGAACTCTTAATGTAAGGGGGCTCTTTCTTACCTATAGCATCCATCCATCCATCCATTTTCTAACCCGCTGAATCCGAATACAGGGTCACGGGGGTCTGCAATACATCTTTATAATGC
Source organism: Polypterus senegalus (assembly GCF_016835505.1). Classification (NCBI taxonomy): domain Eukaryota; kingdom Metazoa; phylum Chordata; class Cladistia; order Polypteriformes; family Polypteridae; genus Polypterus; species Polypterus senegalus. Next base: position 16,789,309 of record NC_053166.1, on the reverse strand, counting down.
CTCAATGGGACTGGAAAGGCTTTCTTATTTTTAACCAAGTCAGAAGTTTTTATTCTTTTTAGTTTCCTTTACTTTTAGTTACTCTGGTGTGTATTTGTCCATCCATCCATCCATCCATCCATTCCGCTGTGTGTATTTGTTTCATTCATCCATTATCCAACCCACTATAGCTAACTACAGGGTCACAGGGGTCTGCTGGAGCCAATCCCCGCCAACACAGGGTGCAAGGCCCACCGCAGGGCACACAAATCCACACACCAAGGACAATTTAGGATTACCAATGCACCTAACCTGCATGTCTTTGGAGAACATGCAAACTCCACGCAGGGAGGACCCGGGAAGCGAACCCAGATCTCCTAACTGCGAGGCAGCAGTGCTACCCACTGTACCACCATGCCGCCCTATTTGTTTCATATAATATTAATTTATTGAGGAGAGTTTAGGAGTATGCGCTGATACCCACCACATGATAAATCAACTCAGGATCTCCAGATTAGGAACCAAGTGCAGCCATGCAACGGGTGACACCTCAGCACCACATTAATTCTGATGGAATGGAGTAGTGTGAGGTTTTTTATGGTGGCTAAAGTGCCAATTATGCCCCTGACCCCCATGTTTTTCCCTGCAGGTCTGGGGGCCTACTTGCAAAGATGGATGCAGATTAACGTCATACCCAGGACGAAGCGATTGCAGGTTAAGGGGCCCAACTTCAGCTGTTTACGGGATTTGAACAGGCAACCTTCTGATTACCAGTGCAGATCCCTACCTCAGAGATACCACTCTGCAATAATTTATTGAGCTTTTGTAAAAAGCCAAATTTCCCATTGTGGACAAAAAAAAATGTCTAGCTATTCCCCCTCTGGCATTAAATAACATCCAAAAGCCCCAAAATGGTTAATCATTAAAAGTCTTGTCTACACATTTGGTTTACAGAACAAACTCCTGTAGTACTAGAGTGTTGTACCGTGTTATGATTACCTCTTGTCTGAAGAAGGGGCCTGAGTTGCCTCGAAAGCTTGCATATTGTAATCTTTTTAGTTAGCCAATAAAAGGTGTCATTTTGCTTGGCTTTTAAGAACAAACTCCTTAAAGTGTTATCACAGAACAAACAATGTTAAATGTTATTTAAGATCTCATTTCCAAAGATAAAGTGTGCTGGTACAAATGAAGTCAGGATGTCCTCTTCTCTTCCCTTACAATGACATTTTTACAGATATATCTAAATATATATTTATACTTGGCATTTTCCCAAACAAAAAAGAGACTGCAGGTATTAAGATATTACCCCTGCCTGTCACAGTCTACCCACCCTCTGTTCACTCTCCTTCCAACTTAAAATTCAAGAGTCAAGATTTAATAACAGTATTGACACACACAAGTTATGAGATAAACGAATTTAACATCTTAACCTGAAGAGACTTCTTCACGCATCCAATGAATATGTCGAAGTGTGTTTGTGTTAAACCGGTTGTTTGATGGCTGTTGAGGAATGAGGACTGCTGTTTTCCCAATGTTGTGTATGTATGCCGATGTTTTACTTGTATGAGCTCATCAAATCAAATTCCACGCCACAGACATTATGGAAAAAAGTATTTACTTTATTATTCTTTTATATAGTGTGCATTATTAGCCTTTCTAAAGTATTCTGTGATAGTGTTCATTATGACAGAAGAAACATGTAATAAAGGCTGACAGACTGAGACAGACGCACTATCCTTCCTTTGACATACAAACATCTCTTAAAGTTCTTTATGAATTTCTCCACAAATTATATTTCTTCAGTTGGAGAGAACTGGATTCTGTAAAGCGTAGTACAGTAGGTGGAAATGTACACCTTCATTAAATTCTTTTGTACTGGGAAAATATGCAGATTCCTATCAGAAAAGCTCTTAGCTGTGTGTGATCAGTCACCTGCTGGCAAGATCAAAGTGAGACCAGCCACAGACAACACACATACAAAGCAGAGGTGGGCGTGAGATTAAATAAAGCGATTTGAAAAAGAAAGAAATTAACTCACCCTGCTGCTGTAGCGTAAGCACAATGTACTTATATTCGTGTGGCCTCTTAAGTAAAGCAGCAGAAACCTGATGAAAACAATTCAGCAATGACATTTGGCTGGCTCTGGAAGTGTCACCCACTGGAATCTGCAAAAGACCAGAAAGTAAGATAAAAGAATGACAACAGCACATAAAAGAGCAGAGATAAAGTCAAAAAAAAAAATGACAACAGCACACGAAAGACCAGAGAGAAACAAGAACAACAACATTACAGTGACCTCAAATCAGAGCCACAGATCAGGAACCCGTTGTCTTCTGAATTGCTAAATTTTCTTGCTGTAAGAATCTAATTAACCCCCGAAAGTAACCAGAGTATATTCTCCTATTGTCAAGGATGCCAACCTCTCCCCATTGAGGGCATGTAACATCTCTGAAGAGTTAAAGGAACATTTCCTCTGCCACCTCTGAGAGCCAGCCAGTGGTGACAATGAACATCAGATGAGAACTGGCTAGTCAGGCCAACAAAGTTCGCCAGTCCTGTCCAGTTAATTCTTCTAAAAAAACATCAAGTCGAGTGTTGAAAGTCCTTAAAGTCCTACTGTCTACCACACTACTTGGTCACTAATCCCTGGTGTCTGTGGTTCTCTGTGTAAATGATGATTCAACAGATTGCTATTCCTTTTGCTGGACTGGACAGCATTTTTTTAGGCCGTTTTAATTAAACAAACAAACAAATCAATCCAAAAAATAAAAGGTCTTAAACAAAAAGCTTACGGATTAAACCTAAATAATATAATTTCTCATAGAATAAAAAAAAACACAATACATAGATAGGTGGGCACACACAGCCTTCAGAAAGTATTCTGACCCTTTGGCTTTTTTTTTTTTTTAATATTTTGCTGCTGCAGCCTTGTGCTAAAATCATTTAAATCCATTTTTTTCACTCATCAAGTATCACTTAATAAATGACAAAGCAAAAAATGCAGCTTTCAATATTTTTGCAAATTAAAAATAAAACAAGTGAAATATGCCATTGACACAAGTATTCAGACCGTTTTAGTTGACAGAGATTATGGCCTGGAGTGTTGCTGGGATTGACACAACAAGCTGTACCCTCCTGGTATTTGTGGGTTTACTGCCATTCTTCACTGCAGGTCCTCTAAAGCTCTGTCAGATTTGATGGAGACCCTCAGTGAACAGCTATTTTCAGTGCTCTCCAGACAACTAATCTGGTTTGGCCATTTTAGAATGTTCTTAGAGTTGTCAATAAGCCACTCCTTTGTTGTCTTTACTTTGTGGTTTGGATCATTGTCCTGTTAGAAGGTGAAACTTCTGCCCAGTTTTAGGTCCACAGCGCTCTGAACTTTGTTCTGTTCAGCTTTCCCTCAACCCTGACTAATCTCCCACTGCCTGCCTCTGATAAACAACACCACAGCATGATGCTGCCACCATCTTGCTTCACCATTAGAATGGTGCTGCGCAGGCGTTCATCAGTGCCAGGTTTCCTCCACACTTGACACTAATCTTAGTTTCTTCGGACCAGAGAACCTTATTTCTCGCAGTCCTTTAGGTTATTATTTGTGAAATTCAAGTGGGCTTTCATGTGTCTTTTACTTAAGAGAAGCTTCTATCTGGCACCTCTGCCATAAAGCCCAAATACATGGAGCGTTACAGTGATGGTTGTCCTTTTGGAAGTTTCTTCCATCTCTACACAGGTTCTGTCTCCAAATCCCTGTCCCTAAAAAAACACCCAAGAGCATGATTCTGCTAACACCATTCTCCACCACTGGAACATTATTATGAAGTTAATGTGGGGTGACCGCTTTCCTTCAAACGTGACGTTAAGAACCGTGGACAAGCAGTTCAATTTTGGTTGCACTGGAAAAGAGAATCTTCTTTCTCATAGTCCTTTAGGTGTCTTTTCTGAAAACTCCAAGCAGACTTTCACGTGTCATCTGGTCACTCTGCACTAAAGAGCAGATTAGTAGACTGCTGCAGTGGTGGTTGTTCTTCCGGAAGTCCTCTCAAACTCCATCCAGCTTGTTTTTTTTTCTCGGTCAGAGTGATCATTGTGTTCTTGATTGCATCTCTTACCATGGCCTTTCTCCCCACAATTGCATATTTCAACTGGGTGGGTAGCTTAAGGAAGAGATGTGGTTGTTTCAAGCTTCTTCCATTTCAGAAATCTGAAGACAGTTTAGCTCTCTGGAGTCTTTATTGCTGCTACAGGACATTTTTTGTAGCCTTCTGTAGGTATTTGACATGACGCAGTTCTGTCTCTAAGCTCTGCATCCAGTTCCTTTGACCTCTGTTCAGCTGTAGGACCTGCTGTAGACAGCTGTGCAACTTTCCTAATCAGGTCAAATTAACCCAATTAACCAAAGGTGGACTCCAAAGAAGATGAAGAACACTTCAATAATGACCAACGGAATGGGACCCACCTTTTTGGTGTCACAGCAAAGGGCCTGAGTACTTGTGTCAATCGTATAATAGCAATAAAATTGCAAAAATTCCTACAGTTCTGTTTTTGTGGTACAGAATGTTGCTTGATAAGGCTGAAGCATCACAAAATGTGTAAAAATGTGCTGGCTTTTGAAGTTCACAATTGTGGCAGACGCCCAGAGATCTTGCCCTACCGGGACACCTGGAACCCGGAAGGACCGGGAGAGGGAGAATACCTCCCCCTGGGTATAAGAGGGCAGCCCCCCTGGATTCCATCAGGACCATGGAACTGGGAAACTCAGCCCTGTGGGGGTTCGTGGTCGCCACCAGGGGGTGCCTGGATGGTTCCTGAGCCAAAGACAACAGCACTTCCACCACACTAGGAAGTGCTGCCGGAAGACCATCACAGAGCACATCTGGGGTGGGATAAAAGGGGCCACCTCACTCCATTCGAGGAGTCGGAGACGGGAGGGAAAAGACGGAGCTTGCGAGAGAGAAGTGGAGGCGGCTGAAGAGAAGCACAAAGGACTGAGCCTTGTGGTTTGTGTACGGTATTGTGTGTGCAGTACTTCAAATAAATAGTGTGTGTTTTTGGGACATCTGGAGTCCGTGTCTGTCTGTTGCCGGGCTGATCTTTCACACAATATACTTTAAAAGTTCAATATGCATAAATATAGCCATCATGACAGAGGAACTATTAAACCTCTAGCTTGAATGGACTAAAAGACTTTATAAAATAAGAACTTATTATGCAAAAAGTAATCAAAGAAGTACAAAACAGAAAATAAGGGAAAAAGGTGCAAAGGATGTGACTGTAAAGACAACGCAACACAAAAGTCCAAACCTGTAAACCATTTTCAGACCCCAAACAGCAAAGAATCCTCCAAACCAGAGAACTGTAAGAAAGCAGCACTTACAGAACTAACTCCAAACAACACTCGAGGACAACTTGAGGGACGCCACCTAGTCCACCAGAACAGAAAGGTGGAGGGTAGTCCCTCAGTTGTAATGTCAAGGTGGCTTCACCGCTTGGGGGTTTCATCATCACACACGTGCGAGTAGGAGGACGTTGTGTGGACCAAGTAAAGGCAATTCCACGCCAGGCCAGGGGAGGGCAGGGTGCACTAAACCTTCTCCTGTTATCTCTTCAGACCAGCCGTGGGAAAACCTATCTGAACCAAGAACGTCACTTCCAGTTCCGGCACCCAGAAGAACGTCACTTCCGGTTCCGGAGCCCAGAAAAACATCACTTCCGGTGACCCTACATCACTCCCTGTCTGATCACTTAAAACCGCCATCTTTGCCATCCTTCATCAGTTCTGTCCTGGACTCTCTACAGTCAACTTCATTGTTGCTTGAAAAACCAAACCTTTGCAGCTAGGAATATTATACGGGTAGATGCCCCAAACCTTTTTACGTGTGTCAAGTCTCTTTCTTTAACAACAGCAAGGGAGGCAGTTTAACGATACAGTACAACGATACTCAGTAATAAACAAACCTAACAGAAATTAGACAGAAACGTCAAAAATATAAGAATTCAAAAATAACCGAAGAGGACATGTACAGTACGTGAGACCAGGCTGTAACACAACATAAGTAGCACCTTATATTGATACTGCAGTCTCTTTCTTGATACTCTACAGTACTTTAAAGGCATTAACACCTTCTCCAGCTATTATTAGCACTTCCCTCCCTATTAATTTTGCATAGCACCTTTCATTTCCATCATTAGCCTTTCCCTCTTCTTCCTGCCTCCCTCTTTAATGTCCATCGTTTATTACATCCGCCTTCCTTGAACGGCAGCATCCGAATTACAGCTTCTGTCAGTCTATTTGTGTTTTACACAACCCCCTTCCTCCCTGCCATTTGTCCATCCTTCCGTCTTACACATCACTTTTTAATAGTTAAAGATCTATTGATTCCCAGCCTGTTGATTTCATTTCTCTATTTTATATACGGTATTTTATTTGTGTGGTTCCTCACCACATTGGATAGAGTTTTTCTCATTTGTCCATCTGCACTCACTGAGCACATTATTGTGGACATCTGTAAATCTGCTAACCCCTGCAACTATTGAATCAGCCAATCACGTGGCAGCAGAGCAGTGCATAAAATCCTGCAGATAAAGGTCAGGATCTTCAGTTAAGGTTCACATCAAACACCAGAATGGGGAAGAATATGATCTTAGTGATTTTGACCATTGCATTATTGTTGGTGCCAGGTGGACTGGTTTGAGTATTTATGGAACTGCTAATCTTCTGAAATTTTCATACACAAGTGTCTCAGAAAAGTGTGAAAAACAAAAATCATCCATCAAGTGGTAGTTCTGCAGACAGAAACAGCTTGATGATGACAAACGTCAGAGGAGAATGGCCTGCCTGGTTTAAGCAGACAGAAAGGCTACGGTAATTCAGATAATTATTCTGTAAAACTGTGGTAAGCAGAAAAGCATTTCAGAATGCACAACATGTCAAACTTTGAGGTGGATGGGCTACAACAGCAGAAGACCACATCAGGTTCCACGCCTGTCAGCCAAGAACAGACTCCTGAATGGGCTGCAGTGGGCACAGGCTCACCAAAACTAAGCAGATTAAGATGGTAAAGTCGAAGTCAGGTCTGATGAATCTCAATCTCTCCTGAGGTACACAGGTGGTAGGGTCACCAATGACATTAATCCATGCACCCAATCTGCCCTGTGTCAACAGTCCAACAACAACAGGTAGTGGTGTAACAGAGTGGGGAATGTTTTCTTGGTACACTCTGACCCTGTTAATACCGCTTGAATGCCAAGGCCTATGCGAGTATTTTGGCAGGCCATGTGCATCCCTTCATGGCAACAAGTAACCCGTCTTCTAATGACTACTTCTATCACGATAATGCATCCTGTCACAAAGCAAAAGTCATCTCAAACTGGTTTCATGAACATGACAATAAGTTCAGTGCTTTTCAGGGGCCTTCCGGAATCCAATAGAACACCTTAAGGGATTTGGCAGAATGGGAGATTTGTAGCATGGTTCAGAAACTGAGTGATGCATTAATGTCAACATGGGCCAGAATCCCAAAGGAATGTTTCCAACATTCTTGTAGAGTTCATGACATGAAGAATTGAGGTTGTTTTGGAAGCAAAAGGAGGCCCTACCACATATTAGTATAGCGGTCCTAAGATTATGATCAATGAGAGAATTATGTGAGGACTGTCCAGGATATGCATGAGGGAGTGAGGACTCGGGTTAAGGTAACAGACAAGATCAAGTTAGAGGAGGTCTGCACCAGGGATGATCTTGAAGTCTTGACCTATTTAAACGGGTTATGGATGTGTTTGAGTTGTGGGGTAAAAGACCAATCGGATTAGTGCTGATGGCATTGTGTGCTGTGGCACCAGAAAAGAGGTATTGGAGAAGAAGATGGAAGAATTGAGGAGGGCGTTGGAAGACAGAGGACTGAAGATAAATAGGAAAAAGACGGCAGAATATCTGAAGTTTAATGATCATCAGGATTCAGAAGTTAGCCAGCAGAGTGGAAAAGTTGAAATATCTAGGATATTTCATAGAGTGCAGTGTGGATGGAACAATTGAGAAGAAGCTATCAGGCATATTGTTTGATAAAAGAATTGAGGAGAAGGTTAAAGTTAATGAGTGGTAAGACTAACAATGATGCATGGAGCTGAGACATAGGCAGTAAAGGAAGCACGGGAGAAGAAGTTGGATGTGGTAGAAATGAAAACGTTGAGATAGATGTGTGGAGTTACAAAAAAAAAAGGACAGAATCAGAAATAAGACAATCAGAGATACAACAGAAGTGGGAGAAAAATACAGGAAAGTAGAGTGAAGTGGTATGGACATGCGATGAGGGGAGACAGTGAAGGTGTGGGCAAAAGAGAGATACGAATGGAAGTGCAGGGGATGACCAAAGTGGAGGTGGAAGGATAAAGCAAAAGAAGATCTGAATTTAGCTTCACGGAGACAGTTGATTGGGCACATGGACCCAACACAGAAGTGGGAAAAGATGAAGACGTATCTATCATACAGCACTATTAAATGGCTAAGGATCTATTGATAACCAACCTCTTCTATCATTTCTCTATTTTATACATCTTATTTCCATCCATCCATTGTCCAACCCGCTATATTCTAACAACAGGGTCACGGGGGTCTGCTGGTGTGAATCCCAGCCAACACAGGGCACAAGGCAGGAAATAAACCCCGTGCAGGGCACCAGCCCACCGCAGGGCACACACACACAGCACACACTAGAGACAATTTAGAATCACCAATGCACTTAACCTGCATGTCTTTGGACTGTGGGAGAAAAACCAGAGTACCCGGAGGAAACCCACGCAGACACGGAGAGAACATGCAAACTCCACGCAGGGAGGACCCGGGAAGTGAACCCAGGTCTCCTAACTGCGAGGCAGCAGCGCTACCAGTGTGCCACCGTGCAGCCCCTATACATCATATTTCTTATTTTTAATTCCTTGCCACATGACATACTGATTTTTTTACATACGTACACTACGCTATTACAGGGTCCATTTCATATCTCCCTTTTACAGCTATTTGTTATATAGCACCTTTCACAAAAAGCATTTCAAATTGCACAAGTCACTACAACTAAGTTTATTAGTTTATTACAACAAATCACAGATCAGGTATGGCCAACATGTCATCGTGACAACATGTAAAAAGTACAAAGGTGAGCCCAAGAAGAAAAAATGAAGCAACAGCAGTCAAATGTAAGATGGCAGGAGGGTTTTCACTGAGGACGGACTGCTTTGCTCTCACACCATGCACTCTCAGGAATGTGAAATAGGAAAGGAAGCACACAGTGAAAGGTTTTGCATTCAGGTCAGACAAGGTGAGAATGAGGACAAGCTAAACTTGGCTACCGTCTGAAGAACAAGCCTGCAAGCTAAACAGTAGAAAATAAAGCTGCCCAAGCTGCCAAGTCTCACGCTCTGGGGGTCTCTCTCTCTCTTTTTCACTCTCGATGTCTCCTTCTTCTCAGACGCTGCTATGCAAATCTCAGCAAATCTCGCTGCACGGACGCTGATCCAGAGTGAACTGACAAGCCCACGAACTTCTCCAAACATGCAGAGCAGAGGACAGGAGTGTCCACAACCAAATATTCATGACTACAAATGTTTGTGACAGACAACCTAAAAAACAGACTTACTATCCAAATAAATAAACACATTCATGGACCTTTTCTTTTGTTAACTTGCTTTCATCAATGGATGTGGTCGACTGCCTTTCTGAGCAGATGCTTGTATTTCACTGATAAATGCTGGGAATGATTCTGATCCTGGGATTAGCGCAAGGTCCAATACTTGTTCTTGAGCCACTTCTGAGGTGAAGTCAGTTTTAAATTCAGTCTACTTGAGGGCAGAAGCACACACATCTCAGAACCTGTAATTTATACGTGGGTTGGGGGAGAACTGCCTTACTCCATTTACCCTTTATTGATGGGACAGTAGTGCTCATTTCAGTAAGCACACTTTCATGTCATGTCTGCAAATCTATTATGAATCATAGCTCCACAAACAAAAAAGGTCAATTAGCTGCCGTGTAGAAGGTTATGGTGCACCAACACAGTCTTTTAAATGCAGTGCCTATAAAAAGTTTTCACCTCCTTTGGAAATTATATAACACCAGTAAAGGTGTACTGCACAATAACGTGTAGTGAATACACTTGACTTATAGTTTTCGTCCTCTTTCTCTGTACGTTTATCATTCGTTTGCTCAGAGGTTGATGCGCTTGCTGCTTCCTGAGCTGCTCTTCTTTTCTCCACCCTAGTGGCCCGCTTCTTCTCTTCTTTCGTCAGCATCTTTTCGCGTTAAAACTGATTAAGTTAGTTTTTGTGTTGCAATTACTTAGTACGTTTTCTTTCATTTTTCACTTAAGCTGGCACTTAAATCTTCAATCTGCCTCAAGAATGATTAGCGAAGGTGGTAGGGAATGAGAACGGCACCCATACTCCTATGACGCATGGCCGCCCTGCTGCACGCTGCTGAGAGTTAACACTACAATAAAGTAAAATAAAAATAAAAGGAGTAATAAAAATCATCACCCCAAAAGCGGATAGTAGGCGTCACGTAGTATATGTGTATCAAATTTCAAGTCAATAGGTAAAACAGTTTGCGAGCAACAGGTGATTTAAAATCCTGGACAGACAAACGAACAGCCATGGTAGCGTATTATATAGGATTGAATACACAGTGCATTTAGTTTGTCTGCTTTGACCCTCATTAACAGAAAAAAAAAAAAACTCTTTAAATAACACATCTCTGCAAATAAAAAAAACATTAAATAAGTGATGGTATAAGTATTCACCTCCTTTAATATGACATACCTAAATCACCAGTGGTGCAGCCAACCGAGGTCAGTTGGTGTATCTTGGCCACTATGTAGTGGGCGGCTTCATTTTCATCAAAATATCAGGTGATACTAACAGACAAAAGAAACTGATTAAAGGGCTGCTTCCACCTGGGGAGTCAGGCTGAACTCACTGGGGGAATTAGTACACAGTAAAAAATGTCAGTAAATTTAACAGTAAAAATACTGTAAATGGTGAAAGTAAAATACCTTTTCTTAAAAAATGTTCTACTGAAATTTACCTGCATATCTATTCATTATTTTTTACAGCCAAGTTCTGTAAAATTGATATTTTTCTACCTTCAAAATATGCTACATACCGTTTACAGATGCATTACAATTGCACTGAAAAAACCTTTTGTTAATTTTACAGTGTAAAACTGTTAAATAGCGAAGGTAAACCACTGTAAAATGTAAAACGGTAAAGCGCTGTGTCAGTAACACCGAAGTTATGATATTTGCATAAGGAAATGCCCCCTTTTACCACACTGTTCCTAGTGAACTTGCATACCTTTGAACAGGAGGATATTAAACTTAAAGTTCTCAGATTTATTTTTCCCTGCGTGCTGAAGGTTTTTTGAGGTTATAGAAGCTGATTTATGGTGGATTGTATTCAATAAGCCAGCACACCTGTAGGACACCATACACCACAAAAGCAAACTTTACTTCCCCACCAGACAATGTGCCATAACTTCCTTAAACATTGAATTGTACTGAATGTGCATAATTAAATAGTACATGTTTGCTATTGGTTGTTGTTACTTTACTGATGTAACCTGCGTACTGAGGTTTGACCCTGACAATACTTCCTAATTGGTTTATTGATTGGCATGTTTATGACAGTGCATGGATTTCTGGTTATGGTTAGACATTTTCTTCTGTTGGAATGTGCTGTAAAGAAAAAACAGTAATTTACTACAAAGTTATACCATAGACCTAAAAATATTGTTAACTTATTTATTACGGTAAATTTCTGGCTTACCAGCTTCCAGTTTTTTATCATAAAAATAACATTTTTATAGACCTTTTTTATTGTAAAATTCTGGCAACCCAGCTGCCAGTATTTTACCATAAACTTAAATTTTTTCTTTTTACAGTGTAGAACAAGATGTCATGCAGGAAGCTGGCAAATATGTTGGACAATGACTCTCACCCTTGTATGAGGATTTAGTGAAGCAGAAGAGCACCTTCAGTGACAAACTGAGACAACTGGGTCACTCCAAGGAGCACAATGTGAGGTCACACATACCCTCAGCCATCAGGCTCTATAATGAGTCACCCCACGGTCGAGGTGGTCGTGTTGGCTGTTTGCTGAATGGCACCGAGTCAGTCTAGCAGACATCTTAAAAGAAAATTACACCATGTGCAATACACTGCACCAATATACAGTGCCAGTGACTGGCATCCTATACTGTGAAAGCGTAACAGATAAATGTGTTCAATTCTAATCAACTTACACTTAGTGAATCTACTATATAGTGCCTTTCACATCTATCTATTGTGACATATGGCCGGAACTTTATCCCGGCCAATACCCCCACGCCGCTAGATGGAGTCCTCTCTGCAACATGGAGGTGCCCCGAATTCCAGCATGGCATCATGGACCATGGAGTTCGGCTTCATAGCCCTGCTGGATACTATGGGGGCCACCAGAGGACACTGCAGGGAGACATGAGCATTGTTTCTATTATAGCCCAGAAGTACTTACAAGTCACGGGGATGGAAGAACTAAAGTACTTCCGGGCTGAAGAAAAGAAGAAGTTTTCATCTGACCTGGAAGTGCTATGAAATCACATGGACTGAGGGACAGAAGTACTTCCGGGTCAAGGACTATAAAAAGGACTGTGGGATACCCAACAGACTGAGCTGAGTTGGGAGGAAGGGTGATGGAGCTGCTGGGTGGAGAGGAGGATTATTGATTGTGTATTATTATTGATTTATTGTTATTGTGATTATTATTGAGTATATTGGAGGTGGAGGTGCTTTGTGCACATTATTAGAAATATTAAATTTCATTTCTTTATTTTACCTGGTGTACGTGTTGTCTGCGGGTTTCACGGGGCAACAGCGACCCCTGCTGTCACACTATCTATCTGTCTATCTATATGTTTTAGACACCACATAACAAGATCAATTACTGTGACTGTCTGGGGTGTCACAAAATAAATGTCATCTCAAACTGGTTTCACTAATTTGACAATGAGCTCAGTGTTCTTCATTGGCCTTCCCAGTCATCAGACCTGAATCCAACAGAACACCTTTGGGATGTGGTAGAACAGGAGATCCGCAGCATGAATGCGCAACTGCCAGTCAGCATAGATTGTGTGATGTAATCATATCAACATTGACCATGATCTTAAAGGAATGTTTCCAGCATCTTGACAAATTCATGTCACAAAGAACTGAGGCCGTTTCGAGAGCAAAAGTAGACCCTACCCAGTATTAGTATAGTGGTCCTAATTTAATAATTGAATTTATGTTTTTATACAGCACTTAAATAGCTAAAGATCTATTGATAACCAGTCTATTTCTCTTGTACTGTATCTCTATTTAATACAAATATTTCATACGTTTAGTTCCTTACCACATTACATACTGATTTGTTACATATATACAGTGCTCTATCGTCTGCCTTTAGCAGCCGTTCAACACGGAGCCTTTCACAAAAAGCATTTTGAATTACACAAGTGCTTTATCTATCACTTCTAATATCTGCCTTTTGTAGCTATTTGTTATATAGCACTTCTAACTATCTATCTCGTATAGTGCCTTTCCATATCTATCTATCTATCTATCTATCATATTGTGCCTTACATATTTATCTGTCTATCGATCTATCTATTTTATATGCCACATAATTTAATCAATGGTGATCACCTATCTGGGGTTTCACTTGACTGAATTATAAATGCACCCGAATGTGAAAGGGCCATCTTTCAGCTAAATCAGTATGGTGGCCTAACAACCTACACAATTAAGACAAAAGAACACAACAAGCAGCTCAATGAAAATAGGAATGAAACGCACAAGTCAGGGAATGCAGACAAAGAATCAAGTCACTGAATATCCCTTGGAGTCCAATGAAATCAATCATGAAGAAATGGAAAGAGTACGGCACATCTGTAAATCTGCCTAGAGCAGGGCACCATCGAAAACTGAAGTAAACGAGTTAGGGAAACCACCAGGAGACCTCTCAGAACTCTGAAGGAGCTCACATTAGAGAGGCTGTGCAGACAACAACTCCTGAACAGGTGCTTCATCAGTCATTGCTTTATGGGTGACTGGTAAAGAGAGAAAAAAAAAGAGCACACAGGACATCTCAGCTGGAATTTGCCAGAAGGCACATGGGAGACTCTGCAGTCAGCTGGAAGAAAGTACTGTGGCCTGATGAGAACAAAATGGAGCTTTTTGGTCACCAGATGCTTCTCTGCAGCAGGCTCAGGAAGGCTTGTGAGGGTAAAATGAATGCAGCAAAATGCAAGGGAATCCTGGAGGAAATCCTGATCGAGTCTGCAAGAAACCCACACCTTGGGAGAAGATTTTATTTTCTAGCAAGACAAGGAATGGCTTCAAGAAAACAATGTGGCCGAGTCACAGTCCAGATCTCAATCCAGTTAAGACTTTGTGGCTGAACTTGACAAAGGCTGCTCACTCACAATCATCATGTGACAGAAACAGAGCCGGAGCAAATTTGTATAGAAGAATGGGGAAAATGGCAGCATGCAGATGTGCAGAGCTGAAAAACAGAGACCTGAGCAAACAGACTCAAGGCCGTCATGACTGGCAAAGGTACGTCTAATAAAATCTGCCTTGAAGGACTGAGTACTTAGGCAGTCATTTATGGTGTGTTTTATATTTGTAATTGTTTGAGACCACTTTGCAGAGATCTCTTTTCACTTTGACATTTACAAGTCTTTTTCTGTTGATCAGTGTCAAAAAAGACATATCAAATCCACTGGGATGCCATGTTGTATAATAATACAATTTTAAAACTTCCAAGGGGGTGAATATGTTTCATAGGCACTGTATGACACCTGCTTTCAGTGAACACCATTTCAAGGCATGGCACAAATGCACAGACTCGTTCAGGGTCACAAGATGGCTCACATCCCCCTGGGTCCTGAGCTGGCAACCTTGTGCTTTTACAGTTCAAAAGGTTGACAAACAAATATTATGAGAGCGCTGCATTAGCGGAGTAGTGCATTACCTCCAACATTGTAAACTGCTTCTGCAAGATAAACCTGTTACTTTAAAGCTGAGTGGACAAAAAATGTGTTAATTTATCATTCCAGTAATGAAAAAAAGTCCTCTTTTAGGTGTGCTATTTGTCATTGCAAGCTGGCCTGTAGCCATCAGGTTGATAGGGATGTAACTCGTCATCTCGACAGTGACATTTACTGGCCCAGCTGAGATCCTTATTCAGTAATTCATCATTGATTTTTAGTATATTAATAGTTCCATTTTTTATATTGTGTGTGTGTAAATATACTGAGACACACGGACACAAATGCACACACACCCACACATATCTATAGCAAGAATCACTGAATGGTGGATAAGGATGGGAAACAATTAACATGGCCAAAAAGAACAATCATGGAAACATATAGGAAAGGAAGAGATTTGCATGCACACGGTAAGTGAAAAACTGGAGAAAGTGCACTGCCCTGTCTGATTTAGGATATGACACCTGTCAAGTGTTACACTGTACCACGGATGACACTGGTGCCAAGGAAGACACTAGTCAAACAGCGCCGGGTGTTTTTCATATCTTAATGTCTTGAGCTGCTTGTGCATTCCATCTGCACTGACGTCTGGGGTTAGACCTCAGGTATAGAATGAGATACAGCAAATACTGTTGGTTACAAAGTAATGAACATCCAGAAGCATATGATTAACCACTACAGAGAGGATTAAGAGCTCCTGATGCCACAAAGTGCCTTCTCACCTATCAAGATGGATCTCAGATGGACCATCACAAGTCCAGGAACGGAAAGACAAGACCCAAAAATGACCACTACCGGTAATGTTAAATTACCCATACACGATCATCAATCTATCCACCACCTTCCAGTCCACCTTTTCTTTTCAATTGAGGGGACTCGGATCCTGTTCCAGCCACATTGGCATAGTAGGCAGGAGCCAGCCCTAGATGGAGTGCTGATTCAGTGCGAGACACACCCACACACATCTAACCGTCTTTCAGATTTGGGACGGAAAGCTAGGCTACCCAAAGAAAAACCCAGACATGGTATGAGGAGATGTTTACGAGCAGAGCCTCAGCTAATACACATCCTACATTTGTTGGCTTCTACCCAAAGTCTATTAATTGGTGGCTCTCTGTAGCAGAACTCCCATTATTCATTACAATCTGACTTGCCTGCATTTTTTTTAATAAAGTCTGAACAATGAATAAAGGCACAATACATTGGTAAAACATAATCTAAAAATAGATATCAAAATGTAAATTTCAAAAATTAGAGAATATACAGTATGTATAATGAACACTACAACACTAAACAAATCACAGATATCATCAATACTACCTGGATGGACCAATCAGGACCAGTGAAGTTGTTCCCACACTCTAAAATCTTTACAGACCTCTGGCAATCCATTTCATTAATGTCATTCCAAGTAATGACTGGACAGTTTTTGCACATAGGTGTTGGTGATTTTGATACAACTGCCTTGGAAAAAAAGATGTTTTGACTCATTTTGGTTTCACACTGAAACAATAAATGAATGCCAGAAAACTTAAAAGAGGGAATTTGCCGGTATTCCTTCATAACGGTAATGACCACCTGTAGCCGCCAAAGCGTAAGGCGAAGTCAAGTACGGGTAAAATTTATAAGTTTATATTTTAACATATAAAGCATTAAATGGTCAAGGTCTGGCTTACTTGTCTGAACTTATCATGACTTACAAACCTGAGCGCACATTAAGATCTCAAGATGCCGGTCTGCTTATGATTGCAAGAAATAATAAAATAACAGTGGGAGGTTGAGCTTTTAGTTACAGGGCCCCTAAACTGTGGAGTGGTCTGCCTGCGACTATAAGAGATGCCCCTTCGGTCTCAGCTTTTAAATCCCGGCTGAAGACTCACTACTTCAGTTTAGCACACCCTGACTAGAGCAGCTGATAATAATAGTAATATGATAGTTATAATTGGATACTAACCTTCACCTATTCTGTTTCTCTTCTCGGTACTCAAATGTTGCACTTGGTGCCACGGCCCACCTGCCAAGTTGTTTTGCCCGACTATGGTAAAGTCATCCCTGATGGAGGATCGCAGGAATTGTGGGAAAGAGGGGTTCTTTCATCGGATTGGGTGGCCCAGCACGGTTTCAGCTGTGGAAGGACCAAATGGGGGAGGCAGCTTGATGGATGATGTCTCTAGGACTCTAAAATATCCAAATCTTACTAGGTGATATCATCTACTGTTAAATTCTGCTCCGTACTTCTTAAAGTTTTATTTTTATACTTTATTGAAGATTTGTTCTGTTCTGTGTATTGTATTGTATTGTATTGACCCCCTACTTTTGACACCCACTGCATGCCCAACCTTCGTGGAAAGGGGTCTCTCTTTGAACTGCCTTTCCCAAGGTTTCTTCCATTTTTCCCTACAGGGTTTTTATTGGGAGTTTTTCGTTGTCTTCTTAGAGAGTCAAGGCTGGTAGGCTGTCAAGAGGCAGGGCCTGTTAAAGTCCACTGCGGCACTTCCTGTGTGATTTTGGGCTACGCAAAAATAAACTTTATTGTATTGTATTGTAAAACGCGTGTCAAAAGAAATCCCACTGTCCAAAAGTTCATTTTAAAAATATTTAGTAAAGGTTAAAAGCAAATAATCCACACAAGAACAAAAGAAAAAATATTTACACGTAGAATAAAAGGAAAAAAAAAAGGAAAATTGTATCTTCTCTAAAGTTAGCTTTTCTTGAGAAACTTTAGTTACTTCTGTACTTAACCCCTTAACGCGCACACGTACCGGTCCCGGGACATAACAGCGTTTTAAAAACGTTACAGTAATGTGTGCATGCCCATCTGCCATGCATCTCGACACCCTACCCATCAAATGAAACATCAAAGTCTCGTCTTACCGATGATATAAACCATTTTGACACACAACAACCACAGCACTGACACTAAAGCCTTTTTTACAGAGAAGTACATACTTTTAAGAGTTGACTTTCCCTACCTTTGAAGACCCCCGACAAGT
Organism: Polypterus senegalus; assembly: GCF_016835505.1. Taxonomy (NCBI): domain Eukaryota; kingdom Metazoa; phylum Chordata; class Cladistia; order Polypteriformes; family Polypteridae; genus Polypterus; species Polypterus senegalus. The sequence goes on along the minus strand of NC_053166.1, from coordinate 16,771,279 downwards.
CAAACATCAATATTTCCGAGCAGTATTGATCCCATTGTGTCCGTAAGGCTCCAGCGAATATAATCCAGTAAAACGATTTAGGTCCAAAACACACGATATATCCTCAAAGGGACAAAAACTCCAGAAAACGTTTCATAACTTGAGACCACCTACGTAATTTTTTTTCATTTATATTGATCATATCAGACGTAATTTGTTTCTGTCGGCGATAACCATGCTACCGCATGAAACACGGAAGTGTTAGCTTCTGATCGACACCTAAGTTGGCCAATTACGACGGGTCTGGGGTTGACTGGCACCTCGTATAGCCAACGAGTGTCACAGACAGCTGAAGGATGACGTACAACTCAAACCCTGGTAGAATCTACCAGTTTGATTGGACACTGTGACTGACACTCAAAACTTACAGCCAATGAGCAGCCGAGCATTTTGATATGTAACTTGCCATACTAACTTGTAAACAAAACGATCGGAGCTGCGCAAAGGTCTGCAGAGTTGGTGCGTGGTGGTTTATTGTGATTTCGCCAAGTTTTTTCGCATTTTAAATATGAATAAACGTACCGATAAACGTAAATAAACGCTCGATTAAATAATAGATGCATGTACGCTTTGCGAAAGTATTCAACCGCCCAGGTGACGTCTAATGGCAGAGAGCGACATGTGCCACGCCCTTGTGCTTTCTGCTTGCTAGTGATTGCTGCCATCAAGTGGCACATGGAAAAACGCTGAGCTGTTTGTAACAGTTTGTAAAAGAAATGTATATAGTTTGTGTGCATTTTATAAAAAAAAGTAAAAATAAAAATATAAATATATTTTTGGCCCATAAGACTTGTATTGACTATTTTACATAGAAATGTGTATTTTTTATTGTTTTTATTATTTTTATAACTAATAGAGTGACACTGTGTGTAGATATAGATTCCTTTAGGTGTAAGCTTTCAGTAGAGCCCTCATTGATATCTGTGGGTTGAAGCATTCAAAAGTTATTACACTTTTTCCATACGTTCCAAAATGTGGATAATGGTCCCTCTAAAAAGCCCCTGGGCATGCCCACATAAAAACTGGTGTAAAAATGTCATTTTACAGGTATTCTTTTCAAATTTGAAATGTGAGTAGTCAACAAGTTATTCTGTTGGTACATAGTGTGTTTCTGTCCCCACCTACCTACTGCAGCTTTATTTTCCTTTATTTTCATAAAAAAACTTAGGCGAGAACAAAAAAATTGTTTTTTTTGTGAGTTCTAATGTGCATAACTTTTGATCAGTCACACCTACAGTGATTCTGACTACTAAGGGTGAAACTAGAGAATGTTACCTTTACAAAGAGACCAAACATGTGTTTATACTCCAGATAGTTCAATAACAGCAATGATTCTAATTTGGAGAGGTCGAATTACAAGCGATTTAGCAAAAATGACCCCGCTTGATATTAAAAGTTCCTTACTTCTACTTTCTATACATAAAGATTCTTAACTTCTTATATACTTCAAGATTCTTAGCTTCTTCTTCTATATGCTTTAAACGTACGGCACGGTACATAAATAAAGTGCTGTTTTCTTACATATTTACTTCACACACTCAAAAGGCCCTAGGCCGGTTGGCACAGTTTAAAACCTTATGCCTTCCACACCTTACTCATGACAAGGCTGTCACTAACTGAAGAATAATGTTTACTCAAAGCTGTTAGAAATGGCAAGAATATACCAATACAATTCTACTTAAGTATAGGAACCTCCCATATATTATGCATCGTCATCTAGTAAAATATTCATGAATCTTATAGAACTAGGAATATGGCTCTTACATCACCCATACCGACTATGTTAAGTTACTCACACATGATCATCAATCTATCCACTGCTTTCAGGTCCTGCTTTTTTTCAGTTTAAGGGAAAGATTCTGTTCCAGAAACACTGGCGTAGTAGGCAGGAGACAGCTCTGGACAGAGTGCTAATTCAGTGCAAGGCACACTCACACACACACACACACCTAACCTACACATCTTTAGGATTTGAGACGGAAAGCTAGGGTAGCCAAAGATAAACCCAGTCATGGTATGAGGAGATAAACTAAAGGGGTGAGGGGCACACTGAAGGTAAAATGAAGGTTTATGAGCAGAGCTTTAGATATTCTTGCGCAAAATTGGAAAACTTGAACCCAAAGCATATTAATCGGCTCTATGAGACGAAACACCAATTATTCATTAAAATCCAACTTATTGGCATTTTGTAAAGTAAAATCTGAACAATGAATCAAAGTGCAATGCATTGGTAAGACAATCAAAAATAGCTATTAAAATGTAAATTTCAAATTTTAGAGGGCCTATACAGTAAAGAATGCATGTATAATGAACACTACAACACTAAACCCATCACAGACATCATCAACACCACCTAGATGGACCAATCTGGACTACTGAAGTTGTTCTCATGCTGTACAAGCTTTACATACCTCTGACAATCCATTTCAATAACATCCTTCCAAGTGATGATTGGGCAGCGTCTGCCCATAGTTGTGGTCATTTTAAAACAACTACTTTGGGAAAAAAAGATGTTGCCTCATTAGTGATGTGTGAATGAGTGACAATGACATTGTGACAAGTGACAATGAAGTTACCGCAGACTTTAAAGAGCGTGTGCCCCTTGATGTATGGTGCGTGCACATTTGCACTTTCATAAATGGTGCCCAGTGGGTACCAGTGCTAACTCAGTATCATTAGAATTCAACAACTGGGGGAGTGGGGGTCATCCTTTCATAAATGGCGCTCCTCAGATGACGGTGCCATAGATGGTTGTCTGTATCACCTAATGGATTGACCTGGCTCTGTTCATAGGCTGGTATTCGGTGCAAGCAGCTCACTGTTTGCAGTGAATTGTTAATTTAAAAATAAATTTGCTCTGTTTGGTTAAACAAAAAAGACACACTGTTTAATTTAAAGGATACCTTTAAATTACACTAATGCCTTACACTACTGCATATTTTAAAGACTGCAGTTGGTAGTGAAGTCATTTGCACTGTTTGTTTAAATAAATAATTGAACTGCCATTAAATAAAAACTCATGAAAGCCTTTGTTTAAATGAAAAAAAATTAAAAATTGACTGCAACAGTACCTTAAATCAGCAGTTCTCGACATTCAGTCCCCAGGGCCCCCTGTGTCTTCAGGTTTTTGTTCCAGCCAGTTTCTCAATCAGTCAGTCATGGCTACCTTTAACTGATCTCATTGTTTAATTAGCTGACCTGTGTTTTTGTATTTAGAAAAGTGAAGCATTTTCAAATTTACACTTAATTTTTTTTATTTTTTAATTCACTTTTTCTGTGGAGTTTGCTTTACTAATTGTATTTGAATTCAGACAATTATCAGCAGAGCCGACAGGAGTACAAATAGCTCTAAAAGGTGCAGCTACTTCAGTGTAACCCACTTATGTGCTTATTAGTATGCAATTTTCTAAATAACCACAACATGAATATGTGTATATATACAATACAATACAATACAATTTATTTTTGTATAGCCCAAAATCACACAGGAAGTGCCGTAATGGGCTTTAACAGGCCCTGCCTTTTGACAGCCCCCCAGCCTTGACTCTCTGAGAAGACAAGGAAAAACTCCCAATAAAAACCTTGTAGGGAAAAATGGAAGAAACCTCGGGAAAGGCAGTTCAAAGAGAGACTCCTTTCCAGGTAGGTTGGGCGTGCCGTGGGTGTCAAAAGTAGGGGGTCAATACAATACAATACACAGAACAGAACATATATATATATATATATATATATATATATATATATATATATATATATCCATCCATTCATCATTCAATCCGCTAAATCCTAACTACAGGGTCACGGGGGTCTGCTGGAGCCAATCTCAGCCAACACAGGGCGCAAGTCAAGAAACAAATCCTGGACAAGGCGCCAGCCCACCGCAGGGCACACACACACACACACACAAACACTCACACACCAAGCAAACACTAGGGACAATTTAGGATCGCCAATGCACATAACCTGCATGTCTTTGGACTGTGGGAGGAAACTGGAGCACCCGGAGGAAACCCACGCAAACACAGGGAGAACTGTGTATATATATTTAAAAGAAAAAAAGAATGAATTGTTATCCATCTACCACATCGAAATTAGTTGAAATCGAAAATAGTCCCCAGGTTACGGGCATCTGACCTACGCATGCACCTCAGTAACTGCTGCTCTGTCATCTTTGGTCTGGGGACGCTGCAAGCGGTGGCTGGACGGAGGCTGGAGGGGGGGATTTCGCTGCTCACGCAGTGTAGAGTTCCTCGGCCGTCTCCCAGCGGCAAGCGGTTTCACTGCCTGCCCCGTTCGTTCTAGGTGGGCGGCTGGTAATGCTGCAAGCGGTGACCCGGTTGTGGCTGAACGGAGGCCATTGAGGGTGAACGGGGCGGCAGGGGTTAGCATTGTAGTGTGCCTCGGGTGGCTGCGTGTTGAATGGGGGCAGAGGTGTTGCAGACACTGCAGGCAGCATACCGTAGTGGAGGTGACTGTGAGGTGGGCTGATGATGAACCGCCTGTCGCTGCCCCCATTCATTCTCAATAGCAAGCCTGCTTGTACTGTTACGCACATAGCAGGAAGTCGTCTCTTGTCAGTGTAGGGTGGTCCAGATCTAATTGTGCAGACCCAGATCGTCTGGATGACTTTGATTTATGCAGGGACGATTCCAGTGTAGTGCGAAGAAGATTCTTCATGTCGTCAGTTCGCACACTCCTCGATGGTCCAGGATTTTTCGGGTGATTTTCTATGTAATAAACTGAATAAGTTATAGTGTAATGAAAATTGCATAATTATATCTGGAACACCCTATACATCAGACGTGTTGACAACTGGCGCCTTCCTGCTGTGATAGCCGTGCAGAAGAGCTCATCTTAACCTTTTGTCTTCACCTTTCAAGAATGTCTCTGAAACACAAATCTGATGCAAGTGCTGGTGATACATAAAGAAGAGAAAAACCATCACCATTGAAAATAAAGTAGAAATAATAAAAAGGTCAGAGAGATGAAACTCCATCATTCATTGGCAGAGCACTTGGTTACAGTCGGTCAACAATAGTATTTATTAAAATAATGGAGCTGTTCCGACTTAAATACAAATTCAACTTAAGTACAATCCTACAGTCCCAATCTTGTACGTAACCCAGGGACTGCATGTATCTATCTACTTTTCCAAATTCACATATTACCCTCTCACAAGAACGCAGATGGAAACTTGTCAAGGGTAAATTTCACACAAACGTCTGGAAGATTTTCTTCACAAAGAAAGCCACAGACAGATGGAATAAGTTCTCAAGTAGTGTGGTAGACAGCAGGACTTCAGAGACACTCAAAACTCCACTTGATGTTTCTTTGGACAAATGAGGACTGGCAGGCTTTCTTGGAGTTTTTTTCTAATGTTCACCCTTGGATTTCTCTCACTGGTGTAGGTAAAGTTACTGAAACACTCTTTGTATAATAGACGTATGAAAAGCCAGCGTGTTCATTAGAAGGGAGTTTTAAAAACAAATGTAAAACACTGTAAAACTCTAAAGGTTTCCGAAAGTGGGACACTGTGACCTTTAAAAACAAGCTGATTTTTTCATGATTTATAAACTTGTGGAGTTAACACTGTTGTCTTTTAAAGAGTCGCAAAAGACTAAACTCAGTGAGAGCTGTGCCAGTGGGAGTCAATGAGTTCCAAATCCTATTTTTGCCTTGCTGGTTTTTCTGCCAGCTGAGCCACTTTAGAGGAAGACAGCAGTTGTCTCGTAGTTGTGACTGGCTCAAGAGAGGGAAAAAAACAAAACGTCGGAAATAAAAAACCTCAGCTGTGGATCGGCCGTCTCACAGTGAGGGAGCTGATTTGTGCACAGACTGCATGCTTATTTTTAATGGGTTCTTTTCCCTAAGGTTGGTGCCATGTTCTCAAAAACCCTGAGCCGTAGAAAACACTAAAGTTACCTGTGGGGGAAACAACTTCTGGATCAGAATCATAAACGATCTGGGAGGATGAAGATGAAACCCTCATTATATCTGGGCCACTGCAGTCATTTGCCACCCCATGCACAGGTCTGGAGAGGAACACAAGTCTTTGTTAGCGGTGTCTTCTTCTGCTATTCTTAAAACACCAGAATATAAAATGCTACCTTTCCATCATCTAATTCTAAAACATTCGACTTTTACAACTGCGGTAGAATTAGAATGGAATACATTTGCCCATTTTCTGTTCTCGTCTAAGAAGCAGTGACAGACACAAGTCTTGTGTACATAGATTCTTACCTGAAGTACAGCGTCCATTTGGGATAAAATTCCATTCACCCTCCTCCTTTAAGCATCAAACACAACGTACTAGAAAAGTTTACATTTGTATAGAAGAACACTAAGTGAATAATTCATTTATTTTCAGGCCTGCTTATCTAACAGAATCCAACATAATAAATTCTAGACAGTGAGAGTGTGGGTTTGCCATGGACAAGCACCCAATTCAGGGACGCGTCTAATGCTGATACGACTGATTCTAGCTTCCTGAGGCACCCATCCTCAATTGGGTAAAGTGGGCATAAGAATATGATTTTTTTTTTCTTTTAAATGTGGCGCTTGTCTCTTTTTCAATACCCTGATTGTGATAATTGGGTTAGAAAATGGATGTCCTGATCGACTTTTACTCATTTGACATTTTCTTGCACACGTGTGTTACTGTAGCACCATGAGGAGGCTGCCGTTTATAATCATGTTCACTGTGATGATCTGTAAGGGGGCTTCTCAGAGCTCCAAACCCTAGACGCCACCCCACAGACACCAGTCCTGAGTTTTAAAGACCTTTTCTTTAAACTAATACTTTTACAAGTTTTCTTCCAACATCCATCCATCCATTTGCTAACCCGCTGAATCCGAATACAGGGTCACGGGGGTCTGCTGGAGCCAATCCCAGCCAACACAGGGCACATACAAACACACCCACACACCAAGCACACACACTTTAGGGCCAATTTAGAATCGCCAATCCACCTAACCTGCATGTCTTTGGAATGTGGGAGGAAACCGGAGCGCCCGGAGGAAACCCACGCAGACACGGGGAGAACATGCAAACTCCACGCAGGGAGGACCCGGGAAGCAGCGCTACCACTGCGCCACCGTGCCGCCCTTTCTTCCATCATGCAATATTTAATTATTTCTCCTCTACTCCCTCCAGACAAGCTTTGTCCTCTTCCTCTCCAACTCTACTAGGTGAGGACAAGCAGCTTCGTCAGTGCCGAACCTGGGGGTACTTCCGATGCCACAGCATTGCACCCAAGAAAAACTTACAGGTCACGTAAAATAAGGGAATCTAGGAGTCCTAACCCGGTGGCATCCAGGTAACTCAACAGGGCTGCCCCTCCTATGCAACCTTGCAGGTCTCCAAATTGGAGCCATACTAGAAGGACGCTGCCACCTAGTGCACTGGAGGAACACTTGATCACAAGAGGCAGCCTCCCTCTGTCCATCTGTTATCCATGCCTCCCAACTAAGGTAAGCAACAGCACCCATCTTAGTCAGGATGCTCCTCCATCCTCTTGAACCATCTATAATACTGGCCTCCCCGCTGGGTAAGGGTATACAGTCTATCCCAGCCAGGACACCAGTGCTTCCATAACACTATATACAGTTAAAAAAAAATGCTTACAGTATTTGCTTAGCTAAACTATAAAACTTAAGTGGTATGCACTCTCCCCCCCAAAAAAAATAAGAATATTTTTTTCTAAACGATTAAAATAGTAAAAAAATTTTGTTATCCCCTGAAAATAAGCAATCTATCGCTGACATTTTAAATCATACAAAAAGGGAAACGAACAATGCATTAAATGTCAAGAAGTAAACATCGTTATTTTATACTTTACCTTTATCCGAGGTGACTTACAACATTTATGATACAATTGGCTCAATTTCTTTTGGTTTTACAGTTGGAGCACAGGCAGATCATGTAAGTTGCTCAGGGTCAGAGAGTGGTGTCAGGAGTGGGATTTGAACCCACAGCCTCATATTTTGATGACCTAAACCACTGCAACACATTGCCTGCTTTAAATAATTTATGATATGCAAAAAGCAGATTATAAAAATGCATATTACAATTAATGTTATATAAGTAAAGCAATGCGGTGGGCTGGCGTCCTGCCCGGGGTTTGTTTCCTGCCTTGCACCCTGTGATGGCTGGGATTGGCTCCAGCAGACCCCCGTGACCCTGTAGTTAGGATATAGTGGGCTGGATAATGGATTAACGGATGGATGGAAAAGTAAAGCACTATAAGTTGTAATGATGCTACGGCACATAGGAGTTTCAAAGAAAATGTTAAAAGGAGGTGAACAGCATGCCCTCCTACGTAAACATGATTGGTAGATGCCATGCACCCCTCCTCAAGTGCGTGGCTTACGATTTTCTCATTTTTATGTCTGTGGTAAGAGGGAGGACGAAGATTTTGGTGGAGGCGGGAGACATGTAGTAGGATGGGGGCATTCTGTCGGACAGTGGAATGCCGATGGTATTTTTGTCGGAGGTCTGAGGATGGATGCCACTTTGAAAGGGGGAAGAAGGGGGATGGAGTCTTCTCACAAGGAAGCATGAAAGTTCTGCCAGAGTTCAGTTTTTAGTTTTTAGGAGGCAGGAGGGAGGACAGAGCTTTGTCACAAGCAGTGCTTTTCTTCGTAAATAAAAAGGTGGCAGTACACAAGCATTGTGTTTGGATCAAGTTTGAGGTGCAGTGGTAACGCTGGTACCTCGCAGTTAGGAGAACATGGGTTCAAATCCTGGGTCCTCCTTGCATAGAGTTTGAAAGTCCTTTGAGCAGTGAGGAAAGCACTATAAAAACATAAAGAATAATGATACTACCTGTGTAAGCCCGTGCTGTAAAATGCCCGGGGTCCAAGAAACTATTGAAATCGTCAGAAAAAAGACTGAAATGTAGAGATGTCAGATAATTGAAAGGAACTACTCTGGGCGCATCTCTCCTAGGAGGATTCGTTTTGCTGACGTGCTCGCATCGCTTGTGCATTAGCGGCAGGAGGAAAAGTAAAAGGGGACATTGTTTGGCCGATGTTAGCGGATAAGCAACTTTGTCTTTCTTCTGAGGTTTCGTTTTGCCAACATGCTCACCTTGCTTGTGTATTAGCGGCGGGAGGAAAAGTAAAAGGGACATTGTTTGGCAGATGTTAGCGAATAAGCAACTTTGTCTTTCTTCTGAGGTTTCGTTTTGCCAACATGCTCACCTTGCTTGTGTATTAGCGGCGGGAGGAAAAGGAAAAGGGACGCCATTTTACTGATGTTAGCGGCTAAGAGACTTTGTCTTTCTTCTGAGGTTTCGTTTTGCTGACATACTGGCCTTGTTTGTGTATTAATGGCTAAGCGAGTTTTCTGGTTCCTCGGAGCTGGAGCCCTTACCCCAACTCTACCTCTCACTTCCGGGACGAAAAAAATCCCAAAGTCACAAAGTAAGCCTGAAAGTTTTCTCAGAGGACAAATACCATTTAAAAGGGGCAGGAGGAAGGATGAAGTTTTGCCAGGAGAATGATAGTGGTTTGCCAAAAGGAAGAGGAAGACCTAAAATGGACACCCTAGTGCAGGGCATACTCATGCACAAATTGCCACTCACAATGGGCTGAAGCACTAAACAATCCTAGAATTTAGATTTACTGAACTGTAAACCTTTTTAAGCTTTCACATCCTCCAGATGTTACCACTGAAACACTTTTATTATAAAATTGTTGTTATTTAATTCTTTCACGCTGTTGCACCAACATCTGCTGTTTTCCACATTAAGCAAATGTGAGATCGAATTCAACCATCAGTAAACAAGAGTTGGTCTTTATACTTGGGTACAAATCTGGGAAACTTACTTCTTTCACCCCTGACACGTGGAGTCTTTAATAAGCCAACCATGTGCACAATGAAGAAGACATGATTCATAGATTATCTTGTAACCCACATTGTTAGGTGGTGCTGCTCAATGCAGAATGTGCCATCTACAACAATGTTTAAGGTGCTGCACGTCATGGCAGTGGTTAATGCTGTGGCTTCACATTTCATGGATTCGGCTCCTGTGTAAAGTCCTTATGCTTCTTTTATTCACCTTTGAGCAATCGGTTACATTTCTCTATTTCTACAAATAAATCCTCCATTTATAACAATTCTTTGTTACCCTTTTTTGGGGTTTATGGTAATCCCTTCCCTTGATGGGCATTTTGATTATATTTTGTGAATTTGCTTATATATTTTTGAACTTTTGAAGTCAAAAGCCATTTAATCAAGTGTATGCCAAAGCTGGGCAACTGAGTAGACACTTAGGCTGCCTTTTTCTGGGTAGGTAAGTTTGGATTGTGGTGTGGTAATATGTTGTCCATGTCGTGTGCTGCGCGTCAAACATTGCAATTGTCATGATGTGTGTAGCCTAAGCAATGGCCAAAATTTTACCACGCCACAATCCAAACTACAGACTCCACTGGGTAAAGGCAAGCTTAGGTATTTTACTCCCTGCAATAATGAAGCAAGGTAACAAACCTGAGGAATCACAAAGATCTGTGACACCAACTGTCCCAAACATCATTTGGTGCTCTTTAGTGGGGGGATCATGCAGACAGTATTCTCGAACATGTCCACATCGGCCTCCTGATGACTGTCTCTGGTCTGTCGCACAAGTGTTTGGGGGCTTTTTCTTTACCATAGCGAGGATTCTTCTGTCATCAGCAGTGGAGGTCTTCCTTGACCTACCAGTCCATTTGTGATTACAGAGCCCACCAGTGTGTTGTTTGTTCTTCTTCAGATTATCCCAGACAGCGGATGTAAAGGTTTTACCAATGTCTCTAATGGTTGTATCCTTGTTTTTCATAATGGCTTCTTTGACTTTCATTTCCACAGCTCTTGCCCTCATGTTGAACACTGGCAACTAAGGACTCCAAAGGGTATAAGCAAGCCGAGGTATCTTATGAAGCCATGAAACCCACCTGAGGAATCAAAAACACCTGTGACGCCAATTGTTCCACACATTATGGTGCCCGAAAATGGGGGGACCGTGTAGATAAAGTGATGTGTGACCGAAATGTATGCAAATCTCCTTAAAAGAAAGTCTGCAATGTGCACTTTAATCGCGTCTGAAATGTTGGATTTGTAATTTGAAACTGTGGAGCAGAAGGGGAAATCAAGGAATAATGTGTCTTTGTCCGAACATTACAGGTTATCTTTGACAGTAACCTCTCTTTTGAGAAACAGGTTAACTCTGTAGTCAAGAGTTGCTTTTTCCAGCTTCGTCTATTAGGTAAGACCAAGCCTTTTTTATCCTCCTGTGATCTTGAGAAAGCTACTCCTGCTTTTATCTTTTCTCGCCTTGATTACTGCAACTCGCTGTATTCTGGGATTAGCAAATCCTTGATGCGCAGGTCACAGTTGGTCCAGAATGCTGCCGCTTGCTTTCTGGTTGGGGCAAGAAAGTCTGACTCTGTTTCTCCTATTTTAGCTACTTTACACTGGCTGCCTGTCAGTTTCTGAATTGACTTTAAAATCTTATTGCTAGTTTTTAAATCTTTACATGGGCTCGCTCCTGCCTATTTATCTGAACTGTGTGTTTTACACCAGCCATCCAGAGTGCTTAGATCTTCTGGTCAGTTGTCTCTTGTTGTCCCTCGTACCGAGTGTCAAACTAAGGGGGACAGACAGGACTTTTACAACTGCTGCTCCTCGCCTGTGGACCTCTTTACCTCGTCACATAAAGGAGTCGTCGACAACTGAACTGTTCAAAACGAGATCAAAGACTCATTTCTATTGACTTGCATTCCGTGACCTTCAGTAATACTGATGGTCTCCTCATTGTGATAATGTAACATTACTTCTATTTATTATGCATTTTATTTATGTTCATTTATTTTATTTCTGTTTATGTTATTCATGTTAATTGTGGGCTGTACGGTGGCGCAGTGGTAGCACTGCTGCCTCGCAGTTAGGAGACCTGGGTTCGTTTCCCAGGTCCTCCCTGCGTGGAGTTTGCATGTTCTCCCCGTGTCTGCGTGGGTTTCCTCCCACAGTCCAAAAACATGCAGGTTAGGTGCATCGACGATCCTAAATTGTCCCTAGTGTGTGCTTGGTGTGTGGGTGTGTGTGCCCTGTGGTGGGTTGTTTCCTGCCTTGCGCCCTGTGTTGGCTGGGATTGGGGCCCGTGACCCTGTGGTTAGGATATAGCGGGTTGGATAATGAATGGATGTTAATTGTATGTTTTTCTTTAATTCTATTAGTGTAAAGTACTTTGGCCACAGCATTCCTATGTTGTTTTAAATGTGCTATATAAATAAAGTTGACATTGTATAAATATGTGAAATGGACTAGTGGCCCATCCAGGGTTTAGATGCTGCTAAGACCCTACTTCCCAAAATCCTAAACTGGCTGAAGAGTGCTAGAAAATGTTGTGTTGTGCTGAAAAAATGAAAGCAGCACATTCAATTAAAAAATACAGCAAGTTCCAAAGACAGGATTTGGTTTACAGGGATAATTGTAAAATAAAGCAGTGTCATTTTCAGGTAGGCACTGGTTCATTTGAAAATAAAAAAAGTACAGCTAGTCCTTAAACAGACACGTAAGAGAGGCCAACTGCAGGACGTAATCCGGATGATGAAAAAGAATAATTGTTACTTCTTTCCTTAAGAGAAAACCAGAACAATTGTCAGATAATTATTGTACTGATATTCTATGAGCAATGCTTTTTGAGGTCCATCATCCTTCAGCGCTTGCTGCTTTATGGATCATTCAAACAGCGGGGAAGCATTTGTAGACAATTTTCTAGGAAACGAGTGAACTAAAGGCAGTGGTTTCTTACTTTCAAATGCTTCAGAACATTTTCTTAATACAGTAAAATGAGGCAAAACATTTAAGTGTCTCTTCAGAAGACATCTACACAACTACGAATTCCTCATTTCTTTTATCGAGAGAACAATACTTCGTGTTCATTGTGGGCGACATTTCCTTCTTTTATTTGCTACACTGTGCATGCCTCATGCTTTTAATTGCAGACGGCTTTTTTCTTCTTTTTTTTTTCAATTCTGTTCAGTGCTTTATTTTTAACTGGAATCCTACAGACATGAAGAATGGTTAGTTGTGCACATTACAAATGAGTCTGTTGACACTTTTGGTCATAAATAAAATATATTTAACATGGGTATGGCCTATTGTGTTGGCCCTTCCTGGACAAAGATGTCAAAGCCTAATTTTAATTTGATTTATTCTTCCTTCCACTAATGAACCCAGAGTAGTATACAGTCGTGGCCAGAAGTTTTGAGAATGACACAAGTGTTGGTTTTCACAAAGTTTGCTGCTTCAGTGTTTTTAGATCTTTTTGTCAGATGATTCTCTGGTATACTGAAGTAGAATTACAAGCATTTCAGAAGTTTCAAAGGCAATTATTGACAACTAGTTAAAATACCCAGCATTGTCCAGGAAGAAAATAAAGTGTTTTTTGTAATTGTTTGAGGCATCAATAAAAATTAAAATAAATTAACAAACAATGAAGACTCATTAATGTGCTTGTCTTGAGGTCTTATATGTATGTTATCATCCAGCTGACGCTCGGAACAAGCCAACTCTATTTAATTTCAAAAGCAACAGGGGCGTGGTGCTGCTTAAACATAAAGGATGCCGGCAGTCACCTCCAGTTCGCCCTCTGGTGGTCGTTCCGAGTATTATCTGGATGATAACATGCATACAAGACCGCAAGATCACCCCCACCCTACCCAGAAGGGGGTGGGTTAGGGCTCATTTCACCCTACAGTATTTTTAGTCAACCAATGAGAAACATGTTTTACCAAGTGTCACGAAAATCAATCCAGCTGTTCGAAAGTGATGCTGGAACATACATACATACAAAGATACATACATAGATACATACATGCATACATTGACTTTTATATATACATAGATTAGCTAACGCAGTTGAAATACCCACCGTTGCCCTGGAGGAAAATAAAGTGATTTTTTTTCTTAATTGTTTGAGAAAAATATAATAAAAAAAAAATAAAAAATTAAGAAACAATGAAGACTCACTAATGTGGTTGGCTTGCGGTCTTGTATGTAGGTTATGATCCAGCTGACGCTCGGAACCGGCCAACTGAAATTTAATTTGAAAAGCAACAAGGGCGCGGTGGCGCTCAAATATAAAGTAGGCTGGCAGTCACCTCCAGTTCGCCCTCTGGTGGTCGTTCCGAGTGTCAATTGAATGATAACATGCATACAAGACTGCAAGATCACCCCCCACCCTACCCAGAAGGGGGTGGGTTGGGGCTCATTTCACCCTACGGTATTTTTAGTCGACCAATGAGAAACGTGTGTACCAAGATTCATGAACATTGCCTTGGCCATTCGGAAGTGATGCTGGAACATACATACATAGACATTTATATATTAGAACATTAGAACAATCTAGACGAGAACAGGCCATTCAGCCCAACAAAGCTCGCCAGTCCTATCCACTTGTTTCCTCCAAGAAAACATCAAGTCGAGTTTTGAAAGTCCCTAACGTCTTACTGTCTACCACACCACTTGGTAGCTTATTCCATGTGTCTATCGTTCTTTGTGTAAAGAAAAACTTCCTAATGTTTGTGCGAAATTTACCCTAAACAAGTTTCCAACTGTGTCCCCGTGTTCTTGATGAACTCATTTTAAAATACAAGTCTCGATCCACTGTACTAATTCCCTTCATAATTTTAAACACTTCACTCAGGTCACCTCTTAATCTTCTTTTGCTTAAACTGTAAAGGCTCAGCTCTTTTAATCTTTCCTCATAATTCAACCCCTGTAGACCTGGAATCAGCCTAGTCGCTCTTCTCTAGACCTTTTCTAGTGCTGTTATGTCCTTTTTGTAGCCTGGAGACCAAAACTGCACCCAGTACTCAAGATGAGGCCTCACCAGTGTGTTATAAAGCTTCATCAGAACCTCCTGTGACTTGTACTCCACACATCAAGGCGCTATATAACCTAACATTCTGTTAGCCTTCTTAATGGCTTCTGAACACTGTTGGGAAGTTGATAGCTTAGAGTCCACTATGACTCCTAAATCCTTCTCATAAGGTATACTCTCGATTTTCCGACCGCCCATTGTGTATTCAGACCTAACATTTTTACTTCCTATGTGTCATTCTTTACATTTACTGACATTAAATTTCATTTGCCACAAATCTGCCCAAGCCTGTCTGCTATCCAAGTCCTTCTGTAATGATATAACGGATTCCAAATTATCTGCTAATCCACCTATCTTGGTATCATCTGCAAACTTAACCAGCTTGTTACTTATATTCCTATCTAAATCATTTATATATATTAAAAATATTAAAAATCTATATATATATAGATTACATTAGGTTCATGCAATACTTGCAGTGTTTGTCCTTCTTTCTTTTTTAAAACCTCTGCAATTCGCCCTGGCAATCAACTTCTGGGCCCAATCTTGACTGATGGCACCCCATTCTTGCATAATCAATGCTTGGAGTTTGTCAGAATTGGTGAGTTTTTGTTTGTCCATCCGCCTCTTGAGGATTGACCATAAGTCCTCAATGGGATTAAAGTCTGGGGAGTTTCCTGGCGATAGACCCAAAATTTCGATGTTTTATTCCCCAAGCAATTTAGTTCTCACGTTTGTCTTACGGCCCGGTGCTCCACCATGCTGGAAAAGGCATCCTCAAAGAGCAACTTCTAACAACCATCCAAGAACAGTTTGGTGACCAACAATGCCTTTTCCAGCATGATAGAGCACTGGGTCATAAGGCAAACATGATAACTAAGTGGCTTGGGGAACAAAAAAATTGAAATTTTGGACGCATGGTGCAAATTTTAACAAACTCCAAGCACTGATTATGCAAGAATGGGCTGCCATTCAGTCAGGATTGGGCCCAGACGTTGAATGACAGCCTGCCAGGACGAATTGCTGAGGTCTTAAAAAAGGAAGAAGGGCCAACACTGCAAATATTGACTCTTTGTATAAACTTCATGTCATTGTTAATAAAAGCCTTTGAAACTTCTGAAATGCTTGCAATTCTACTTCAGTACACCAGAGAAACATCTGACAAAAAGATCTAAAAACACTGAAGCAGCAGACTTTTTGAAAACCAGTACTTGGGTCATTCTCAAAACTTTTGGCCACAACTGTACAATAACCACAACAACTTACACAATGTATGCGTGACGTGGCATTCAAGTGCGTTCGGGGACCTGAGTAACTGTTTTGAAAGATACAGCGTTTTTACTTAATAAAAACAGATAGGAGATTTTTGTTTATTAAATATATTTATACCAGTATGTTAAGGAATACGATTTTATTATGTAGCAGAAGTAATCATGAATTTTATTTTTACTCTGTTTCTTAAAAGCAGTTCGTGGATAATAAATACAACATAAAACTGACTTTTCAGCACTGAATTGTGAATTTTATTAGTTTTGTTTTGCTTTCTTTGAACTTATGACATCTATAACAGTAGTTAACCACACAGAAAAAACAACAACAATATAGTTCTTGTATAGACCAAAATCACACAAGGAATGCCTCAATGGGATTTAACAGACCCTGTTTTTAACAGCCCCCCCAGCCTTGACTCCCTAAGATGGCAAGAAAAAGGAAATGTCTAACAAACAAACAGATGGTTTTAGCAGTTAAAACCAGGAAAACAGGAACTTCCCACCGCAAAAATGCAGTCTAGCAAGATGAAAGGACAGAATTTTAAAAGGTAAAATTGTCATTTTTATGGACTTTTCTATGTGTGTGATAACGAAACCCTTAAACCAAAAACCACACCTCGTGAACATGTACCGATACGGTCTGTCAGAATGACAATGGACAGAGAGGAGCTAAGGGTGTTCACCTTGGACCAGTCAAGCTAACAGAGAAACAGGGAGAACACAATCACCAAGAAAACCCAAACCCGGACACACAGCAATGTAACCTTAAGAGACTGAAAGGACACACACGTTGGCTGCGTCAGCCAGCATCGTCTATGACAGCTCCTGAAATAACCACGTTGTACTGCCGATTTGTTGCATTTAAAGGTTTTATCTTTTGCCTTTGGCACATTAATCTGCGTTCCTTTAATGGGGGAAGCAACGCCATTCACATCTTGTAAGGTACACCTCTGTGATGGCCACTGAAATTTTCAGTGCTGTTCTATGCTGGACTGGGCTGGTAAAATCACTTCAAGAGAGGCCCACTGAATCAACAAGCCAAACAAAGGGCAGGCTCAGTTACAGGACACACTCTGGACACCATGGAGGTCGTAATGGAGGACACCACGAAGAGAAAACTGAACGCCATTATGAATAATGCTGCACGTCCTCTCTCTGACACACTAACACTGAGGACTTACAAGCAGTGAATTATTCAGGAGAAATGTGTCAAGAAATGTGACTTGGGGTCCTTTGTTTCAACATCAATACACCTGGATAGCGCCTGAACTGCCAAGTCAGGAGTTTTCTTTCTTTTTAGCCATTCTAGTCTGTGTTCAGACCATTGTGTGTGCGTATTTATTCATTCAGTGAGCTTCTATTAGAACCAAAATTTCCCCCGGGGACAAATAAAGGTGGATTTTGGCTTATCCCAGATGACCTTCTTAGATCCTACTCTGACGGTAGTCCTTAATTCACTAAGAAGGAAAAGCATTGAAGATTGCGCTTCATTAATTTGGTGCTCTGACACTCATGCAGGAGATCATGTAGGACACACCCCAGCTTTGACAATAGCACTAGATTCACTTAAAATGGTTTGCTAACACAGTGGCATGTAAAAACACTGGGACATATCACCACAAAGGTTTGGAAATACTGTATTTAATAATCCTTTAATTTCTATCTATCGTCACACACGTGTGCATGGAAGGCAGTCTAAGAGCTTAACTGGGAGTGAGATGCAGGGCCAGGGGCTGATGAACTGTACTAATGCCTTTTCTCCCTCTTCCATGGACCACCAGAAGGAAGGCCCAGCTAAGACTCCGCCCACTTCAGCTGCTACATCACACCCTCCTGCAGACCTCTTTTCTGCCTAAGAACCCACCCCTTCCTGTCCTCCACCTACACAAACCTAAGCCTTCACTCTCCTTGTCTGTCTGTGTTTGACTCAGCCTTGAATGAGTACTCGTTGTTTTAGCTGTTACCACATTAGGCTTTGGAAAACATCTTGCATCACCCCAGTCCAAAAGGTATCACGTCCTAGTGAGCTGGATGACTTCCGGCCTGTCGCTCTGACGTCACATGTGATGAAGACCATGGAGCGGCTGCTGCTTCACCATCTGAAGCCACAGGTTCGCCACGCCCTCGACCCTCTGCAGTTCGCATACCAGGAGAAGGTGGGAGCGGAGGAAGCCATCATCTATATGCTACACCGATCCCTCTCCCACTTGGACAGAGGCAGTGGTGCTGTAAGAATTAGGTTTCTGGACTTCTCTAGCGCCTTTAACACCATCCAACCTCTGCTCCTTAGGGACAAGCTGACAGAGATGGGAGTAAGCTCATACCTGGTGGCATGGATCGTGAACTATCTTACACACAGACCTCAGTATGTGCATCTCGAGAACTGCAGGTCTGACATTGTGGTCAGCAGCACAGGAGCGCAGCAGGTGACTGTACTTTCTCCGGTCCTGTTCAGCCTATAAACATCGGACTTTCAATACAACTCAGAGTCCTGCCACGTGCAAATGTTCGCTGATGACACTGCTATCATGGGCTGCATCAGGAGTGGTCAGGAGGAGGAGTATAGGAACCTAATCAAGGACTTTGTTAAATGGTGCGACTCAAACCACCTACAACCTGAAAGCCAGAAGTCTACGTGACCATCATCATCAGGTCCTTCCATGAAAACCCTAAATACAAAGAGGACTGTTTGACTTATGTTAGGTAGATTGCTCAGACGGGACTGGGCGGTCTCTTGGTCTGGAACCCCTACAGATTTTATTTTTTTCTCCAGCCTTTGGAGTTTTTTTGTTTTTTCTGTCCACCCTGGCCATCGGACCTTACTCTTATTCTATGTTAATTAATGTTGACTTATGTTTATCTTTTATTGTGTCTTCTATTTCTCTATTTATTTTGTAAAGCACTTTGAGCTACATTTTTTTGTATGAAAATGTGCTATATAAATAAATGTTGATTGATTGATTGATACAACTGAACACCAGCAAGACCAAGGAGCTGGTAGTGGATTTTAGGAGGCCCAGGCCCCTCATGGACCCTGTGATCATCAGAGGTGACTGTGCAGAGAGTACAGACCTATAAATACCTGGGAGTGCAGCTGGATGATAAACTGGACTGGACTGCCAACACTGATGCTCTGTGTAAGATAGGACAGAGCCAACTATACTTCCTTAGAAGGCTGGCGTCCTTCAACATCTGCAATAAGATGCTGAAAATGTTCTATCAGACGGTTGTGGCGAGCACCCTCTTCTACGCGGTGGTGTGTTGGGAAGGCAGCATAAAGAAGAGGGACACCTCACGACTGGACAAATTGGTGAGGAAGGCAGGCTCTATTGTAGGCACAGAGCGATGGGCACTGAGCAGACACCTGTCAATCATGGAGAATCCACTGCATCCACTGAACAGGATCATCTCCAGGCAGAGGAGCAGCTTCAGTGATAGACTGCTGTCACCATCCTGCTCCACTGACAGACTGAGGAGATCGTTCCTCCCCCACACTATGTGACTCTTCAATTCCACCCAGGGGGGTAAACGTTAACATTATACAAAGTTATTGTCTGTTTTACCTTCATTGTTATCACTCTTTAATTTAATATTGTTCTTTATCAGTATACTGCTGCTGGAGTATGTGAATTTACCCTTGGGATTAATAAAGTATCTATCTATTATATAGTGCCTTTCATATCTATCTATTTATCTATCTATCTATTATATGGGGTGGACTCCCCAAATCTTTATCTTTGCCTTTTGTTTTGCTTACACTATCTATCTATCTATCTATTATATAGTGCCCTTCACATTTATCTATCTAAAAAATCCATTCATATCTACTGCATCTATTATATAGTGCCTTTAATATCTACTGTATCTATTTTATAGTCCTTTCACTATCTATATATCTATCTGTCTATCTATCCATCCATCAATCAAGATTCTGTATTACCTGCTCCCCGTGCTTGCATTTCACATTAGCTCTATCGTGGGGTATAAACGAATAAAGAGGACACATCCTCCAATAGGGAAAGTGAAGCACAGCAGCAGTAAATTCTTGGTTTAAAACGGATCTGTAGACATCAGTGCAAGTGTACTGGATGTGGTGTCTCTTTCCAGGCCAGGTGAGTGCAAAGGATAAGAGAATGAGAGCTGGGTCAGAGGGATTAAAAGAAGCTATGTTTTTGGATAGGCCCACCCTAAAATCCTTCCACGATAAAACATAATGAGTTATATTCCATAATGATGGTACAAATAGCATGTGATAGTAAGAGTAAATAAGATGCATGTTTTAATAGCACTTATCATGAACTGTAGTTTAAAACCAAGTGCAAATTGGCACAGCTTTCATAGCAGATTGCAACTTAAGAGAAAAAATCACATGGACTGACGCATTTTTGTTAGTTGTTGTTTGAGAAGGATAGAAGGTTAGTTGTACAGGTAGTTTCTAGTAGTAGTAGTAGTATCTAGAAAAGAGGTATCCTCTATGTTGAAATGTGTCCGAGCCCACCAACAACTGGGTGATGTGACTGTACTGGCACTTCATCAATATAAATAAAATCGTAAGCCTGTCTATTTGTTTGCCAATCTTGCAAAAACAGCTCACCCAACTTTCACAGAACTACTCACCGGTATGGACACATTAACTACCGGTACTCCTAAGGTCAGAAGGTGAAATGCCAGTAAGGAGTACCAGATCAAGGACCGACTCCACCTTACCTCCTAAAACTAATCCCATCTGAAGAGAGCTTTTGACATAATCAGATACAGGATAAGTCGCAAAACAATACCCTATCAAAATGTCAGTCAGTCATTCATTGTCCAATCCATTATATCCTAACACAGGGTCATGTGGGACTGCTGGAGTCAATCCCAACCAACACAGGGAGCAAGGCAGGAACAAACCCCGGGCAGGGCGCCAGCCCACCGCAGGGCACACACACACACGCACACCAACATACACTAGAGACAATTTAGGATTGGCAATGCACCTAACCTGCACGTCTTTGGATTGAGGGAGGAAAAACACAGGCATGCGGAGAACCCGGGTCTCCTTACTGCAAGGCAGCAGCGCTACCCACTGCACCACCGTGCCGCCCCTTATTAAAATGTGTTTAAATTTAAAATTGCACCTTTCACATTACACAACTTAAAGAATTTTAAATAAAAAGCAACTAACTGCTACGCATCCACATGTGTTTATTTTCAAACCCGTTTACCCAGTATAGAGTCCCTGGAAACCATATCTGAACTGAGCAGAAGGCAGGAGCCAATCAAAAGGGGGAGAAATAACCAGAACAGCTAAAAACTGACACAGAAGGACAAATAAATTTAAAATACACATTTAAAACACTGATTTATTGCCAGCCATTTCTTTTTGGTGCTGTCGCACTCTTAAAAGCACAATCTCAGCTTAAATCAGTGAAATTATTGGGGATCTGAAGATCGACCAGTTGCATGGTGCTGTATTTACAAAGCATAAGTGCAGACGCAGCACTGCTGTTTTATGACTGCCATATTATTTTGAAAGGGACTGGGAATTTACTGCCAGCATCTAAAGACATTAACTGCATTTGCATTGCATATGTGCAGCATGCCATATGGAATATACAATAAGAATAACAGAAAAAGTTCACATTTTAGACTCTCCAAAATGAATTTTCTTTCCAAAGGAGAAAAGTAACTTACAGAAAGGCTGTCCTTTTAAGGAAGGATTCCAAACCGCTGCTGAAGTCTGTTTGTTAGTAACAGACTCCAGACGACAGGTTTATTTAAATCACATTATTCGGTCCATCGCCCTTTACTTTCTATAACACAAATCCCATCATGCAGTCAATAAAACACTTATAAAGCAAACCAATATATGGTAAATGATGTAAACATTAAAAAAATGGCAAAAGAAATACTGAGACTCAGCGAATATACCACAAACACCCTGACATCAAATCAAGACTAGAACATAAAGATCTAAAAGTCCACTAGCACTGGGTAGCAGTAGGAGTTGATGGACAGAACAGCAGAGTCAGCATTAGTTACAAAAGAATTCAATACAGCAATAGCTGAGCCTACAGAGGAAGGGCGAAGTGTGAATCACCAAATTCAAACCTGCACAAAAACAATACTGACAGAATTCTGGGAGAAAATAGCCTGACAACATTTATTGAAGCCATTTGGTGCAAGTCGGCTGGGAACTGTGGTGAGGTTGTGAGCGCTGCTGCCTCGTGGATCCTGCTTTCAGTTTCTCTCCCATGTCCACAAGAGCACATTTGTTAGGTTAACTGGCAATTTAGCCCAATTGAAATTTCAGTGTCAATTTAGTATGCACATGTCCAAGCCTAGTTGCTGTTTTGCCCCCAGTGCTGTCAGGATAGGCCTAAATCCCCAGCAAACCTTAAATTTGAATAAACTAGTTAGATAATTTTGGATGTATTTGATGAGTTTTCAAAGCATCAAGTTTTGTTCCCAAGTAATCAATAAAAATAAATACTTATCAATGTAGTAAAATGCAAAAATAAGGTTTGAGAATATACATACATATATTCTCACGTGTAAGTGGATATAGGACAGCTTAAGGGCTCTAGTGATTGTAATTCCCTGCTGGTCCAGGGACTGGTGCTGTGTCCTAATGCCTTTTCTCTTCCTCCTTCTGCAGACCATAAAATTGAAGGCTAAAACCCCACTGACATCACTTCCGGTGTCCAGACACCTGGACCTTCCTCTTCCTCCCCGAAGAAGTTAAGACCGGAAGATCCACCTTCTAGAGGGAGTTCTGTACTGAACTTGTGTCTGTGAAGCCACCTCCACAACTGCTAGGTGTACAACTATGATGTTTGCCTGTTTGCTTTGTTCTTTGTTATGGACTGATCTATCATTTGAACCACCATTTTTCTTCAACTTTGGCAGCCAATTGCAAGCTGCCTTCAAACCTCTTTTCCAGTGTTGCATGGATCATTTACTATACATGTATATATACATACATATATATACATATATATACATACATATATATACATATATATATATATATATATATATAATACTGTATATTATACAAGTATTTTATATATATATATATATATATATATATATATATATATATATATATATATATATATATATATACACACACACACTAGGGTGTGTGAGGGATTGCTGGCCATGTATCCCAACCAACAACCCCAAACCGCCAGATGGAGCCATCCCTGCAACATGGAAGGGCCCCGAATTCCAGCAGGGCATCATGGAACTTGGAGTTTTTCACCATAGCCTTGCTGGATACCATGGGGGCCACCGGAGGACGCGGCAGGGAGGCCCAGGGACTTATACTTTCCTTATAGCCCGGAAGTGTTTCACAATCGCGAAACGGAAGGAATGATATACTTCCGGGCTGAAGAAAAGAGGGGATTACCCGACCCGGAAGTGTTGGATAATCACATGGACTGAGGGCTCAGAAACACTTCCGGGTCGAGGAGTATAAAGGACTGTGGGAGATCCCAGACAGACGAGCTGAGTTGGGAGGCAGGGTGGCTAAGCGTCTGGGAGTTTGGAGGATTGGTTTATTGATTATTGTGTATTTGTTTATTGAGTATTGTGGAGAGGAGCGTGCTTTGTGCACATTATTATTATTATAATAAATAATAATTGGACTTTTTATCTGGTGTCTGACGTGTGGTCTGAAGGTACAGGGGTGCGAGGAAAACCTAAACTGTCACAGGTGCTTACCCCCTGCTCGCTTTGCTCTCCAACCCCCATGGCCTGCGCTACACGCCAGCCACTTCACGTCTCTACCACTCATGTTGTGAAGAGGGGGGCTGAACGCACCCTAAGGAGATGCAATCGCTCCTCCGAAACCCCCTCTTAAACGGAGATATAATGGGAAACAAATAGTTATTTTACCTCCTCTTTGCTCGATTAGCTGCTGCTGCTGCAGCCACCGCCGCTCCGTGCCGTGCGATCTGCATCTCACGCGCCACTTCAAACATTTAAAAGCCTGTACAGTAGCTGTCCTACTCTTTGTCTTTTATTTCCGGCCCCGGGTGTAGTTAAATGTCTTTGCACAAAGTCTCGTCTAGGGGGACGTGAGCTCTTCATATTTTTTAGTTTATAATTTAAAAACAGATTAAGAATCTGAAAATTTAACAACATCACATTAAAGTTTGATAAATTCTGAAAAGGATGATACATATTATATGTAGGTTTTAAAATAAGCTCGATTTAAAGCCTGACAAAAAAGTGACATAAAAACGTCACATAAAATCATTGCACAAAATCGTTGCACTTTTAGGCTTAGGATTTTATATATAGGGAGTAGATATAGGTTATATAGTACCAGCCAAACAATACAAAGAGTACACAACACACGTTTCACCCTATTTGGGGCTCATCAGGTGTCAGCACCTGAGGCCAAGCCTCAGACATTGTGCCAAGGCAGCTGGTTTGCTTACTTGTCAGGGTATAGATTGTGATCAGACCTATGCATGTAATAACTCCAATGTGATATTAAGGTTACCTACCATTTAATGCAAAAGTGCATACACCTCATAAACCCTAAATAGGGTGAAACACTTTTCGTGTAGTCTTTGTATTATTTTGCAGGTCCTGTATAACATGTGTATGATCTGATTCTTGCAAATGAGAGGGCGTGGTGGATGTCTGCCGAACAGCCAACTAACCACCCAAATAGCAGATTGTGATCAGACCTACAGTATACACATATATATATATATATATATATATATATATATATATATATATATATATATATATATATATATATATGTATACTGTATAGATAGATAGATAGATAGATAGATAGATAGATAGATAGATAGATAGTCACAGGTGTGTGCCTGGAAGACAATTTAAGGGCTTTGGTGATGGTAATTCTTGGCCACTCTAGGAGAAGGCACTGTGTGATAACATTATTTCATTTCCTCCCTCTGCAGGCCAGAAGATTGACAGCTCCCTTCCACAGACATCATTTCCGGTGTCCGACCACCTGGACAGCCAGTTATACATGGTTTGCCTAAGTGTGCCCCATCACTTTGACTGTCTCTGTCTTGTTTCTTACTATACAGTATATACAATTCAAAATAAATAAGGGAACACTTCCAGTCTAACACCAAGTCAATAATGCTTCAGGGATATCAGTTTGTCCAGTTAAGAAGTGTAAGTGATTGTGAATCAACTTCATCTGCTTTGGTGCAAATGAAAATGACATCAGGCGACTTGGAGAGGTAACAGAAAGACACACTTAAAAAGGGAATGGTGGCCACAGACGATTGCGCTCTCCATTTTTGATCCTTTGGTTATTATCATTTATGTTAATGTTGTTATGCATATTTATTATTTCTATAATTAAAGTACTTTATCAGTTTTGTTTATTGTTTGGTTTCTATGTGTGGATGCTCACTCTGCCATGTCATTATGTTTTGTGAGTGGTTTCCCAAGAGATGAGGACCACCTGTCAATCTCTGTTGAGGAACTGCTCCCAACCCCACAAAGGCTCATGGGAAACGCAGTCTCTCATAGTACACTGTATGCCCTCTTGTGGTTGGTGAGTTTTTCCTTTTTTTTGCAATTGTGATTTTGTTGTATTTACTGACATTTTCACTCTTTTGCTTCGGTCTTTGGGATTCTGATTCCTGGTTAGTACTTGTTTGCAAATCCCAGTTGGCAAATCCTTTATGCCTTTTTTTGTTAATAATTGTTCTCCTTTCATAAAGGATTTTTGTTGACTTGCTCTGTGCTAGCTGACAGTGATCCCCACCTAAAAGGAGGAGTCAGCAGTGGTGATGTCAGGATGACCCCAACTCCTAAGGGCTCCACCTACAAAGCACAGGAAATGGCAGTCCACTATCAACAGAAATTGAACAAATAGCAAGACAAATAACGATTCAAAACTAACAAAAAATAAAAAAGAACCAAAAAATTAAAAACAGTACTTGTAATATAATAGGGTCTAAGGGTACTGTGTCACTTTAAGCTACTATTTGTTCAGTTTTTTTTTTCTGTTTTAAATATCATTTTTATTCTGATAAAGAGCTCCATCTTCAAGAAAGCACACTGGTGCCCCATGGTCACAATATTACTTTCAGACCTCTGCTATTCACTTCATTCAAAGACCACCAATTAATCATCAGGGCTGCCTACCCATGACACATCTGAAATTCTCTGATGGTCTTTTGACTACCCCAGAAACTCAAAATGCATCTTCTTGGCCAATTAGGTTTTCTTTCTCCTCCTATTTGGAATTCTACCAAAGATTTCAGGCGGGCAGGAAGAGGCTTCACAAAATCAATCCAAAGTGAACCAGAAGACAGCACATATTATTCCTTTCTTATGACAGCAATGTCACACACAGTATACAGAGATACAGAGATATTTATACTGGATATATATATATATATATATATCTTTACCACAATATTCTCTATTCAGTACTCCAGTGAGAAGCACTACAAATTTTTTTGCCAACCAGTATTCTCCAAGCAGGCAAACATGAATAATGGAGGCCTAGTGCTTCTCATTAGTCATAACCGCAGAAGCACCACTGGGAATTAAAAAGCTAAAAATATACACGCTCACATAACATGGGTGTAACACGTAATTTCAAAGAGTTAGGGCACAATGGTCTGAGGGCCAAAGTACAGTTCTGGGACACAAAAATAATGCACATTACGTTAGAATTGACTCAGAGCTCAGAACAAGTTTACTGAAGCGCAAAGCGCTTCCACCTGAAAAGCAAGCCGCTGATGCTTGTTAGTCTTACTTCTTTGCAACTTGCCAAAGCTAGTGTGTGAACTGAGAAATGAATAATGCACGTCCACGGAAATGCAATTCACAATCTATGATGCTCAAAGAAGGAGGTAAATAACAAACACTGAGGCCCAACCAGGATTTCTTAATAAAAAAATAGATTTCTCACCATACTTTAATTTATCCCTAGCCACAGACGGTGGGAAAAAGAGCAAAATCTTAAAAAAAAAACTAAACAATTCAGTCAACTTTGACAAAATGAATGCATCTCTTTAGGCAGCTACAAATGGATGGCATTTCGGTATCCATATGGATAAACGCTATTTGTGTGTTCACTGCTAAAATTCAGAAGTTTGTGATGTGCCTATCCCATCCATCTAATTCCACAGATAAGTTCTGGGGCACAGAAGCCTGGACAGGGGATTCAGAAAGTACCGAGAACCCTTCACTTTCAATTTATTGTGCTGTAGATTAAATGGATACGTTTGCTACTTTTGCCCATCAATCTACATTCAATAACCAACCCAACCGTCCCATTTGCAGAAAGGTTTTGCAAAAGTATTTAAAATGAAAAACTGCAATATATAAAACCATTTTACAGTCCCTGCCTTTCAAAGATCCAAGAGTACAGTGGGAAAAGGATCTCTCACTCAATATCTCAGAAACGGAGTGGAAGGTAGCAATGCAGAGAATCCACTTGAGCGCCATATGTACAAAGCATACAATAATCCATCCATCCAGTAACCAACCCGCTATATCCTACCTACAGGGTCACGGGGGTCTGCTGGAGCCAATCCCAACCAACACAGGGCGCAAGGCAGGAAAAAACCTCTGGCAGGGCGCCAGTTCACCGCAGGCATACAATTATTCAACTCAAAATTATATATCGAGTACATCTGTCTAGCTGAAAATTGTCCAAAGTGTTTCCATGGCAAGATCCAACCTGCGAATGTTGCAATCGAGCTCAATCCTCACTGGGCCATATGTTTTGGGCCTGTACCACATTAACAGCATTCGTGACCAAAATCTTTAAATGGCTATCAGACAGCCTTGGTGTCCCAATCCCTCCTAATCCACTAACAGCTGTGTTTGGTGGTCTCACAGAGGGGCTTAAAGTGGACAAACAAACTGGAATTGCCTTTACTTCACTATTGGCACGTAGATTTGTCTTACTCAGCTGGAAGAATCCTAACTCACCTCTTTAAGTCAGCATTTAACTGATGTTATCTACTATTTAAAATTGGAAAAACTCAAATTCGCACTTAGAGGATGTGTGCAGAACTTTTTCAAAACGTGGCAGAATCTAATCAGTAACATTTTAGAATAAGCTCTTAAAGCACTGAGGAAACAGATTCTCCCCCCATTTCTTTTTCTTCTCCATTTATCTTTATTCACTTATTAATTCTCTATTTACTTATTTCCACTAGCTTTAAGTTTTACTCTGCTTGCCATTGGTCTCTTTCTCAAGGGTGGGGATTGATTTGTTTTCGATCCTATATTTGTTAAAATTGATCTATTTGTATGGAATTTTGCAGGATTACAATAAAATCAATAAAAGAAAAATGAAAAACTAAAATCTCTCCTTTATAGATGCATCCACACCCTTAATTTAGTACTTTGCAGAAGCCCCTTGAACAGCTTTTCCAGCTTTGACTCCTCTTAAGTAAGTCTCTACAAGCTTTGCACATCTGTATTTGGGCTGTTCATCTTATTCTTCCTGGTAGACCCTCTCAAGCACCGTTAGATTGGATGAGAAGTGTCTGCCATCTTCAGGTCTCTCCACTGATGCTCAGTGATGTTAAAGTCTGACACTCAGAGGCTCGTCCCAAAGCCACTCCAGTATTGTCTTGGCTGTACACTTAAGGTCAATGTCATACTGAAAGGTGAACTATTACCCCAGTTTGATGTCACATGCAC
The DNA here is from genome assembly GCF_016835505.1 of Polypterus senegalus. Classification (NCBI taxonomy): domain Eukaryota; kingdom Metazoa; phylum Chordata; class Cladistia; order Polypteriformes; family Polypteridae; genus Polypterus; species Polypterus senegalus. Next base: position 16,742,442 of record NC_053166.1, on the reverse strand, counting down.
TCTGGAGCAGTTTTCTTCAAGGACCTCTTTGTATTTGGCTGCATTCAACCTTCTTTCAGTTCTGACCCGACTGCCTATCCCTACAGCCCCATATCAAGATGCTGCCTCCACCATGCTTCACTGTAGGGATGGTATTAGGCAGGTGATGAGCAGTGCCTGGTCTTCGACAGACATACAGCCTGGAATTCTGTCCAATTAATTCTTTTTTTTTGTCTTATCATGCCAGAGAATCTTCTTCCTCATTCTGTCAGAGTCCTTTGAACTGTCATACATCGTTAACTCAACAGTGGCTTCCATCTAGCCACATCATCACATTCAGCTGATTTCATAGAGTCCTGCAGAGATGGCCATCCTTCCAACAGGTTCTCCCGTCTCAGCAGAGGATTTCTGAAGCGTTGTTCGAGTGATCACTCGGTTCTTGATCACCTTCCTGACTAAAGCTCTCCTTGCCTGGTTACTCAGTTTTTCCTGAGTGGCCAACTCCAGGAAGACTCTTGGTGGTTCCAAACTTCCTCCATGTCACCATTATTGGAGACACTTTGCTCCTGGGAACACCCAAAGCCGTAGAAATGATTTGATCCCCTTGCCCTGATCTGTGCCTCACAACCATTTCATCGCAGGGGTCTACAGAGAGTTCCTTGGACTTCACGGCTCTCCATTCATTGAAATATTACTACAATATGTATGTGATGTAAAGTTAAGAGAAACAGAGTGGCAAATCTTCATCCTTACAGTCCAGGGCCACAAAACAACACAAGTCTGGTTACAATCTCATTTAAATATAAACCCTTCCACCCAAACAAGTAATGCTTTTAAATGTTTAACTGCCCAAAAGGCATTGTAAAGTCCATTAGTTAAATACTAACTTAGTCAGCTAGCACATTCACTAATTGAATGGCATTATAAATGTAGAAAAAGCCTCCTGAAAATATAACAGTGAATAATGTGTCCTGATATGCCGATTTTAAAAGTGTACTGCTTTTATATGGCAATGTGCCTTTGTTATTGCATGATGCCTTCTAGCAATGTGAGATAACAGGGAGAAGATCAGATTGAATACCCACACTCAGCAGTGAAGAAATTCTCTCCACGCTACCAGGCTTGAAATATGGCAACATGCGCAGGGGGGGAATGCAAATAAGCTGCACCTCCCACTTTTGTGCAGAAACCAATAAATTCTCAGAAGCTATCACTGGCATTCAAATGGACATTATAACAAATTAAATAAAAGCTCTGGGGCATATCAAACATATCATAAACTTAGCATAACGCCTAAATCGCCATTCTACTATCAAAATAATAACTTGTTACAACACAAAAGGGAATGCACCATTGAACACCAGTTTGCTTATGACATAACATGCATCTGTTAAATGGAGAGACGAGAAAAGAAACCCTCTGATCGCATTCCTTGGAGTTAAACGTAGGAACTCAAAAGACTCTTAATAAAAACCTCAAACAAAAAAGAATAGATAATCTATGATATGAAAGGTGTTGTGTAATAGATAAATAGATATGAAAGGCACTCTACTATAAAATAGATGCAATAGACATGAAGGTTTCTAACAGACACACAGATAGATAGATAGATAGATAGATAGATAGATAGATAGATAGATAGATAGATAGATAGATAGATAGATAGATAGATAGATAGATAGATAGATAGATGTAAAGGCACTATACAAATAAAGGCACTATATGATAAATAGACTGAATCAAGCACAATCATCAATGCTTTACTTCTTTGTTGGGTTAAAGACAATTACCAGAGTGGGTGTTGGGGAGGTCATCCAGGATCAGCTGCAGACCACCTGCGATGCTGCCACTGTAAATTGAGCGTGATCATTGGAGTAAGGGTTCCAGTGTTTATCATAGTCCACCTGCAATACCGTCAAAAGGTCATTGTGACATTATGGATATCTTGACAATATTCCAGCATTCCTGTCTGTCCTGTGCTGCTCTCTGAGAGCTGCTGAATGACATTCCAGTCCACTCTTAGATGGTTCCTTCCAATCTGTTTCTCTGCTGCCTTCCTTTTGGCATCTTATAAGATGTTTTTTGAGAGAAAGGATGCTCTAGCAATGTGCCCATACCACCCAAGCTTCATCTTCTTCACAACTGTCAGCTGATCTAAAAGTGGTCCACTGGCTGCTTGTACCCTTCAATGCACTTCTTAAATGGTGATATGGTCCTTGTAGGAGATGTGTAGGATCTTATGATAACATCTCATCTCAAAGTGTCCAAGACTGTTCTTTGAAGGTCTACTGTCAGGGTGAATGTTTCATAAGCATAAAGAATTGCCAGTGTTCACATCAGCTTCAAATTAGAGCAACCATAATATTCTTGTCATTCCATATGGTCTTCATTTTTGCAGAAACTACCATTGCTTGTGTTGTTCTTGAAAGAATGTCTGCTTTGGATCCTTTATCTGTCATAAATGAACTAAGATGTTTGAAGCTTTTCACAGTCTCAAATTTGTGACCTCTTACTTTGATGTCTGATGCTATTTATGTTATTTGCCATTTGTTTGGCCTTTTCAGTGTTGATTTCCATGCCATAAGCAGCAGATGTTCTTTCCAGGAGCTTCATGAGTTTTGCTGTCCAATCCATTAATGTCACAAAAGGTTTTTGATGATCCTGCCTTCAGTTCTGACTGTTTCAAGGTGGTCCTTCAGTGCATTGGTCATGATCCTTTCTAGGAGGATGTTGAAGAGGCTGGGAGAGAGTTTGCAGACCTGTCTGCCTCCAACAGTTGTTCAGAACCACTTTTCCCAAGCTACCATTGTAGAGGACTGTGCTTTTAGCTCTGTTATAAAATTATTCAATGTCAAAACACTATGATTAGTGCTGATGGTGTATTCCCTCGTGGATGACTATAAAGCAGAAGGCTACACCGTGTTAAAAGCCTGCTTGAGGTCTATAAAGACATGGTATAGATGTAGTTGGTGCTGTAGGTGCAGGGTACAGAGACAGAAAATCTGTTCCATGGTACTTAATCTAGTTCAGCAAGAATCTTGAATCCTTAGTCTATTGGGAAGGACCTTCAACATAACTTTGCTAGGATGACTAATATGGCTGATTGTTCTGACATACCTGAAGGTTGACTACAGTTTGCAGTTGTGAGTTGAAGTTGTAAGAAATACTAAAATAAAGAACCATTTTTTAGATGTGTTCAAAGATACTATTTAGGAATACTTCTTCTGCAGCCAATACTAGTAAAATTAATAATAAGAAAAGTGAAGAAAAATACACCCACATCCAAATCTGTTAAATCTAACTCCAGGTTTTGCAGAATAATGATGATAATAATAATAATAAAGCAGTTTATAAATCTCCTAAATATGCTACTGGAAACTATGTTGGTGTTTTCTAATGTGCCAAATCTTATTTCAGATAGTGAATGAATATGATGACAATATTTTTTCTCCCATATGCCTAAAGATGCGTGTGTTAGGTTAATTATCCATTCTAAACTGGACTTGTGTGAGGGTATACCTGAGCTTTTCCCAGTAATTCTACGCTCAGGCCCCTTCCTTACATTTGATGCTGCAGGGATGGGCTCCAACCCTGGCTTGTTCGTTTGGAACATAAACAAGAAATTGTCTTCAACATCCCTAAACATCTTCATTTTAGAGCAATCTCAAAGTCCAACTTGGCCCTGTGCATATGTAGGTGTAGGTATGTGTGTGTGAGTGGGACCCATGATGAGCTGGCACTCTATTTGGGATGGATACTAAGGTAGGAATGTATGCCCCATGGACCTGAATTGGGTTAAGCAGGCACAAAAGTGGGCAGTCATATAAAAACATGCTATAAAGTGTTTTTTTTTTTTTGGATTTAAAATAAAAGGTTTTTGCTACAGACTGGCTCCACATTCATTGTTAGCTCCTGCCTTGAAAGATCATTAATGGCAAAATTAAATGCAATCTAACATATTAACGACTTTGAAATATAATGCATATACACGAAATGCATTTTATTTTGGCACAGTTTTATTGTGCCTTAATTAAAAACATATCTCTCTATTATAATAAAAAAAATCTTGGGTGACGAGACGTGACTTTCAGAGAGACTTTTTGGAATGAAGTCCCGTGAGACGGAGACTTTTAACATGAGATTCTTTCAAGTCACGCCCTACTTACAACCATTTTCAAACGAGACCACGGTCATCTACCCTCTCAGTTGTGTGAATGCTTTTGGTAGACACACTTCCTGTGGTCTCAGCTCTTATAAATTTTATCAGGACAATAATTTTATACATTCTAGACGACACGTCAACGACTAAGCGAAGAAGAAAGAGCATGGACAAACATTCAAAAAAGTTGGTTTATTTATTAGAGAGAAAGAAACGATATCCACTTACGGGCAGTTGTCACGATGTAAGTCCAAACATGGAATCAAAATTCAATGCGATTTTGAAGAAAAGTTAATTTTAAATATTGTTTTTACTGAAGTTTTAAAGTACAAGTGAATATAATGCACATGTAACAATTCCCCTGAAAATAACAATCTCTTTAAACTGTATATCCGGTTAACCAAACCCAAAGTTTGGCGAGCAAAGCGAGCAGGGGGTGGAGCCCCCTAGTCAACCAAATGATCAATGGGTTTTCACTTTCGCATGCAATTTCTGTGTTAGTTTTGCACTTAAATTGTCCATAAATTGTGTGTTATAACAAAAATTTGTCACGCATGTGCGTCAGATGATCTCACCTTACAAGTTCTTCACAGGTATGTGATACCACCCCACACAGAGAGGAGGCGCTGGTGCTAACTAAATTGTCTTCTTTTTTCCTCCACAGCAAAGAAGAAAATGCCCAGTGAAAGCAACTGACTCCACCCTTTCTGGTCACTGGGCTCTAAAAACGAGACTGCCCAGAAGGTGGTGTACACTTCTGGCTTAAGGGTCGCAAGGAGAGGAGCTCCAAAGCCTGTAGAAAACCTGCATGATTGTTAAACCTTTTGCTTGGACGCCATCACACATGGTTTTGTTTCTTTTTCCCACCAAGTAATTGTGGACAGCCGTGTAGGCACCCAAAAATTTTGTTGATGTATCAGCCTGTTATTCGCTTGGATGGGCACATATTTCAATTCAAGACCACACTTAAAAATCCTCAAAGTAATTGATAAAGTTGATCCAGCAACATTCTTTCAGCTTAAGGGTTAAAATGCATTTAGGAAATACCAGGAAGGTCTTCTTTATGCAAAGAGTTGTGGAAGTCAAGAATAAACTACCAAAACATAGAGTTGAAGCAGAAACCTCGATAACCTTTGAGAAGGATCTGGAGGAGATATTGGGACAGCTTAGCTATTAGCTAAACAAACGGGCTTTGATGGACTGAATGATCGTCTCTCATTTGTCAGATTTCTTATATCCAGAGAAGCAGCAGGCTGGATGAGACTAAAAACTTCAATGCCAGTGGGGTAGACGGGGCTAATCACTTGAATGGCAGCAAATTGGGCAGGGCTTAACGCTTGAGTGCCAGCAAACTGGGTGGGGCATCATGCTTGAGTGACAGCCAAAAGGATGGAGCTTCATGAATGAACAAACAACTGAAACATAGAGTTGAAGCAGAAACCTCGACAACCTTTGAGAAGGATCTGGAGGAGATATTGGGACAGCTTAGCTATTAGCTAAACAAACGGGCTTTGATGGACTGAATGATCGTCTCTCATTTGTCAGATTTCTTATATCCAGAGAAGCAGCAGGCTGGATGAGACTAAAAACTTCAATGCCAGTGGGGTAGACGGGGCTAATCACTTGAATGGCAGCAAATTGGGCAGGGCTTAACGCTTGAGTGCCAGCAAACTGGGTGGGGCATCATGCTTGAGTGACAGCCAAAAGGATGGAGCTTCATGAATGAACAAACAACTGAAACATAGAGTTGAAGCAGAAACCTCGACAACCTTTGAGAAGGATCTGGAGGAGATATTGGGACAGCTTAGCTATTAGCTAAATAAACGGGTTGGATAGACTGAATGGTCTCCTCTCATCTGTCAAATTTCTTATGTTCTATAGAAGAAGCAGGCTGGACAAGACTAAACACTTTAATGACTTTAGAATAGGTGGGGCTAGTCACTTGAATGGCAGCAAACTGGCCAGGGGTTAATGCTTGAGTGGCGGCAAACTGGGCAGGGCTTCATGCTTGAGTGGCAGCAAACTGGGCATGGTTTCATGCTTGAGCGGCAGCTGAATGGATGGGGCTTCATGCACAAGCACACCAGCAAGACATGGAGTTGAAACAGAAACCTCGAAAACCTTTAAGAAGAAACTGGAGAAGATATGTTGACATCTTAACTATTAGCTAAACGAACGGGCTTGATGGACTGAATGGTCCCCTCTTGTCTGTCAAATTTCTTATGTTCAGGACTGAGCCAACCCTATGTTAATGCCAGAAATATCAGGTGTAAGTCAGGGTGCCAGTCAATCACAGGGCATGACTAAGGAAAAGTAGGAATTAAAATGGAATGTTTTACCACAAACACCCCCAACTACTTATATTGTAAAAACGGTGTCCATAAAAAAAAGGGCTATGTTGCTGAAAAACAATATTGCAGCAGTAAAAATAAAACAGAATTAAGTTTACTCTTTATCAGAAAATTCCTTTGAATCTTGCTTATACAGATGAAGTGTTCTCTGCTTTTATTCAATTGTGTGCTTGGATAATTTAGTTTGCATCCTAATAAAGTCAAGCCGCATTACTCAAACTTTCATTGGACTTGAGAAGCACACAATCAAATTTGCTGTTCTCTTTAAACGAAACCGAGTTTTTTTAGCACAAAAACAGCAACAGCAACAATGTTATGCAGATACATACATTTTCTGATTCTATTCATTTGGAATGACGATTGAATTTCATAGTATTACGTTTCAATGAATTTGGACTTTCTAGAATATCATTTCCGATATTATGCAAACTAAGACACTCGCCACTAACTCTTGTAAATAAGGTTTCTTACACTGTATATTTGAAAAATCCATATTTTCCTTGACTTCAAAAAACAACAAGATGCAATTTTATGTAGCATGTTTCACATTGATTGGCATAACATTCTTCAAAATTATTCTTTGTATAACCAACAAAAGTGAACAATAGGTTTGGCACTGTCCACGTGTTTTCTTTCTAGTCTCATGAATATTAGTATAAGTCCTCTTTTCTTTCTGTGCATAATCCTCTTTCACTTCAAAACCTCCTCCTTCATCTCACCAGCAGATGCTTCTCTGTCTCTAAACTCTGGCAATCAAAGTACTCCTCGCTTCTTGCTGGAAAGCACTAGAAATTGTTAGGTGGAACAACTGGCTACCCACCATCTATAATTTAATCCACTCTGAGTTGTCAGCATTTTGTGTCAACAGGCCATCCAAACCCATTGAGAGCTGAATTACTTTGGCTCAACGGCTGAAAATCTGGGTGTCAGTTTCTCTGTAATGTGCAGTAGCTCCTCCGGCCTGCTAATATAGTACCGATACATAAATAAATGATCTGGAGTTGATAAGGCGCTACATGAGAGGTTGGGCATCAAACTAAAAGAAGTGTGAATTCAGGGAGTTCTGTGTAGATGGGTGCAGAATTGGCAGACTCAGGATCCAGAGGGTGATGATACGAGGAACCTTATCAGAACTGGGTGAAGTTAAGAGTGGTGTCCACCAGGGGTCAGTACTGCTTTATATAAACAAGTTGGATAGGTATCAAACTGGTTAAGTTTGCAGATGATACCAAGCTAGGTGGATTAGAAGATAACCAAGATAACAAAGGGACTTGTACAGCATACAGGCTTGAGCAGATTTGTGGCAGATTAATTGTGAGTAAATATAACAAATTATATGAAGGGAGAAAAAATGTTAGGTTTGAAGACACATTGAGTGGTCTGAAAATCCTAAGCATGCCTTAAAAGAAGGATTTATGAGCTGTAGTGGACTCAACACTATCAATTGCTAGACAGTGCTCAGAAGCCATGAAGAAAGCTTACAGAATGTCAGGTTATATAGCACCCTGGTGCGTGGAGTACAAGTCACAGGAGGTTCAGCTCAAGCTTTATAACACACTGGTGAGGCCTCATCTGGAGTACTGGGGGAAGTTTTGGTCTCCAGGCAACAAAAAGATAAAGAAATCCTAGAAAAAAATTCCAGAGAAGAGCGACTAGGCTAATTCCAAGGCTGCAGGGGTTGAATTATGAGGAAAGATTAAAAGAATTGAGCCATTTCAGGAGATTAAGAGGAGACCTGACTGAAGTGTTTAAAATTATGAAGGGAATTAGTACAGTGGATCAAAACTGTGACTTTAAAACAAGTTCATCAAGAACACAGGGACACAGTTGGAAACTTGTTAAGGGTAAATTTGACCCAAACATTAGGAACTTGGACACATGGAATAAGTAGTGTGGTAGACAATAGGACTTTAGGTTACTTTCAAAACTCAACTTGATACTATTTTGGAAGAATTACATGAATGGGACTACCGAGCTTTGTGAATGGCCTGTTCTCAAACCAGATTGTTCTAATGTTCTCATCTACTCATGCCCCTGTTTCGTTACCTCAGTGTCAGGCTGGCATTCCCCTTCATTCCATATGAGGATTTAGTCATCTCTTAAAACCCACCTTTGGTATTAATAACGGGCAATACCCACTCCATCTCACTCCAGTCTCCCTGTTGCACCACACGATTAGGCGCCTCCCTGCCTCTCCCCACTCCATGTTAATACTAGCAGCAGTTCCCCTTTGAAATCTCCAGTGCGTAGAGGAATATGTGTCCCCCATGGAGTCTCCAGCTTGTTGAAGTCTATGGAGTCTCCAGTGCGGCAAAGAGCAGAAGAATGAAGAGCTGAGCTCAAGATCTTTTAAAGCTACCATTCACTTCCAGATTCAAAATTACCACACTACTGTACAGTACTGTTTTATAAATTGAGTTTTTGGGTACCTTTTCAGTACCAGTAATACTGAGTTCCTAATAAGAGACCCATCTCCTTCATAGAAGCACCTTTCTACTGTATGGGAAGCTGCAATTATAAGTCCTAGGCTGGTTCAACTCTGATTTCTTCATTTTCAACTCTTTTCATAAAATGGACATCCCCTGGAACCCCAAACCTTTTGTTTTGTTCTTCTCCCAATTTCACATTTTTTTATAATTAGATTAAAGCTAAAAAAAAAAAATACTGGTCACGAAAAAATGAACAGCAGATAAATAAGACCTACCACCTCTGACTGGTTCAGGAAAAGGTCTTCCATTGCAAAGCAGATCAAAGTGTTGGCACTCATGCAAGCATTGGGAGTGTAAGTATTTTGTTTTGGTAGAGTCCTCTGTGACTGCTTTCCCCTTTTCTATTTTTTATTGTGTAGACTTTATCAGATTGCTTCAAATCCTATATATTTATCACTGTTTATATTGTACAGTACTTTATAACTTCTACCCACCTTCACTTCTACATCTGTAACCTCAGAAAATTAGATGGAGTAAAAGGACAAGCAAGTTAAGTTACAACTTTAAATAATGTATTATTGATAATATTCATAAAATAATAACAATAAGCAAAGTACATGTGACTATCGTCAAACCATACAGCCTAATAAATGCTAGATGTTAGTTTCAGGCGGCACACAGACTTGTAGTTACTTTAAAGTCTATGGTCAAGTCACCATTTCTAGTCAGCTTTCTTTCGCATGCCTGTCTCAATATGACTGCCGAGTTGTGCTCCTCATTGTGTTCTCTTCATGGCCATGGTGTGACAGATAGTGACGATCTGGTTTCAGCTCCAGGCTCTCTTCTCCAGTTGGGGAGCAGTCTAACCCGACACCGACAGTAATGTCACTGATGAGCTAGACAGTGAAGACATCAACAACGTAGCAAGGGGATGGTGCAAAAAGTGCAGAGTGCTTTTATTAAAATCAACAAAACCAAAAACAAAGTGTTCAAATAAATAAGTGCAGTACATCACAAATCTTTAAATAAATAATCCATTAAAACAGAGGTGAATCCGTGGAGATTAAAATTTAATAAATACATCCATTAAAAAACGAGGTTAAAAACAATGGCTGGAGGCAGTCTTTTCTTAAAACCCCGGTGCTTACTTCTTTCTACCTGCGGCTCCCCTGCTTCTCCCAACAGGGGAGTCACCCTACCTGCAAAGCTCCCGGCAACAATTACGGATGCAAACGACTCCTAACCTGTGCACTTAAGTGAGGACCACCCGCATCACGAAGCTCCTGTGAACCACTCCGGCCATACTACCACGCCCCCCTCGAAGCCACGAGTGCGGCGATTATCTATTAAAACTGGCCTATTCAATTTTGAGCTATGGACCAGCTATACCACACAGAGGAAGAGGGAGGGGTAAAGCGACCAAGTTTATACACCCCTGTCCAAATCCCTAGGCCAGTAGGACACTTTGGCACAGAATGGCCACTGATTCAAAACCAATCTCTAACAGCCATACTACAGACCAACCAATGCGATGCACACACTGTCTTTTCACACCTGCCCTCAAGTAGTGGATACCATTTGTTTAGCTGAAGCTTGCCAGCTACTGTAGTCTCGCTCGATCTTATATTTCGGAATGTCTTACACCTTACACTCCAAATTGTAACCTTAGATCTTCAAATGAGTGTCTGCTTAGAATTCCAAGAGCTAAACTTAAAAGAAGTGGTAAGGCGGCCTTCTGCACCTCAAATCTGGAATAGCAGACGAATAGAAATTCCCCAGGCTAATAAAGTGTAGCACTTTAAAACACTGCTGAAAACACGTTACTTTACATGGCTTTCTCATAACTTCATTTTAGTTTAATCCTGATGCTCTGTATATTCAATTAATTATCATTACTATTCATGGTGGCTCCAAAATCAGTACTAACCCCTACTTTCTGTTCTTTTTCCGGTTTTCTGGGGTGGCGCCCTCTGCGCCGCCACCACCTGATCAAAGCACCGTGATGTCCCTCCATTGATGGATTAAAGGCCAGAAATCCACATGACCGTCATCATCAAGTTCTCCATGAGAACCATGAATACAATGAGGACTGATTGAGGTCGCTGATGTTAGGTAGAATGCCCAGAGGGGGCTGGGTGGTCTCGCGGCCTGGAACCCCTGCAGATTTAATTTTTTCTCCAGCCGTCTGGAGTTTTTTTTCTGTCCTCCCTGGCCATCGGACCTTACTTTTATACTATGTTAATTATTGTTCCCTTATTTTAATTGTTATTTATTATGTCTTTTTTCTCTTTCTTCACCATGTAAAGCACTTTGAGCTACATTGTCTGTATGAAAATATGCTATAGAAATAAATGTTGTTATTGTTGTTGTAGGTAGTTTTATGGTCTTACTGCATGGGACGTCCAAACTGAGTCATCCTTGCCAAGCTGGTCTGATGTTCCATTTCTCTCACAATTAATTCCTCAATCAAAGTCAGTCCTGAAGACTTGAGGGGGTTGTTTAAATAAAGATCAAAGCATTGCTGCTCTCATCAATGAAATTCAGCATTCCTCTTAAATCATTAAGATTGCATTTGCTTTGTCTGACTTACAAATGAAAATATTAATCAACTTATAAAGAAACTATCACTCCACCACAGGGAGGAAACATGGGAGCAATTTGGAGAATGTACCCATGCTTCCATTCCCCTGTTTAGAATGGAGGAAGATGTCTGAGATCACTTCATTACAAAAAGGCATAGCTGTACTTGTACAGAGGAGAGAAATTAGGGGCATCCGAGAACTTAAGGTCCTACTCAAAGGCATTGGTAAATAGAACCAGCCAAATTCTTTTAGCATGAGGGTGCATTATATACTTGAGAATCCCGGTGAAAATTGGGGGGGTTTGGGGGAAGGGGGGGTGCGGATTTAGGATTGAAGCCAGGAAGTACTTTTTTTTTTACTCTAAGAGTTTTGGGCCTCTGGAACAAACTACCAAGCCATGCAACCTTGTCAACCTTTAAGAAGGACCTAGATGGGCTATGGGGACAGCTTAGCCATTAACTAAACATGAACTAACTCCTCTCATTTATAAGGTTTCTTAAGGGCTTCTGGCCCTTCCAGTCTGGAAGTCAATTAACCAGACCCACCACTGGAAGATGGCGTTCCTTTTGGAATAAGATTTCAAGAAGGATGGAGTTCCAGGCCCTCGTTAAAATTACCACTGAGACAGGACCAAAGCTTTAACTGCATTTACCTTTCTATGCAACCGGGTGCAACCGGGTCATTAAATATTGATTCCCTCAGGACCCCAACTTTTCATCTGTCTCTATTGATTATTTTTTTCAGTATTTACTTTCTTCAAAGAATATGAAAATTGTCCAAACAAATTCTGAATTTACCTGTCTATAAAAATGATTTAGAGAACTCAAAAAATAATAGACATAAATACAAATATAGGGTGGTCCAGATCTAATTATGCAATTTTCACTACGCTATAACTTATGAAGTTTATCCATCCATCCATCCATTTTCCAACCCGCTGAATCTAAACACAGGGTCACGGGGGTCTGCTGGAACCAATCCCAGCCAACACGGGGCACAAGGCAGGAACCAATCTCAGTCAGGGTACCAACCCACCGCAGGACACACACAAACACACCCACACACCAAGCACAAACTAAGGCCAATTTAGAATCGCCAATCCACCTAACCTGCATGTCTTTGGACTGTGGAAGGAAACCGGAGCACCTGGAGGAAACCCACGCAAACATGGGGAGAACATGCAAACTCCACGCAAGGAGGACCCAGGAATGGAACCTTAACTGCGAGGTAGCAGCGCTACTACTGCGCCACAGTTCTGCCCTATTAAGTTTATTACATAGAAAATCACCCGAAAAATCCCGGAACATGAGCGAACTGACGTCTTCACGCCGAACTGGAATCGTCCCTGCATAAATCAAAGTCATCCAGACGATCTGGATCTGCTTAATTAGATCTGGGCCACCCTGTATACAACACATGCACAAATATAATAAATACACAGCACAAGCTGCAGCCTTACTGCCAACGGAGAAATAAAAAAAAAACCACCCTGTGTGCTCTCAGCTTAGGAAACATGGCCATGCAGACCCTTCATGGACGGACTAACAATAAACAGGCAAGGCTATCCAGGCCAATTCACACAACTCTCACTGTAACAGCAACTATAATGTTCATAATAATAAATAGGAATTTAACACTCCTGCCTAACAGAGAAAGAGCCCCCTCACGACAATCTTTGATGAAGCTGAGTGCAGTATGCAGACAGCTTGATCCATGTAGTACAGTAAGTGAGTCTGGTGCCACCAGACAAAGACAAGCTCCCAATTAGGATCAGTAATAGGCAGAGTACATGTGATGAGTGTCTACTGGATATTCATTGAATAACCTGGAGGTTAAAAGCTTTGGGTACAGCGAATGATGCTTTTTAATTAAACACTAAAACTGCACACTGTGTATAGTATGAGCGGCCGCCAGGTGTCAAAGCCGACTGCAATCATTCCAACTGCTGACAACTAAAAAGCCAAAGGGAATGTCAATATCCATTCATTTTGTACAGCAGCTCACATATCCACCTTCAATCACCCTGCACACCTTAACTGTGTATCAGTTGTGGACCAATTTATTTGTACTCCTCCATGAAAAATAGAAGAACTCACAATCGTCTCTGAAATAACTAGAAACTGACAAAAATAATTGGCACCCATCATTGTTTGTTCCGTATTTAACAAAAATCAGACTTTGCTTTAGAGTTTAAATTCAACAGAATATTTTAAATAATAAGAAATGAAAATGGCACGGACAAAAATGATGGGACCCCTAGCCTCATATTTTGTTGCACAGCCTTTAGAGTTTGCAAACAAGCCATTACTGGAGCTCTCCATGACACTTCTGCACCTGTCCACAGGTCATCTGGCCCACTCTTCCTGAGCAAACTGCTCCAGCTGTGACAGGTTTGAAGGGGGTCTCCTTCAGGCTGTATGTTTCAGTACTTCTCATAGATGGCTATCTGTTCATGATGCCCTGACAATATAGTAGCTTTCAGAATAACAAATTGCTCACCTCAATTTTTGAATCCGTCACAGACTCCAGGCTCTGAAGAGAGTTTCTGATAGTTTAGTTCAGTGGTGTCGAACTCTGGGCCTTAAGGGCCGCAGGTTTTCATTCTAACCCTGTTTCCTAATCAGTGACCAGTTTTCACTGCTAATTAACTTCTTTTCCCTTCATTTTACTAACCCTGTTTTTAAGGATTCAGTCCTTTTTTTCATTAAATGACAGCCAAAGAGAAATGAGATGTGAAACGGGCCAAAGGATGAGCAGCTAAATTGTGACGTCAAACTCCAACCAATTTCATTCCAAGCAGTTTCTTAATCAGAAGCCGATTCTTGCTGTTAATTAAACCTGTTATTTAATTCCATGGTTTGTTGCTGCTCTCATTTTTGCAATAACAGACATTTCCAAAACTGCTGATTTTCTGTTTATTCTAAGAACACCCTCACAATATTTTGGTAAGCTGGGAGATCGACCTTACTGAGACCTTCATTTTTCTTTATTTTCAGATATTGTGTGATGGGCAGAGGCGAGCTGGTCATGTGGATTCTTGTTTTGTGTCTCAATATTATTTGGCTGCTAATTAAGGAAAAAGAAACAAAAAAGGGGCCTGAATCAAGTTAATTAAAATTAAGCCAAAAAAAGTTAATTTGCAGCAAAAACTGGTCACTAATGAAGAAGATGGTTAGAATGAAAACCTGCAGCCACTGTGGCCCTTCAGGACCGGAGTTCGACACCCGTGGTTTAGATAATCGAAATTATTTATAAACTGGCTTTGATCACTTGACGAAGTCAACTAATGGAATAAATAAAAAAAAAAAAAATTGACATTTGATACAGAGGCGGCCTTAGGGGTGTGTGGGGCCTAGGGCTGACCAAACACCACGCGGGACTGGTTACGTCAAACACTGTTACCAGTATGTGTGGACTGTATAAACTTGCGCACAAATTTAATAAAAATAATGTTAACATACAGCGGATTTTCTCATTACAGTATTCAGTTAAATTTTTGCAAGATAACACGTGGACTTTATCAAAATATAACTGGAGGATATAACTTGACAAATCCGCTCGAACAGGATACGGAGACCTCAAAAGCAGGAGCTCCCTTAGGTGCGGGGCCTGGGGCGGTAGCCCCACTTGCCATTCCCAAACGCCACTCTTAACTTTATATCTTTTATCCTATGTGTGACTTCAGTGATCCTCCTATGACTTTCCTCTGTATCCTTGTGTGTCACGACTTCTTTTGCCCGGCACTTCCTCTCTCGGTGGTGTTCCCGTAAAGCCTACTTCTCAGACTGTTTCCTCAGCTCCTATCCGCATCAATGGTAGTCAGGGAACCCATTACCTGCTGAGAAAATATCATTCGTTTTCTTGTGAAAACTTCCCATCTTTGATGGTGACTAGGGTCACAACATCACTCAGTAAGTTATGTTCCTCTAATGCTTACCAATGATATCGTCATGTGTCTCAACTTCTTTTGCCTGATGCTTCACCTCTCGATTGCGATCCCATAAAGCTTGCTTCTGAGTCTCTGTCATTCCGAGACATCCTTGCTTGTCTCCCGTCTCCTTTTTAACTGCCACCAATGGTAGACTGGCCCCCTTAACTGGTTGTGAAAACATTATCATTTTCCTGCGAATACGTCCTGCATTTGAAGGCGACTTGGGTTGTGCCTGGTAGGTATTCTGGGAACCAGCGTTGCTCAATAATTTATTAGCTTTATTGCCTTTGAAATGCTCATTTTCAACTCCTTTTCTTGTAAAGATTTTAAAAAACTTTCAGGAATTGAACTTCTAAACCCTTAAGTATTATGTCATCATGCCTACCACTAACCCAGTACAGCTAAACTAACAGGTCAGACCAAAGCCAAACTGACCAATCAAACTGCACAGAGGGACCAGACAAACACACACAGAGTTGAGTTTTATGGTGAAGTAGATAATGATAAGACATTAAGTAGTATTATCTCTACCTATGGAAACAGAGAAGTAGTGAAGAATAGACCATAAACTCTGGTCTGTGACAGGCTAGTGATTTGCTTCACTGTCAGCATTTACCTTATTGTGCATAACAAAATAAGGTTGCATACACAACGTGTGGATGCACATCTTCTCGATGATGCTGGTTAGAATTTTAAGATGGCGAGGTTTTTGTTTGCAGATTGCATATCTTTGTATGATGCGATTTGTCTACTTAAGATATTCATATCTTGCCTGATAGCACTCTAAATAGCTCATCTTTATTGTAATAATAACCTGGTATATTTGTAGAATGGGTTAAGGAAAGAAATCAAATGTGTATATGTTTTTTTTAAAATGGTGACTCTGTTGTTATTGCCAGTTATCCCATCTGTCATCCACACTGCCTCTAATCTATCAATGCCTTTGCTCTTGTGAGCCGAGAATTTGTTCTTTTTGGGTCCATTTGGATTCCAGAATTGTGGTAACTCCTTGCTGGGTTGTAACCATGAATGTTGTCATGCCTGACTCGTCCTCTCAGTTCAAGGTGCACCATTTCTAGTGCTTAAATTATAAAGAAGAGCCAACAAAGCAGCTGTTAAACAACCACCCTTTGATTCTCCTTTGTGCTGCGCTGCACTTTCTCTTTTGACTAAGCCTCACCAAAAAGCCCCCTGCAAACTCTTATAATACTCCTTTTTATATTACCGTAGATAGATGTAGCGTGTGGTGTTCTCCAGATAAGTAATGTTAAGCTCTGCTCATTCTGTCTGCTAGTCTGGCTTCAGTCTGTTCAGATGTTTCATTTGTTCTGAGTCATCAGGAGGCGCTCACGTGCAAACTGTGGAACACAGTAAAAAAAAAAATCACTTGCACCCCCAGGGTCAACATAGTAGTCTATCTATATGGGCCTAGAGAGCAAATATAGTCCAGATTGTTCAAAGGGTGTATTGTTGTATAGGGAACAGACAGACATCCATCCATCCATTATCCAACCCGCTATATCCTAATTACAGGGTCATGGGGTTGTGCTGGAGCCAATCCCAGCCATCACAGACAGACATTCAGATTCTTATACACAGACTAGCCAAAGTACCCAGCGTTGCCTGAGTATAGTTGTACAGTAAAATGAGTTAAGGAAAGAAAACAAAGATTTATGTGTTTTTTAAATGTTGAGCCTGTTGTTATTGCTAGCTGTCCCATCCGTCATCCACACTGCCTCTATCTATCAATGTCTCTGCTCTCGTGAGCTGAGAATTTGTTCTTTTTGGGTCAAACTGGATGCCATAATAATTGCGGTAACTCCTTGCTGGATTGTAACAATGAATGCTGTCATGTCCGACTCGTCCTCTTAGTTCAACAAGGACAGTTCTTAAGCTTAAATTACCACAAAAGCCGACACAGCAAAAGTATAACAATAACCCTTTGATTCTCCTTTGTGTTGCGCTCTCGATCAAGCCTCACCCAACACACCCCTGGAAAAGTACACAATGCTCCTTTTCATATGACACTAGATAGAAGCAGCACGCTGCATTGCCCTGGTAAGACAATTTAAGCTCTGCTCATTTTGTCTGCTAGTTTGGCTTCAGTCAGTTAAGATGTTTCACTTGTTCTGAGTCAGTAGGTGGTACTGCTGGGCAAACTGTAGCACATAAGAGAGAAAAAAAAACAAAAACACCAGTACCCCGGTGTCAAAATTCTATCTTGTCTTATCATCCTACAGAGCATCTATGCAAAGCCATACCACATGCACTTCAAAAGAGGTCATCTACCTGATGATGTTCAGAACCATCCAGTACTTGAATGGGAGACCACCTAGAAAAAGCTTGGGTTGCTGCTGAAAGAGGTGTTGGTGAGGCCAGCAGAGAGTGCTTACCCTGTAGTCTAAATGTGGATCCCAGATGACAGTGAAGGGAACACTGTGCTGTAAAAATGGCACCTTGCTTCTGATGAGACGTAAAACTAAGGTCCTGACTCTCTGTGGTCATAAACGATCCCTGAGCATCCTTCATAAAGAGTAGGGTGTATTCTGATGTCCACTGCTTAGTCATTCTGACCCCCTAATCATTCCCCATCTCTAACTGGCTCTCTCTGTCTCTCTCACCCCCTCACCACCTAACACCTCATGTGTGGTGAGCGTACTGGCACCAAAATGGCTGCTGTTGCATCATTCAGGTGGATGGCACACATTTTTGCTGGCTGAAGTGGCTCTCCACTTACTATGAAAAGTGCTTTGAGTAGTGAGAAAAGTGCTATATAAATGTAAAGAATTATCATTATTATTATTTTTTATCTGCGGTGGTGCTGGCACCCTGCCCGGGGTTTGTTTCCTGCCTTGTGCCCTATGTTATTTATTATCATAGAGAAGGTACAGACAGACAGACAGATATTCTAGTTTATATATATATATATATATATATATATATATAGGTTTGTGGCCATGTCCGAGGTGAACCAAATGTTCCTTTTAAATTGTTTCTAAAAAGCAATAATCACCCGATTCAAAATGAAATATGCACCCTGATATCTATCACCTTCATACTTACCATCCATTCTGCAATTTATAAAACATCACAACGATATCATTGCCAATATTGCATTAATGGTCCAAACATTTCTATTAAATTCATATTTTGAAGTAACTTACTGTACTTTAGCAAAAAAAATGCTTCAGAGAAAAGCCAGCCTGCAAACAGCACAATCAGAAATTACTAATTCCCATCTTCCTTTGTCACCGTCTATTGCTGTAAGTTGAATTTGACGGCACTTTCTATGCCCAATGGTCTGCAGCACAGAGGTCTGGGTTGGGCCTACACGAAGGCGAAGCCACCGATTCATACAAACGTTGAAACGTATTAAAAAGTTGTCACCTAATTGTTTCCTAAGCTTCCTTCTCCTTTGTCAACAGCCCCAGATACAGCAGCTTCAAAAGGAGTGGTTCAAAAAAAAAAAAAAAACTCAATGCCATCTGCTTTTAATGGCGCTGCTTATTTCTGCTCTCCAAAGCAAAATCTAAATGCATTAGAATAAGCATATTGAAGCTCAGAAATTCTGCTGCTCACATCGTTGAACATTTAATTTTACCAAGAAGCAGCATTCACAGCAGGGCTTTACATGCTCAAAACACAAACACGCACACCACTCAAAAAGAGAAAATTGAAAAAACGAGAACAGAAGCCAAAGTGATTTACCTTCAAAACAGCGAGCACTAAAGCTTTAACCGGTGTCGATTTTTGTTTATGAAATATTATTAATTGACGTTAACATAGCAATAAACCTGCTATCTACTTCTTTCATTATACTTTAATTGGATAATGATAATAGCATTGTTGATTTAGTGCGCATATCAAGCGACATGAGTAAGTGCCTCTCGCTAAGATATAAAGCTGTAATTGAACTAGGTAGCCAGGAAACATTTTATGCAAGTGTCGATAAAAGCAAGCGATAAAGAAAGAAATGAGCAGTTTAGGGGCTGACTTCCCACTTCACAGATGGACTCCTTCACCCCAGCTACATTCACCTTTGTGTACACGCAAGGGGATATTCTTATCATGTCAGTCAGTTTCCAACCCGCTATATCCTAACTACAGGGTCACGGGGGGTCTGCTGGAGCCAATCCCAGCCAACACAGGGTACAAGGCAGGAAACAAATCCCAGGCAGGACGCCAGCCCACCGCAGGACACACACACAAGCACACACTAAGGACAATTTAGGATCGCCAATCCACCTAACCTGCATCTCTTTGGACTGCGGGAGGAAACCCACGCAGACACGGGGAGAACATGCCAACTCCATGCTGGGAGGAGCCAGGAAGCGAACCTGGGTCTCCTTACTGCGAGGCAGCAGCACTACCCACTGTGCCACCATGCCGCCCTACCTGATACTTAAAATGTAAAATTCCTTTGCAATAGATGCATACATTTTGACTGTGTGAAATAGGAGGCCATAAATTGTAATGTTGAAGGAAATAGTAACTGTAATACACATTATTAGACGTGAACAAATTTGTTGGTTCTGCTGCAGCTTATTGAAAAAGTGCCGTATGCCTCCTGAAAAGTGATGACATGAAAAGCAATTGTCCCCTCTATACCTGCATGCCTTTGATAATTCATAGAGTAAAACAGAGTGTGAAAACAGATCAAGTATTACTTCTTATGTAAAGATCTTTAGAAAATGGCCCGGACATGTTTGTTAGTAGCCATTGAAAAGATCCGAAATAACTGCATTCGAGTGATTTCTCAGACTCGCTGTTTTCTTGAATTCATATCACTTGCAAATCTCCAATCGTGCTATCAGTCATTTAGCCAATTTAAATGGAGAAAGGTCGTCACTCTGCTGTTTGGTGTCATCGTGTGTACCACACTGAACACAGACCAGAGAAGGCAAAGGAAACAGAGTTGTCCGAGGAGATCACAAAGAAAATGATAGACAAGCAGATGAAAGGCAAAGGCTAGATGACCATCTCCAAGCAGCTTGAGGTTCCTGTAACGACAGCTGCAAATATCATTAAAACGTTTAAGGTCCAACAGACTGTAGCCAACCTCCCTGGACATGGCTACAAAATGACCCTGGATTGGGAAAATGGAAGACAAAAAGCTAAGCATAACTTCCAAAGAGATATAAGGTCAAGGTCCATCAGTGGCTGATCCCACCATCTGCTGCTTTTTGAGTGACAGTGGCCTCAATGGAAGAAAACCCAGGAGGACTCGATTGATAAGCCACAAATGTTTCTGATGTGTGCCATCTGTTGTAATGATTGAGACATAGCAACAAGACAGACACACAGACACTTATTCTTTAATTTAAGTTGTTTTTTTTCTTTTGAATGTATTATTCATAATTTGTCACCCTGAGATACCTCCTACTTTGTCAATTAATATCAGGAACCAAATCTTCACAGCACTGCGTGCCACAAGACCAAGTTAGAGGTGTCAATTAACCTACAACAATCATCTCTGATAAGGTGGAGGAAAACCGGTGGCACTGGAGAAAAGCCAAAATCCAGAAAGTGTGCAAATTTCACAGGGGCCGTGACCAGGCTGGGATTCAATCTCAGGACTCGGAGCTGTGAGGCAGCAGCAATCACCACTGAGTCACCTACAGCGAAAGACAATATAAAATAAAGACTAATTGAATAGCACCCTGTCATTTGGCGTTACTTTTAAATCTAAATTGTTGCCTGGCATTACTTTGTAGTACATTTTTGATCACTATGTAAAACTCCTTTTGACGGAGCGTGCTGTGAAAGGTGGTACAGAAAATAAAAACTGGCAGATTGACGTATGTAAATTTCTAAAACTGACATAAGCTTTTCTTTTCAGGTCCTTGGTTGAACGCTTTAGGCTGGCACCAGGCATCAATCACAGAAAGAGCCAGAAACAAAGGTGAACTTCTCAGAAAGACTAAATTCATTTTGAAATGGGTACATATAATAAACACCTTTGGGTGCTACAATGAAGATACTCGAGAGTGTAATTTTCAAAACAGAAGGTGCTCGGTAATTATCTCGTAATAAACCATTTTCTTAAAGGAGGCTCATGCCTTTGCCCTTTAAGCAGTGAGCTCTGGATGTCACTGATCACAATGCACACAGCAACAGATCAATACACAAAGCACAAAGAAGCAGGACATTAACAGGATGAGTACAGACGAGGTGACCAAGCAAAGAAAGGGTCAGCAAATTCCAAAAATTGCTGCCTCAGCAGATGGCGCAGCTAGGGGTTCAGCTACAGAATATTAATTTCATGATTGCATTTGCTGCTTGGGTTGGGGGGCAGATGGACAAAAGGGCACAAACCCATCAAAGAAATAAAAATCGGAAGGCATAAAGAAACATAAAAGTGTAATTGATTATTGCCTCCCCCTGTTCCCTCCTTTCTGACTTTTTTTTTTGCACAATACACTGAAAATATTAAGGCAAGCCTATAAAGCAATTTCTCTGAGGTTTTATTTAATATGATCCTTTATTTAGGGTGACAATTGTACTCTAATAAGTATTGTATTATAGCTTATGATGAATCATTTGATTTGTTAGGTAATTCTTGCATCAGATACTTGAGATCACAACTACAGTTAAATTTTAAAATCCAGAAGTGAAAAGCATAAAGTCTATTATATATTACTGGCCACGTTACCCGTCAAAGACGGGCAATTGGATATATTTAAAAATATTTGGTCCTAAGAGTATCTTCAGGTCCTTTCCTCTCTTGACTGGTGCTCCTTCTGTTGGGTGTGTCCACGTAAAGCCTGCTTCACAGAGTCTGTCATTTTGCTCGCCCTCCCGTGTCCGAAGGTGACTCTCAGTGTGCCTCCCATGCTTTTACTTTGCCACGTTTGTCTTACAACTCACACTTCCTCTTTCCATCTCATTACAAAAGCCAACTGACCAATCACAAAAAAAGCCAAACCGGCCAATCAGAATGCTCTGAGGAACCAGGCACATAGACCTTAGTGTTTTATAATAAGGTACATAAATGACATAATGTGGCCTGGTGTTGCAATAATGTCATCACTCCTTTCCCATATCAAGAAATGTAACTGAAGGAGATTGGTGTCTGCTCCATTGGGGGGCAGACCAGCAAACCTGGATGAACTCAGAAAATATTAATATCCATCCAATACAGTCCACTGCAATAAATCCACATTCACTAAAAGGAGTTAAATTTGGAATGGCCAAGCAACTGATTGTGCAATAAAGAAAAAACAAACCTAACATTAGGAAAACTTCTATAGTCATGATGAGTGGACCACGTTACATACTAGCTTAATTTACACAACACACACACACACACACACACATTGTATATACAGCGTACACTAGTTTTACTGCCTAAGACAGGTTGAAATCAAAGTAATCAACTTAGGCTCGTACTTGATATTTTTATTATATCCTTTGATTTTTTCAACCTTTCTTCTACATATTTTGCCTGTTTTATAAATTTTCTTCCGAACCCTAGCAACCAGATGGTCACACAGATACACAGACACGTGTCCTTTTTTTTAGGGCAGATAAATGATTTCTGTCTCTCCAGCAGTTACCTCTGTTGGACATATTCAGTGTTAATGTTTGCAGTTCACCATCTTTTGGAATACATTTGGTATGACATGTGCTGTAGTATTCAATTGCATTGCATTTTTCATTCCAACAGATGGTGCATCAGAAACATTAGCACTGCTTTAATGAAAACCATACCAAATAGCACACAACAGACACATAGCAACCAGATTAACACACAGACACACACTTTATTAGGATGAATAAGCTGATTTTTGTCCACCCGGAAGTTACTCTCTGTTGGGCGTAATCAGCGTTAATGTTTGCAGTGCACTATATTTATTGGAATGTATTTTGTAGCATACACTGTGGGCACCCAGGCAGGGATCCCAGCCTGGATTCACTGCCGTCTAGCATTTCAGGTGATGTATCCCCATGTCCTTCCATTGTGAGGATGTCCCAGCTGAGTAAGGATGGCAGCCATCCCTCATAATATTTTAACGTTATTGTAGTTCAGCGTTTCTCTGCCTTTAAGTATTTGTGACCCGAGTTTTCATAACAGTTTTAATCACGCCCCCCTAAGGTTTTTTTGAAAGGAGCCCACTAATGCCAATTTGTTCATTATTAATTAATGATATATCATAGATGCATATTTCATTATACCTACTTAACTTTTATCGACATTTATCTAACTCTATATTTATTTTTCTAGTATTAGAATGTAGTTTAAGTTAATTTGTTTTGGTTTCAATAGATGTATTTTTCATATTTTCGATTCTTGTTTTCTTTTTTTTACATCTTCGCACCCCCCTTTTTGTTACTTCGCGCCCCCACCCCACAGTTTGAGAACCACTGTTGTAGTTGTTGAATACTGACTTAATAAAATGCATTGGTAAAAATGTATTATTTTAAATATATCTGCTGTTTAATTTCTTTTCTATACTGGGTGCACTCATCTTGTTTTGCATAAGTTGGTTTTAATAAATTAACCTAGCTTGAAAATGCTCCTTCAGATAAACAGTATTTTGTAAAATATATACTTGTCATCTTCTCTCTCTCCTTAAAATTGTCAATGTTCATGTGTCATAGAAAGGATGTGCAGCATTCTTCAAATTGTGCATCAGTTTTTATCTCTCTTGCTCATGCTCTTCGGTGTGTAGTCCAGTTGTGGGAGGTCCCAAGAGAATTTAGAAAACTCACCTTTTCTTGAATGAGTGCCACATTAATAGGAATGTTTCTTTAACATGAACCACGTAAAAACTGCTTTTTCAATGTCTTCAAATGCAGCGGTTTACATATGTTTGCAACCCGAGATTTTTCTTTTTTTTTTTTTTTGTTCGGTCTTTCAAGAAAGTTGACACTGTTGTTGGCGAAATTCCAAATTCACAGGCAATGTCTTTTTTCTTTTTGCCAGAATCGAGAGCCACAAAAATGTCAAGTTTTTTTTTCTAATATGAACTGTTATTGTTTTTCCGTGTCTGCCGTTTCTATAGGAGGGTGACACTGAGTTACATTCCAATGGATGTTTTTCAAATGTTGACGAGCGATAAGCAAAAGGTATCACTGAAAACCGCAGGAAACAAAAATAGCAAAAAACAAAAACAGTACGAGGAAAGATCGAAGAAATAAAAAAAAAATTACAATGTTTCTGTTTGGGGGATCGTTGTGCACAACTGAGCTACGACCACAGACCTAACTGCTCTGCGGATGATTCATTCAGGCATTTCAAGGTCTTTTGTGCACTTCGTTGTAATGAAAATATCTGCTGAATGTATTTCTTAATAACAAGATTTCTATAGACTCATGTCATATGGGGAAACTGTCGGGACAGTAAAAATTCTTCGTTGTAATAAAAATTTCATTGTAAAGATATTCGTTGTAACGAGATTTTACCTGTATATTATATATATACTAGGCTGACCCGCCTTTTAAGGCGACAGACTTTTAAGTTGACCACTTCTTAAGGCAATTCAATACGTAGATCAATTTGATATTTTATACAAACTCATTCATTTGGTTATATTGCATTTGAGCGGTATTACTTTAATACTCGTAGTTTCTGTTATTTTTGTGATGAAATGTAAACTTTTTTCCTATATTGAGGTCGCCCTTTTGAACCCCCCTGATATTTACTACGCGGTGAGGCATTTGTACTCCATCAACATTAATTATTTCCAGAGATATAATTTTGTCTATTTTTCCAGCGCATCGCACACAAAAGCAAGGGAACGATGGGAGCACCAGAACTCTGCTCACATCATGTCGCTTTGTACCGCAAGCTGCAAGTAGTAAGTCTGTGATAAGCGGAATACCGCTACGCTTTCCACTCATGGGACGGAAGGACAATCCTAACTGCTTTTATATAGAAGGAAACTGTATATATATATACTGTATATTTTTATAGCACTGCACTGTTTATACAGTGAAACCTTGATTACTGTCAGTCTCTATTAACCATCAAAAACCTATCACTGTACTACTACTGTCGTGCATTACCCTGCGAGCTGTGCACATTAGAACACCTCTCCCTTGTGCTAGCGCGTAGTGCTCTTCACCAGTACCACATGTCATGCCACATTTTTAAATCACAGTGCCAGTTATGTAACGTCAGTTTTAATATCGTTTCATAGCTTTTCTCTTTTGTTATAATTAATCCACTATACATTGTTATGGTCGATAAACATATGCATGTGGTGTTGGAATTGTCATAAAAAATTGAAATTAAACATTTACAAAACGGTGAAAGTGCTTCAAGTATTGCTTCAATTTATGGAGTAGAAAGAATAACAGTGAACAATTAAGGCGTCATGCCAACAAAATTGAAAAACGTGTTGAAATGTTATTCTGTATTAATGTTCTTCTGTATTGAATTTTTCTTTTAAATTCTGTTATGTTTGGTAATATATTGTGATGTACAAGCAGCTTGTGATGCGATGTGCAGGAGCAGAAATGGTGTAGTGAATGCTGTAAGTGATGGGATTGGGTGAAGGGCTTCTGTTTTGTGAGGGGTGGACAGGCCTTTTAGGAGATAAGTGATAGGAGAAGTTGGGAGAAAAAGGAAGGTGCAGTGGAAGGACGTTTTGTGTAGGGAGTCAGGAGACAATAAGCAAGAGTGTGTGCGGTAGAGAGAAAGACACAATGTGAGTGACAGGAGATAAACCGACTGGCAGGAAAAGCTTTCTTTAATTGTTTTAGAGGTTTGCTCTGTAACTCAGATATCAGAGGATATGACAGGGCACTGTTTGTTACGGAATGAAGATTCCAAGTAAAACAAATGTAAAACCTCTCGAGTTGTATTTGTTTATTACGCTGGTCATTACAATATTAAATGGATTAATTACTTTTTGTTAATACTATATTTTGTTAATATAGTTTTCTTTTGTAAATAAATACAAATATTCTCTAAACTAATCTACTCTATACAATCTTTAAAGTAGCTGCTCCATTATCCACCTTTCTCTTATCTGACATAGCCTCAGTCCTTACCTCTGACATCTAATTGAGGTTTTACTGTGTGTGTGTGTACGTACAGTATAT
The DNA here is from genome assembly GCF_016835505.1 of Polypterus senegalus. Classification (NCBI taxonomy): domain Eukaryota; kingdom Metazoa; phylum Chordata; class Cladistia; order Polypteriformes; family Polypteridae; genus Polypterus; species Polypterus senegalus. The sequence goes on along the minus strand of NC_053166.1, from coordinate 16,715,962 downwards.
ATATATATATATAATATATATATACATATATTTAAGTATATATATACACAAATATATATAATATATATATAAACAAATATATATATAAACAAATATATATATATTTTATATATATATATATTTTTATATATATATATATATATATATATATATATATATATATACACACACACTCACACCCTTTATACAGGCTTAGATATGTATAGGGTATATACACTCTTTGGAGCACAATCTTACAGCCACCGGGAAAAACAGATCCTAATATCCTTTACGTATTTAAGCAGCACTATAGGGAAATTCATTTGGCATCTCTAAAGGATTTGTATCAGAAAGAGATGGAGAGGAGCAAGGATTAAGGGATCTGTGTGGATTGTTAAGTTATGAGTGCAAGGAACAACACTGTGTAAATGAGAATGCCACCCTGAATGATTTTCAAAACAGAATGTGACTGATGTTTCCACTCCTTCCATAAAAACAGTAACACAAGTGAAATGAAACTAGGGTGGCAGGGTGATGCAGTTGTTAACACCACAACTACTGCACACCTCCAATGTCTTTAGGTCAAAATGTGGCCTACTTACCACGAATATGGAATCTGTACATTTTCCTCATGTTGTGCGTTTTTTCCTTCCCAGGTACTGTACACATTGAGTTGCCAGGTAATTATCAAATAAACTCATTTTAGCAGGTCTGTATTTGTGGCAGCGGACTGCAATGGACTGGTATCTGTCTGCTACAGGTCTGCTTTTTACTTTGCACCTGATGCTGCTGCAACAGGCTCCTTTTTACTGATCCCAATAAAAGAGTAAAATAGTACTTTCAGAAAAATGAATGAACGAATCCATGAATGAAATGAAACAGAGAAACGAAACTTGTAAAAGTAATCCAGTCCATTCAAACTGAGTATATATCAAAAATAACAGGCAAAGCCAAGCTGGACTAACTAGACCACATACCTGCATAATAGATCAGTATTTGTAAATTTAAATACATTTATGTAAAGCAATACACACTATTTGATATGCTATATCTTTTACAATGTGGGGTGTTTTCACATCCCACACTAGACTAATTTATCAAAATCAATTAATACATAACAAAATGAATGCACCCAATGTAGAAGAAACCCAGTAGATATATAGTAGGTATAAAAAAGAATCACCCCCTTCAAAATATAAACATTTTTGTTGCTTTACAGGTTGAAATGAAGACACATTAGAGTCCAGGGGTGGGTAAAGTCATTCTTGAGGGGCCGCAGTGGCTGCAGGTTTTTGTTCCAATCCAGTTGCTTAATAAGAAACACTTATTGCTGAAGTAACACTTGTGCTTCATTTTAGTGGTCTCGCTCGTTAAGATTTTGAACCCTTATTGCTTATTTTAGTCTTAAACAGCTGTTCTCTTGGTTTTTAATGTTTTTTTATTAACAAAAAGATTAAAATGACAAAAGAAAGCTGCATTTCTCCATTTAGCTTGTTTCCATTTGCACGCGTGTGTATTTATCATGCAGTATTGGGTTTAATTAAATACTTGGGAGGAAAGTGAAGAGAAAAAAGTGAAGGACTGAGAATTACTCCTCCACTTTAGACTTCAAATCATTTGGATGATATCCTTAGAAAGAAAAAAAAATCTAGGATATGAGAAAGAGCTGACATGGCAGAGTTACAGCACTAACAAGCCATGAAATTGAATTATTGGCAAGGACTATTTTCTAATTAAGTTGAGTTGGAGCAAAAACCTGCAGCCACTGTGGCTCTCCAGGAATGATTTTGCCTACCCCTGCATTAGACACATCGCCGAGACATGAGGAGGCACTGTCTAATAACGTTCTCTCTTTTCCTTCCCCTTCTGCAGAAAGGAAGATTGACACCTCTCCCACTCTGACTTCTTCACTTCTGGGGTCAGACCCCCTGGACCCACCTCTTCCTCCGAGAATCCAAGATAAGAAGCAACACCATCTTCTTTAATGAAGACTCCATCTTGCGCTTTAACACACGTTTTATTTTACATCTTTTGCGTAACCTCAGTATACAGGGTTTGCGTTTGAGTGCCCCAGACCCTTTATCTTCTGCCATTGTCTCTTTACACTATTCATTTACACACACACATTAGATAACGCATCTACATTACCCAAACCAAAAAAACTAAATATAAAGAACATACTGTATACTGTAATAAACCTAGGACTGAAAAGGTATGGTGCTTTAAGCAATAATTCAAGAGCTGCTGTTCAACTGAGTTCAGTTACAGAACTCAGGATTTATAGATTTAAAAAAAAGGCAAATTTCTTGCTGCAGTTAAAATATACACACCCTGCAAATTCACATGTCGCCACCACCTTCTGACTGTCTGCATCCATCAGCAGACTTGTCTTGCTTGTCTTTGAGAATTCTGAAAGGCCAGATCTGACAAATCGCCGTTTCCCGATAACAACAATGACAGGCCTTGGTCCACTGGACATGTGCAATGATTCAATTAATCCTGCATTCCTGAGGTGGATGCAAGGCAGGCAGGTTCCGCAGTGCAAAATTTGTGCAATCAGCAGTCACATGTAAAGCACATACATGAGACTGAGGCGGACAACATGGTTTAGACGAAGGCTGCATCCTAATTTGGCTTTGTAGTCACTGCAAAACTGTCAAGGGACAAAGGCAAGAAAATCATCAACATATAAGGTTGAAATGTTCAATCAACCAACTCAGTTATGGTGTAAATATATTGTAATCAATTTTCAGTGCATATTTTTACCTCAAGAAACTCCTCCCTAGAACAAATAAAAAGTAATATTTCAAACTGTGCTGATATACAGTGTCCACCATAGTGTGTGGGACAAAGACAAATTTCACCTTGATTTACCTCTCTGCTCCACATTTAAAAATGACAAATAAAACAATTCAGATGTGACTAAAGTGCACGTTGCAGACTTTCATTTAATAAGATTTTCATACATTTTGGTCACACAACACTTTTTTCCCCCCATTACAGGGCACCATAATGTTTGCAATACGGCAATGGCAGGCCTGTTAAAGCCACTGTCATATTTAGGACTTTGTCTCATATCCCTCACATGCAATGACTGCTTGAAGTCTGCAATTCACAGATGTCATCAGGTGCTGAGGGGACTTCTCTGGTGAAGCTCTGCCAAGCCTCTAATGCGGCCATCTTCAGCTCCTGCTTGTTTCAGGGGGCTTGTCCCCTTAAGTGTAATCTTCAGCATATGGAAGTCCTGGTCATAAATGGATTGACCATTCAAGAATTTTCCATTTTTTAGCTTTGAAAAACTCCAGTGTTGCCTCTGCAGTCTGTTTGGGTCATTATCTTCTGTAGGATGAAGTGCCATCCACTGAGTTTGAAGACGTTTACGTGAACATGAGCAGATCAGATGTTTCTGTACACCTCAGAATTTATTGGGCTACTGACAATGAAGAGAAGTGTGCCAGGACCTGTGGCAGCCATACATGCCCAAGCCATAACACCCCCATCACCGCCATGTTTAAAAGATGAGGTGGCCTGCTTTAGATCATGGGTAGTTCCTTGTCGTCTCCATACTTTGCTCTTGCCATCACTCTGATGCAGGTTCATCTTTGTCTCGTCTGTCCACAAGACCATTTCCCAGAATTCTGCAGGCTCTTTGAAGTTCTTTTTTCACATGCTGTAATCTGGCCATCCTGTTTTTGTGGCTAACTAGTGGTTTGTATCTGGCAGTGTGTCCTCTGTATTACTGTTCATGAAGTCTTCTGCTGATAGTCATCTCTGACACACACAGATCTGCCCCTGATCTGTCACACAGACGTTAGGGGCTTTTTCTTTATCACAGTGAGGACTCTTCTGTCCTCAGCAGTGGAGGTCTTCCTTGGCCTGCCAGTCCCTTTGTGATTACTAAGCCCACCAGTTTGTTCTTTATTCTTCATGATATTCCAGACTGTTGATTTTGGTCATTCTAAGGTTTCACCGATGTCTCCAGTAGTTTGATTCTTGTGTTTCAGCCTCACAATGGCTTCTTTGACTTTTATTGACACAGCTCTTGTCCTCATGCTTAACAATGGCAACTACAGACTCCAAAGAGTAGAAGTAAGCCAAGGTACCTGATGAAGCCATGAAACACAGCTGAAGAATCACAAACATCTGTGACGCCAATTGTCCCAAAGATTATGGTGCACTGAAAAAGGTGGGCTGTGTAGGAAAAGTGTTGACATTTGCATATGTTGTGACCCAAATGTATGCAAATCCCCTTGAATGAAAGTTTGTCATGACAATTCAGTTGTCCTGCTTTATTTCTTACTCCCTTGAGTCTGTAGTGAGGGCTCAGCAAAGCCGGTGCAGGACACTCAGTTTCTTCCAAAGTCAAAACTGTATGCCTAGTTTTTCCATACTGTATATCATAAATAAATAAATACAGAAGTTATGACAATAATGAGAGCTAAAAGGATTTGCCAAGTTAGAAGCACTCCATTTCATGCATATACATGGTTAAAAAAATACCCACAGGAAACAATACCATGCAATCTGGTTGAATAAGTATAATCTCTCCTACGCTAGTTAAGAGCGAATGGGCACTTTGAGAAGGCCCACATGGAAGGCCCTGTGTGGGGGATATGAGACTTAATCACCTATTAAGGGGTCTGTCAGCCTCTTTATGGTCCATGGAGTGTTCAGTTTAGCAATCTTCAGCACCGCCAAATGTCTCTGAGTTTCATGGCCGAACATTTCCACTCATGCAGAAAAACACCAGTGAGCAGCAGAAGGCTTACACATTTGCAATATAATTTGTTATGGACCGGCCGGGATGGATCCTGCTCTCTTACCTAACCTGGAAACCAAAATAAGGGGTGGTCAAGAAGGGAGCTGCAATTTTTCCTATCTGTGCCAGGAGGTAAACATGGAGGGACGTGGCGGCAGCAGAGCTGGCGACCTACGAACATGTTGGCTGGAAAGTTATGCCGAATGGGCTGGCTGATAATTTCTTTCCAAATCAAGAGGCACAGTGGGAACCTGTCTGCTATGGCCAGATTGTTTCCCCATGCACTGGGTGGGACCATCTCTTGTGGCAGGCCCTGGTATGGACACCAACATGGCAGGTCTATCAGGTTCTGTGGCAGCCTCCAAGAGGAACTGCCGGAAATTAACAAATGAGCGACCAGGGTATTCCTGCCTAACTCAGAAAAAGCAATAGATTGAGCACTGGAAGGGTTCCTGGGGTGGGAGTTAAAACAGAGAGATCTCCACTTGTCCTAGCGAGTTAGAGTCGAGAGTGGAAAAGGGCAGCACTCGTCTGGGAGGAGTGGTGAAGAAAGAGTAAGTGAAAAGGAGCCTCTTGAAAGGTACTTTGATAAATAACAACATTGATTGTGAACTTGAGACCTGTCTGTGAAGTTGTGTCTAGGGATTGGTGCTCAGTGGCGCACCCTAGAGGCCACAAATTCTAGAGCTGAAGTGTTGATATTTTAATAAATGGGACGCAACGTCCGTCTTAAGTAATATTTCAAGAACTTGGAATTTTAAATAACTGATAGTTTTCAAATGGTCTGCCAGAAAACATGAAGGGCTCCAAACAAGTGTAAACATTTCAAAAAATCAAAATCAAAATCGTGCCTATACACCAAAGCTTCCTGCTAGCAACGTTTGCCCCAGATCATCACTGTGGTTATCATTTCCACCAGCTGTTACTAATCCTTATTATTTCATTCTCCTCTCAGCCTCCTGGGGGGCCACTTCCATCATTAGACGTCCCATTGCCATGAGTCACAGCAGATGGGAGAAATGGCACTATCAAAAGTTTGACCTCAGTGTGGGACTGACTAAGAGAAGTGACCTGACACACAACCCTGCCACAATCTGGGATATGTGCCAGGTTGGCCTCTTACTCTACACTGACAACTGCCAAAGGAATGGCTTGGTAGCCAGCTGGCTGTGGGCTCGAACTTTGAGATTTACTTACTCCACAGTTTCATCTCACCAACTTTGATTTATTTATTTTTTTTGTATTTTTTTAATTTAGTCTTTCCTGCTAGAGGGTAGTTGCATTCCAACTGAAACAGACACAGGGTTAGTTAAGAGTTGGTACAGTGAGATTTGTAGATTAAATAAAAAAAGATTATTTAAGACATGACCTCTTTTGAGATGAATTGACAGTGTATCGGAAACACTTAAACCAACACGTGCTCTTCAAAGTGGTGTTGTTGATGAGTTAGTCATTAGTAGTTTAAGACTAAGCAATGTGCCCAAAGGAGCACAGAAGGTGATCGAGAAGAAATCACACAGGCACATGTTGAATGCTCAAGGCTGGAAACTGCAGGTGACATGTTTCCAGATGACCTTCTGTGTGGACAATAGGAGAGGCTGAACGCTTAAGTGACAGTAAGCCCCTGAATTCTTTGAGCTGCAAGAACATTCAAGGAGTCAGGTGTAGACTTTCATAGAGAGATTTAAGATCAATTTCATGAAGACGCTTTGTGGTTATTTTTGGCAAATCAACGAGACAGTGAGAAGTATGGGGGTCTACCATTAGGGTGTCCCCCCATTCCGTTCAATGAAATTATGGATTATCCATACACCAAAATGATTAAGGGAGATCCCGCTCAAAGAGGTCGATGAAGCACTCAAGTCTTGGACTGATTTTATGAGTGACAAATATCGCACTACACTGTGTAATATTTGAGGAGCTACAGTAAGTCACCCAGGGGCTTGTGGGGGTCTTAATCTGGCCTTGGCAAGAAAGAGCAAACAGAGAGACCAGCAGTATTATGTTAAGGAGCAGCAACAGTGCTGGATTAGCTGGGTCTTCTCCTTGGTGCATGAAATCCAAATCATATTATGTGATATCATCCATCCATTATCCAACCCGCTATATCCTAACTACAGGGTCACGGGGGGTCTGCTGGAGCCAATCCCAGCCAAAACAGGGCGCAAGGCAGGTAACAAACCCCAGGCAGGGCGCCAGCCCACCGCAATGTGTGATATCACCTACTGTTAAAATTCTGCTCCATACTTGTAATATTTTTATTTTTATACTGTATTGAAATTACTTGTGTTCTGTTCTGTGTATTGTATTGTATTGACCCCCTTCTTTTTGACACCCACTGCATAACCCTGGAGTGGGGTTTCTCTTTGCACTGCCTTTCCCAAGGTTTCTTCCATTTTTTCCTTAAAGGGTTATTTTTGGAAGTTTTTCCTTATCTTCTTAGAGTCAAGGCCAGGGGGCTGTCAGAAGGCAGGGCCTGTTAAAGCCCACTGCAGCACTTCTTGTGTCATTTTGTGCTATACAAAAATATATTGTATTGTATGTTAAGTCCTTTACGAAGCATTTCACAAAAGTATACCTAGTTTGTTATGTTTTTAAAGTACAATTAATTATTGTTAAATACACACGTCCATTGTTCAGTACAGTTATACAGTGTGAGGTGCAAATGATGGAGAGGTGAACTAAAGAAAAGCTGGGGTGCCTACCGAGCCACCCAGTTTACTATTAAAGTCCAAAAAACAGAAAGAAATTGGACATGCAGGGGCGTAACATCGGTCTTCCTAGCCTGTGAGGCTTCTCAAAGGTTACGGCTCTCTTGAGCAGGTCTGGGTTGGGGAGCTCTGTCATATGGGACTGCGTTCTACAGACAGAGGCTCCATCTTCCTGAAGCTCTTGAATTTATGTCATACTGTGAACTAGTTGACTGTGGACTTGGCTTTCAGAGCTACAGAGGAGGAAAGAGATGGTATTGGTAGCATTGGTCTCTTGCCTTGTCTGAGCCTGGAAGGGGATCTTCAGGCACCCATGTGGTAAATTAATACTTTATTTGTAAAACTAACCATTGCGCATCTTGCTACCTTGATGTTTTTGCCAGCTTGAATATAAGAAAATGAACATCAACAATCTTTGGTAGCCTCCTACCTACAAAAAGGAAAAAAGGCATCAAAAGGGAATGGCTGAACAACAGAAACAGGACTGGACTTGAATGAAAGTGCCAAATCCATAATGATAAGAGGTATTTAACAGACTTCTTGTTCTTTCTCTTCATCTTTTCCCACTTCTGAGTAGGGTTGATATGCTTGATCAACCTTCTTCATACAGCTTGGTCCTGCACCTTCTCCTCAGTCAGACCTTTTTCCTTCAAATCTCCATTAACTATGAAATAAACGGCACAGGTATTAAACCAACCTGTCAGAAATGTGCCGTTTGGAAAAGTCATACTGTTAAATAAAAAAGGACTCTTGAAATAAAACCTGCCATAATGAATTGAATGGTGACTACATTGTAGAACCCAAAGTAAAATGATGATTTAATGATACGTTTATCCTACAATTTAATGATTCATTTATATATGTTATCTCTGTACTTTCTCATGTGTGTTGTTACGTGAGTGTCTGTGAGCTACTCTCCTGGCTCATCTGAAGGATGTAATACCGTCCCTGGTCGAGAGAGGGTGCTGATGCCATCTTCCTCTCATTTTTTTCAGCAACAAAGAGAAGACGCCCAGGGAGGGGAACTGACTCCGCCCCTTTCCAGTCCTCAGGCTATAAATCCCACTTACAGTTGGAAAGGATGGAAAGTTCCTTCCTCACTGCCTTTCTGTCACTTAGTTTGACAACAGTCTTATTTTAGAAGCTTTATCTTCTGTTGGTGTACATAGCGGTCCTAATTTTAGTTAAGTTAATGACAAGTATTTTATTTTGAATTAAACGGGGAGAACCAGGTTGGGGCTCCAACATTTTCCAGTGGTGACTTGCAGTTTCTTTACCCTACCAAAGTGTACGTATTTATTCCGTAATTGCCATCTTATTTATAAAATCCATAGGGGGCTGCTAGTGCCTGTCCCAGCAGTACAGAGGGCCAGTTCTGCTCAGTGAGTCCGCACATCAAGGGTCTCCTTTGCTTCATATTAAAATACAGTAATGCCTTTCAATGGCAGGAACATCATGAGGTCCTTCAGACAAAGTTGCAGTGTGTCCTTTACTGATAAAGAGAGTTCACAGAGGTGAACTAGTTTTAGAAGATGTCAGGGTGTGCACACATATAACAAAGGCTCATACTTCCATCCTTTTAGCATCTTAATTATTTGTCTATTTAGTGCATAGATAACACAGCCTTATCCAACCCCTTCACGTAACTTTTCATATTGTATCATTTTTCTTATGTAAGAGCACTTTGCACAGAATTTCTGTACTTCTCAGATTTACGTCTTGACTTTGGTATTGAGTCCTCCATTCCAATTAGCAATAACACATTGGTGTAATTCATTATAATTAACTCTAAATGGGTATTTCAAGTAAAATAACAGCAAGTATTAGTTCCATATATTTTCTTTTGATCTAACATAAGGACTGTCTTATTTTCCCTCAAAAGTGCTTGGTGGGCATGACAGAGAATGATGTTCCAATCATAATTCGATGGTAAGTAGATATAATTCTTCTGGATTAATAACCAGGCTCTCAAACTGCTTGAGTTGTATTCGTTTGTAATATGTCACTGTTAATATCATCATTAGCAAGGATTGAGATTAGCATGACTTACTGATCCTGTACACAGTCAAACTAATTTAAAACAGGTTTGTCTTGGAAAAGGAAATTAAAAACAAAAACAAGAGGCCAACACATGTTCATAGAAGGTACCACAGTTTAGAAAAAAAAAATCAAGCCCCGAGGTCAAAGGACTTGCCTGAAAGGCTTAGAGATGTTATTGTGTCAAGGCACAGATCTGGGGAAAGAAGGCTCCCAAAATTTCTGAAGCACTGAAGATTCCCAAGACTGCAGTGGCCTCCATTATTCTTAAACGAAAGAAGTTTAGAACAAGCATGACCCTTCATACAGCTGCCTGCCTGGCAAAACTGAGCAACTGGGGGAGAATGTCTTTGGTAAGAAAGGTGACCAAGAGCCCAATTGTATGGTTGAGCTCTAGAGCAGGGGTTCCCAAACCTTTGGACGTCAAGTACCACCCGCACCTTGTTGAAAGGGATGGAAAGCTGTAAGGGGGGGGGAGTTTGGGTCTAAACCGCCCTGAAATCTGAATAAAAGTTAAAGAATTGGAAGAAATTATGCATAAAATTAATGAAAAAATCAGTGTGTGTACATAAATTGATAAATTCCACCCCAAAACTAAATCCTGCCTTCGGCCTGTACGTGACGCAGTTACCGAAGACGAAATGGTATCGGCTCTGTGCTTAGATCTAGTGACTACGATGCAATACAGTGGCAGTGCACGTATAACAACAAACGCGAGCGGTTTCTGTGAGGCAGAGTTACCGAAGACTAAATAGTGTCGGCATTGTGCTTTCATCTAGTGACCAAAAGCGAAGTTGACTTCCGCGAAACGGAGTTATGGTAGCGTTAAATGAACTAAATAATGATTCGAATAATAGGTTTTATTTATTCAGATGATGAAATTTCACACCACACTAAATTTGGGAATCCACGTATTATTGTATTTAAACAGTTTCATTGGTTTTTGCTCACAACAGGCTTGTCATAAAGGATTTTGCACAGATAAATTTCAGGGGCCGCGATGCGTACCACCTGAAAAGGCTTCACGTACCACAGTTTGGGAACCACTGCTCTAGAGAACCTGTGTGAAGAAACTTCAAGAAGGGCAATTATCACTGCAATAATCCACTAGCAATGATCTGGCTTTATGACAGAGAGGCCAAACAGAAGTCTCTCTTCGCTAAAAATATATGGAAGTCCACTTGAGAGTTTGTAAAAAGAACATGAAACACAAAACTTTTCTGGTCTGATGAGCCTAAGATTAGCATCCTGTCCGGAGGAAAACAGGTTTTACTCATCACCTGCGCAATGCCATTCCAACGGTGAAGCATGGTTGTGGCAGAATCAGGGACTGGGAGACTGTTCAGTATCAAGGAAAAAATGAACAAGAGCAAATTACAGAGACACCCTTAATGAAAACCTGCTCCAGCACACTCAGGGCCTCATACTGGGGTGAAGGTTCACCTTCCAACAGGATAAGAACCTAAGCACAAAGCAAACACAACACAGGGGAGCTTCAGGGAAAACTCTGGGAATGTTCTTGAATTGCCCAGCCAGAACCCAGACTTGAACGCAGTCAAACATCACTGGAGAGACCAGAAAATATCTGTCTACTGCTGGTCTCCATCCAACTTGACGGAACTCAAAGGGATCTGCTAGAGAAGAATGGCAGTAAATCCCCAAATCAGGTGTGTGAAGCTTGTAACGTCTGGCACAAAAAGACTCTAGGCTGGAAACACTGCTGAAGGGGCTTTAATGGAGTACGGAGTATAGGGTCTGAATAACAGTGTTGATGTGGTATTTCAATTTTAATATTTTTAATAAACTTGTGTGTCAGACGACCAGGGACCTTGCCCCACCGGGATGCATGGATCAGGGAAGGACCAGAAAAGGGGCAATATCTCCCCTGGGTGCAAGAGGGAAACCCCCCTGATTTCCAACCAAGGGGCCGGCTGGATGGTTCCTGAGCCCTGGAAGACAGCACTTCCGCCACACCAGGAAATGCTGCTGCTCCAGGAACTGTGTATGCCCGGAGTGCTTCCGGGTGCAAGGGCAGCGCTTCTGCCACACCAGGAAGTCCATTACCGAGCACCTGGAGCACATCCGGGGTGTGATAAAAGGGGCAGACTCACTCCCTTCAAGGAGCCGGAGTCGGGAGGAGGAAGAAGGAGCTTGCGAGAGAGGAGTGGAGGCAGCTGAAGAGATACAAAGGACTGAGGAGTAGCGTGTGAGTCGCTGGAACCTCGATTGTAAATAGTTCAAAATAAACGCGTGTGTTTGGACATTGGTGTCGTGTCTGTCTGTGGCCGGGCTATCTGCTACACTTGCAAATATTTTTAAAATGCTGCTTTCGGTTTGCCATTCTAGGGTATGGCATATTGCTTAATAGGGAAAAAAAAATCTTTGAAATGATTTTAGCATTAGGCTGCAATGTGTAAAAATTTAAGGGGCCTAACAATATTTTCTGAAAGCACTTTAAATAGATGCCACTCCTGCATTCACTCTCTGTTATGTACAAGGCCTTCATTTCTTTTTCCATCCATCCACTATCCAACCCGTTATATCCTAACCTCAGGGTCACGGGGGTCTGCTGGAGCCAATCCCAGCCAACAGAGGGCGCAAGGCAGGAAACAAACCCCGGGCAGGGTGCCAGCCCACTGCATTCTTTTTTTTTATATATATACTTTTATTGATTTTATTAAAATCAAATAACATTCCATACAAATAACTCAAGTTTTACAAAAAAAAAAAAAAAGGTTTGAAACAAATCAACCCCCACCCCAGAGAAAGAGAGCTTGGACAGCAGACTAAAACTTTATGCTAGTAAAAATAAGAAAATAGATAAAGCTAAATGGAGTAAAAGAGAGGAGAGAACCCGCTTCCTCAATTGAAATGCTTATTCTAAAATGTTACTGATTAGATACAGCCAGGTTTTAAAAAAATTCTGCACAGATCCTCTAAGTGTGAATTTGATTTTTTCCTGTTTCAGATAATATATAACATCAGTTACCCACTGACTTAGAAGAGGTGAATTAGGATTCTTCCAGTTGAGCAAGATAAGTCTACGTGCCAGTAGTGTAGTAAAGGACAATTTCAGTTTGTTTCACCTTCTCCACTTTAAGCCCCTCCATGAGCCCACCAAACACAGCTGTTAGTGGATTAGGAGTGATTGGGACACCAAGGCTGTCTGAATGGCATTTAAGGATTTTGGTCCAAAATTATGTTAATTTGGTGCAGTCCCAAAACATGTGGCCCAGTGAGGCTGGAACTTGATTGCAGCGTTTGCAGGTTCGATCTTGCCCTGGAAACATTTTGGACAATTTTAAACGAGAGAGATGCACATAATATATAATTTTGAGTTGAATAATTCTATGCTTTGGGCATATGGAGATCGAGTGAATTCTGTGCATTGCTACCTTCCACTCCTTTTCCGAAATGTTGAGTGAGAGATCTTTTTCCCACTGTACTCTGGGATCTTTGGGGGGGGTTGGGAGCTGTAAAATAGTTTTATATATTACAGAAATGCTGTCTGAGTCCTTGAAACTGAGCAATATTTTTCCGTCATAGAGGTTGGTAGGAGGTGAGGAAAATTGGGCAGGTTCTGTTTAACAAAGCTTTATATTTGAAGGCAGTGAAAGAAATGTGATGCTAGAAAGTTCAATTTGGAGTGTAATTGTTCAAAGGATGCAAAGACGTTGTCTATGTACAGATCTCTATGTTTAAGAGCGTGGAAAAAGCTAATTCTCATGCAGAGGTACCACAGATAAAAGCCTCTCTATCTTAAAATACTTTGTACATTGGTTCCAGTTCCAAAGAAGGCACACCACAGTGCCCCTTCTGACTACAGGCCAGTGGCAATCACCACACACATCATGAAAGTCTGTGAGAGACTAGTCCTGGAAATACTTCGCCCCCAGGTTAAGTCAGCACTGGACCCTCTGCAGTTTGCCTACCAGGCGAGGATTGGAGTTGAAGATGCAATAACCTACCTGCTGCATCATGCCTACAGTCACCTAGACAAGCCAGGAGGAACTCTCAGGATTATGTTCTTCGATTTCTCATGTGCCTTTAACACCATCCAGCCAGCCAGCACTGGAGAGTAAGCTATCGGAAATGCAGGTGGTTGCTCCCTTAGTTTCGTGGATCAATGACTATCTGATGGGTAGGCCACAGTTTGTGCGGCTACACGGCTCTGTGTCTGACACCGTGCTGTGTGACACTGGTGCTCCACAAAGGACAGCTCTGTCACCATTCCTCTTCACCCTGTACACTACAGATTTTAGTTACAACACAGAGGGCTGCCATCTGCAGAAAGTCTCTGATGACTCTGCAATTGTTGGTAGTATCAGACATGGAGACGAGGCGGAATACGGGAAGGTAGTGGACAGTTTTGTGGACTGGTGTCTCATGTGACTCACACACACTTTAAGTTATTACCCTTTTTCTTTATTGGATATCCGGGTACAATTTTTCAAGCACTTGAAATGTGCAACATACTATCTGTTCTTGTGCAATAAATTGTCTGCTCTGCACATGAGAATAACCTTATTTGTTCTCAAAATGTGCAATATTAACTTAAGATGCAACACTCTGTACTTTAGTTTGATACTTACATTTATTATATATTATTTATATTTACAGGATTACTTTACTGCGGTGGGCTGGCGCCCTGCCCGGGGTTTGTTTCCTGCCTTGCGCCCTGTGTTGGCTGGGATTGGCTCCAGCAGACCCCCGTGACCCTGTAGTTAGGATATAGCAGGTTGGGTGATAGATGGATGGATGATTATGTTATACTTGCTCTTAGTGTAACATGTCCCTTGTCTGTTATTAAGTTGTAACATAAGTAATTTCCTTCGGGATTAATAAAGTTTTTCTGATTCTGATATTCTGAGTGAGTGAAGCACAATTGGGTTGTTAGTGCATTGGCGATAACTTGTTATTTATTGGGGTGCAAAGCAAGGAATATAAAGAAGTACTGCAGGATTTTATTTCTATTACGGACCAGACTTGTGTATGTTCAACTATTTGTGTCCATGTCCATGTCTTTAAAGTTTGTATGTTTGCTGCCCAATAATAAAACTGAAAGTTAGGTAGAGCCATGCCGCCTTCTGCCTTAGGTCTTTGCAGAGTCGAGCTTTGGATACGTGGTTGTTTTGAATTCCAAAAAAATTAGGTTATGGTTGAATCTAATTTCTTAAAAAATGATCTTTTAATATATATTTGAATGTGTTGAAATAAAAAGAGAAGCTTAGGAAGGATATTCATCTTAACAGTGTTAATTCTTCCAGCTAAAGTGAGATGAAGGGTTGACCATCTATGCAAGTCTTGCTAACTTTTTTCAATAAGGACAGCAAAATTTTGTTGTTAAAGAGCTTTATGTCTACTTGTAATGATTAACCCTAGGTATTTAAACTGATCTGCGATGATAAAAGGGAAGGTGTCCAATCTAATGTTGTGTGCTTGAGAATTCACTGGAAAGAGCACACTTTTATTCAAATTAATTCTGAGACCAGAAATCTTTTGAAATTCGCTTAGTGCTGTTAGGACTGCAGGCACAGTATTTTGTGGATCTGATATATACAGTACCATTTCATCTGCATATAGAGAAACTTGTTCCAGTCCTTCTCTGATAATCCCCTTTACCAAAATAGCATTTTGAAAGACCTTAATTTCTTTAATGATCCTATTTTAAGCTACCATAGCATCTAAGGTCGGTTCCTAGCTTGTACCAAAAGCAGTGTTAAGGTAGAACATTGGAACAATTTTGAGAAGAACAAGCCATTCCACTCCATCCAACCAAAATTCTCCAAAACAGCATCAAGTCGAGATTTGAAGCTCCCTAAAGTCCTACTCTCCACCACACTACTTGGTTAATTTATTTCATATGTCTGTGGTTCCCTACATGAAGAAAAACTTTCTCACATTTGTGTGAAATTTTCCCTTAAGATGTTTCCAGCTGTGTCCCCAGTATTCTTGTTGAAGAATTTATTTTAAAGTAACAGGGATTCAGTGGCATAGCATACCGTACAGGCAGACGGAAGCTCAGAGGCAGCTCTGAGACATAAACACCCTAAAGCGAGCGTTTAGCAAGGTGCAGCAAAAGCCAAAGAAACTGTAGCAAAGGTGGGAAAAGTCCCAAGGAAAGACCAGAGGCACTTCTAAGGCTGTTTCTGATACCGTTTCTAATTTGAGGTTCTCAGCTTGAAACAGGACACCCTACTGACTTAACGTATGTCTATAACCTAAAATCAGCCTCACTATTTATTTATTGCATCTCACCTCATTCATTTTTAAACACCCCATAATTTAACTCAAAGACTACAGCGAATCAGAGCAGCACTGATTGCAAGGCAGGGAACTGCCTATTGCAGCCTTACTGTTATGGTGTACTAGCTGTGATACCCATCTAAGAGGGGTTGAAATTCAGGTAATCAACGTAGACCTCAGCATTAACGTCTACTGTAATGTATGTTGTAATGCATGTAGTAATAAAAAATACTGAATTTGTCAATCCAACAGATGGTGCATTGCAAACATTTATAGTAATAAAATTGACAATGCAATTCACATGTAGAGGTTATAGGCCATTTGGTATAGGATTCAAAAAAACAGTGTTAATGTTTAAGATCCGCCATCTGTTGGAATAATGAATGCAAGGCATATGTCTCTGTTATGTTATTTGGTATGGGATCTGTAAAAGCAGTGTTACTGTTTGTGAATATGCCATCTGTTTGAAAGAGAAATGCAACACATATGACTGTGTTATATTCCACTTTGAAAAGTGTCTATAAAAGCACTGTTAACATTTGAAATGTGGCATCTGGTAGAATGACAAATGGACACGTCTGTGATGCGCCATCTGTTGGAATGGAAGAGACCGACAAATAGATACTTATAACAAAAGTTAGATCCCTTATAACTTTGCAAGATGCTGAAAAGTTAGTTCATGCTTTTGTTTTTAGTCAACTAGATTACTGTAACGCACTCTTTTCAGGACTACCTACAAAGACATCAATCGCTTGCAACTTGTGCAGAATGCAACTGCCAGAATTTTAAGTAGGAAAAGAAAATCTGAGCACATCTGTCTAGTTTTGATGTCATTGCATTGGTTACCCGTGCCATTCAGAATTGACTTTAAAATACTGCTAATGATTTACAAAGCCTTAAATAATCTCACTCCGTCCTATATTATGGAATGGCTGTTACCTTACACTCCAAGTCATAACCTTAGATCTTCAGATGAGTGTCTGCTTCTAATTCCAAGAGTTAAACTTAAAAGAAGTAATGAGGCAGCCTTCTGCTATTATTCACCTAAAATCTGGAATAGTTTACCAATAGAAATTTGCCAAGCTAATACAGTGGAGCATTCAACTATTCTCTGCTGTTCTTTCTCTGTTTTTCTGTGGAGGTGATCTGCACCACCACCACCTATTCTAGGCACCATGCAGTCCCTACATTGATGGACTGAAGGCAGTACCCCAGATGTCCACATGACCATCATCATCAAATTCTTTCAAGTGAAGCCTGAAAACCATGAGGACTGATTTAGATCGTTGATGTGAGGTACAGGGTGGTCTATGAAACAGTGGCCCACCTCCAATCGATCCCATGGTGTTAAAGAGTGCACATGAAACGGGCACAGAGACGTATCGACACACAATGAGATCACTTTCAGCATCTTCTGGAAATGTAAGTATCAAATTTGATCATTTTTCTCTTCACCACGTAATGCAGTTGTCAGTGGAGGTGGGTCACTTTTTCAAGGGCCACTCTGTGGAATGCCCAGTGGGGGCTGTTTGGTCTCTTGGCATTGGAACCCCTGTAGATTTTGTTTTTTTTGTTTTATTTTTTGTCTTTTCCCGTCTTACTGGCCATCTGACCTTACTTTATTCTTTGTTACTTAGTACTGCCTAATCTTATTTTTGTTTCATATAAACTGTTCTTTCTTTATCTTGTAAAGCACTTTATGAAAATGTGCTAGATAAATAAATGTTGTTATTGCTATCCTTCTATTAATGTGGATATGATACGATTACCTGTCTTGGAGGTGTAAACATAATTTAAATAAATTCCACCAATTCTTTATTTCGCTTTCTACTTAATATAAGACTTTCATTTCAGCTGAAAGTGAATTGTTGTGTCCAAGAATAGTTCCCATCTTATACTGTTGAAGCCAAAGTACCTCATCTTTCTCTTTGTCCCTGTAATTGAAAAAGCAAGTTAAAAAAGAGATGGATCCTACTGCACGTGAATTATCATGGATTAAGTGTTATTTATTTATTTGCATAAATCAATATTCAGTATCCTCATACTGAATAAATACATGAATAAAATATACTTAATGCTTAATTTACTGGAATTATAGTAATGCCTACACAATTTTAATTTAAAATGGTAAGATTCTAGATTTGTTATACTTGCTAACAACACATTTATTTGCTGCTGCTATTTTGTTGTTAAACTGAAACGCATTCATTGGTGCGCAGTAGCTTGCTGTGTGGTGGGAGCAAGTTAAGGTCTGGTCACATTACATGACTTTCAGTCGCAGGCTTCATTTACTGAACATTATCTTAGTGAGTTGGGGGACTGTCGCACTCCCATGACCACCAGTTGAGTACTGACGTACCCATCGACTTAGTCCAACTAGTGTTAGTTTGATTTTATCTCTAGTCACTAGGGGCGGGTTCTGTGTATGCCAGTGCTGATAACCAATGGGTGCTCAGAGAAATACAATGCATATACTACAGTGACGAGGAATAAGCAACGTTTTGCATTTTGAACCTCATATACAGATGAGAGGCTTCCCTGTCTGAGGTCTTGTGTCTTACAAACCACAACAAAATGGAAAAGAAGAAAAAAAAAAAAAAAAAGGGCCGGGAATGCAGCTGGGAAACATTCGTACAGCACCAGCTCTGTCAGGCAGCAGAAGAAGGGGCAAGCTTGTGACACAATGAAAATGTGAACAGCAAAGTTTTGTTGTGCATTGTGACTACTCAGGTGACGTGATCAGCAACTGTAGTCATCAAGTCTGACAAAGATTTTGGTCCAGAATTATGTTAATTTGGTGCACGGCACCCAAAATATGTGGCCTAGTGAGGCTGGAGCTCGATTGCAACATTTGTAGGTGGGATCTTGCCCAGGAAACATTTTGGACCATTTTAAATGAGACAGATGTGCTCGATAGATGATTTTATGTTAAATGATTATATGCTTTGCACATATGGAGCTCATGTGAATTCTGTGCATTGCTGCCTTCCACTCCTTTTCCAAAATGTTGAGTGAGAGATTCTTTTCCCTCTTTACTCTGGGATCTTTGAAAGGGAGGGACTTTAAGATGTTTTTATATATTACACAGATGCCGTCTGAGTCTTCAGTCTCGGATTAACCATGTGTGGTACAGGGGTGACACTACAACCTCACAGCTTCAGAGTTCTCCATTCACTGTCTGTGTGAAGTTCATATGTTTTCCCATCATTGTTTTTCTCAGCTATAACACTTAACTATAATACATCCGCCCATATTAGTCTACAGGAGTGAGTGTGGAGGGGGCTGGTGAGTGTGCCCTGTAACAGACTGGAACTCTTTTTAGCATTTGTATCCTGTTTAATATTGGATTTTACTTGGATGAGCTCTGGCTGTGTAATCCTGTTTTGGAATAAGTGGATGCAGATATTTCAGTTCGGTTTACAGTACAATGAAAACCTTTTGTTGCGAAAACATACAAAAAATGTACTTTACAGATTAAAACATCACAGACGGCACAAAACACTGTCACACAGTGCACGTCCAAGGATCTTCTCACAGACTCGATCAAGGCATCTGATAACCCGTTGGGATTAGTAAGGGAGCTGTTGCTAACATTCTTTTCTCCTTCTCTCCCGAAAGCACTGAGAAACAAGCCAGTGAGGCCACGTAGCCCCACACCTTCCAGTTCATGTTATATTAGAAGCCTGGCTAGATGGAAGGAGGCATTTTTCACAATCGGAGAGAACCACCAGACGAAGCTCCAGTGACTGACCTTTATTTCCAAGGCAAAGAGCTGAATATCTTTTGTTTTATATTTGCTCAAGCGCGCTGGTTTATAGACACCAAGAGGCATATTTTTTATTAAACAGGATGACCCAGTTGGTGTCCCAACTATTCATCCCTGCACCCGGCGATAGTGCAAACAATGACAGTTAAATATATAAACACATATCAGATACAGATACGGCACATATATCACACAATAAGTAACAATCATACAATCTAAATAACTATATGTCAGTAGGTGCTTATACTATGGAGTCTTGGTGCCCAGTCAGGCAGATGGCAGCATACGAGTTACCAGTCTATCAGACACTAAGTCAAAACTACTGGCGATTCTGGTGGTACAGCATCAAATGCTATAATGATATCTGGAGGTGCTGCTGGGGTGTGTGGAGTCCAAGATGATGGCAAGTGCTTTCTTCAGGTGATTCTCGTCATAAATCGATAGGCAGAATTATACATTATTCATGCTGTACTTTCCCACTCCTGGCGACATTTTATTTCTGTCTTATCTAATAGTAACAACACCCATTTTCAGATTGTATTAAAGTTGCTATGCTTTACTGTACATCAATCTAGATAAATACTCAAACAAGTACAGACATATGGAATAAATTACCAAGTAATGTTACGGAGATTACGACTTTAGGGACCTTCAAAACTTGACCTGACATTATTTTTTCAGACATTAGGTAGATAGGATTGGTGAGCTTGTGAGGCCTAATGGTCTGCTCTCATAGCAAATTTTAATAATGTTCTAAGGTTTAATCTGCATAGGATGGCATGGAGTATGTTGAGATATTTCATCCCACTGAACGCTGCCCTCCTCAGCATTACGGCACTACAACCCTAGCTTCTCCAGCAAATTTGAACTATTCTGAAAACCAAATATTTTGATTTAGAAAATTAAAATGTATCAAATAATGACAATATGATGATAAGCCCCAAGTTATACCAACAGGTTGCTGTCATAGAACAAGCTATGTCACTTTCAGTCTTGCAGTTCCCATCATTTTCTACCATCCATTATAACGCCAAAAAGGCAGCTTTGAGTGATGTGCTTCAGGAGCAGTTTTTAATGCCAGAAGTACTGAACAAGAACACTTCACATGATTTTCATCACTTTCCAATCAATTACCACGCATCTCCCCTTCCCTGCAGGCACTCGTTTCTGCCGTCAAGCATCCAAACTTCCTCCAGTGATGTGCAATCTGCTCCGGGGACAATGGCAAGTGGGGACTTTGACTAGGGAGGTAACCTGTCACTTGGTAAATGCATGTGTCCTAAAGTGAGATCAGGGGGGAAAGAAACCTCCCGTTGGAGCAAAAGTGAAAAAGTTCTGTTTGCCTGCTTGTATTTCTGTGCGCACACTAAGCATCGATTGTTTTGAGTTGCTCCCATGCTAAAGTACAACAGAAATCCCTTCCGTTTTCTTCTAGAACGCTACAAGAAAAAACAAAACTGACCTGCAGCTAGCAAAAAAAAAACAGTGTAAGTAGTGTAATCAGACAGTGGTATATTATGTACTGTATATAGTCTTATATAATGAAGGTCAATATTCTGGCCGGCCAGGCAATGATGGCAGAGAGGTGTAGCGTTTCAAAAATATGACTCTATGGCAGCGGACTGCAAGATCTAGAGAGTACAGTAGCGTGACAGATAGACCAGCAGGTTTATGATGGTGGATAGGCATGCTGTTATACTGGCCTTTCAGGTATACAGGGGTCCTCGGGTTACAACACAGTGATGTAACCCGAATTTTGGTGTAAGTCGAAACACACCCTAGCCTAAGTCACTTACCTATCCTAACACATTTGCAAAATCATAATCTAGAACATAAAAACACAACTAAACCACAGAAAAAGGAAAAGGATATAAATATACTGTACTGTATACTATGCTCTAGTAACAGAAAAAAATGACAAAAAATGAGTGTAAAAAAATTCCTTACCTTTATTCCTTCTGATCTCTTTACAATGTCTAATTTCCCTTCCATCGTGATGGCTTTCCTCTTCTTCGAAGCACTACCATCTGAAGACTTTCGTTTAGGAGCCATGATAAGGGCCAAAAAGTCACCAAACAAAGCAACACAAACGGAACACTTCCCCTGCACGCAACCAAACTATTCACCAACTCCCTCACTCATTCGGTGTGCGGACTGCGTATTCTTCCGCTGCAGGCAACCAAACTTGTTCACCCACGTAGTCTGTAAGTACGACGCTAACGGCGTAAACCGAAACACTCACGTCTCAATTTATTTAAAGTTTTTATGGGAGTGAGCGTTGTAAACTCAAAACATTGTAAGTCGAGACATTGTAACCTGAGGACCCCCTGTATACCGTTATGCAGCTAGTCTACCAGTTTCAAAGGGTTAACCTTTCCAACTGACAGATTTCAGGTAAGTGGTCAAAGTCTGAAAGTCTTGTCATGCTGAGCTGAAGTGCAGTGCATTATGGGAAATCTGAAAGGCAAAGCAGGATTTAAAAGTAGTTTTTACATACAGCAGTTAGAAAGTGAAGCAGGGCCTTATAAAATGTTGTAAAGCAAGTCTGTTGGAAACTTCAAGCAACTTTTGACTCCCATAGGAACTGACTTTGAGTAATTGTTGTTGAAGTTAGTACCATTTTTGGTGATTTGAGAAACTGTTCAGCCTTACATTGGAAATAATGTAAGGTGTTTTGTGTGCACTTCATTGTGAGGATGGAGTACAGTAGCCCTGAATGAGAAAGCGCAAACAGAATAAAATAATTAAAAAAAAAGAAAACTTAAAATGCAAACTAAAAACAACATGAAACACAAGCTAACAAACACAATATAAAAATTAACATGAAATGCAAACTAAACATTCAAATTAAACACAAAATAAAAACATGAATCACAAAGTAAAATTTAGCATGAAATGCAAGCTAAAAATCAAAATTAACATGAAATGCAAATTAAGAATGAACATGAAATACAAAGTCAAATTTAACAAGAAATGAAAGATAAAACTTAATATGAAGCACATACTAAAACTTAGGATGAAAATGGAAACAAAAATCAAAATGGAAATGATGTCACTGGAGAACTAGGAACTTGGTGGAATATCAAAGAGTAAAATTCCAGGAAGGCATTTCGTTGAACTTTAGTTGTCCTCTAAAAACACGTTTCCCCCCTTTTTTCAAGGCTGCGACATCAACTTAAGCAGTGGCGCTCTCTCCTTGTTCAGAGTCAGACACTGATGCAAGTCTCGGGGTAGCGCCGGCACGGCTTATTCGAGTCCCTCCAGTCTCAGGTGCCCCTCAGAACAGATGTGCTGATATGCTTCACACAGAATATCTGCTTGTGAAAGGGAAATAGAAACACTTTGAAAGGTGCAAGCTGTTATTGCATTCATCTGTATGTGTCCTTTTTAAAACAGCGACAAATAAAAAGCAGCATCTAACAACCGAGCCATTGTTGTTAGAACTGGGTGACGGCTACAGATTTCAGTGCACAGATGACAGAGCATTGGACTACATTTATTTAACAGTCTCTCATCTGGTTTTTCACCGAGTTCAAACAGTCACACTAACTAAATAGATGCAATAGAAGCTAAAAACATGGCGGCACGATATGAAGTGCAGGGGCCTTCAAATCAGGTCGAGGACTTTGCTGGTGTGCAGTGTGAGCGATCTCTCCATGTGAGAGTGAGTCTCCATCTCCTCCTCTGGGTAACACCAGAGTGTGCAATATGTCACCCAAAAACTTGCTCAGTATGAGTGAATGTGGGTGTCAATGACCGTACTCTGCAATGGACTGGTGACCAGTGCTACTGACATAGCCACGGGCTCCATGCAAACTTAAACTGGATATGCTGATTTGAAAGTAGGGGCTCTGTTTGGTTTATAGTGGCTCTCTTTTAGCAGACATTTTCAAAAACAGTTCTCTCACTGGGAAAAATAAACATTTCTAAGGAGCCTCCTAGCTGAATATGAACACACTTAAATGGAACCTAGTGGACATTTGGAATAGCAGCACTCTCTCTGGCAAGAAACCTTTCTTTTCATTTTTCGATTAATCCGTTTGTCTGTCCAGGATTTTAAATCACCTGTAGCACGTAAAACTTTTGAACTATTGACCTGAAATTCGGTACACATATACTACGTGACGTCTTCTATCCAGTTTCGAGGTGATGATTGACCTCCAAGGTTATTCCTCTTTTTATTTTATTGTAGAATCAACTCTCGGCAGCGGCCAGCGGGGTGGCCATGTGGCACATGAATATGGGTGCCCTACCACCTTCGCCATCACTTCCCCTACCTCTTCATATCTTAACTCATTCTTGAGGCAGATTATAGACTTAAGTGCCAGCTTAAGTGAAAAACTAAAGATAACGTACTAAGTAATTGCACAAACACTGACTTAATCAGTTTTAACGTGAAAAGAAGAAGAGAAGAAGTGGGTGGCTAGGGTGGAGAAAAGAAGATCTGCGCAGGAAGCAGCAAGCGCATCAACCTCTGAGCAAACGAATGATAAATGTACAGAGAAAGAGGATGACAACTAGGAATGCTCAAGTCAAGTGTGTAACTAAGGAACTGGGTCATCTGGGACTAAATTGAAGACTGCATGAACCCACCAAAGTTATATAATGCTTTATATGGCTTATATTTTTAATACAAATAAATATGACTTTTTTATTTATTTTTATTTTTTTATAGTAAAAGCTGAAAGTGTCTCTGAATTGCTACTAGTGTTGCCGAGAAGCTAGATTGATCTTTCAATGTCTAGCTGTCCCTTAAGGGCCCAAAAGAACACTTTTTGGAGGACCACTATTGACAGTCCCAGTCAGTGAGCAGCCTGACCTCACGGTCCCTAGAGTTTGATACACGGGGCACATTACTGACAGTGAGACTGGTAAGAGGATACAGGTAACACTTATATCACTGGTTTTGTCATTTCTTCCTATTTCCCATTAAGAAAAGAACCTAAGAGGTTAGTTGGTACCTTTTGAGTTAGGTGCATGTCACTGGTGATCTGGTGACTAAGTAGGTGATCAGATACTGAAGAATGTCTACACATCCTCCTGCCTTGGGGACAGCATGCAGCAGGACTGCAAGGCTCTTCAGAGAGTTGAGCAGCCAGCTGAACACATCACTACATGGGCACTTCCAGGACATCTATGTTGTGCTTCAGTCAACCCCAGGTTCAAATTCACATTTTAGGTCTGTTTTGTTCATTTTTTTATTTAGGTTCATATTAATTTGATTGAACTTTTGCATTATTCTATATTTCTGATTTTGTCATTGAATGTTAGCTGTATGAGTTATGTTCTGAGAAATTTTTAGCATAACACCTTAGAAGCCATGCCATTTAGGAGCGTAAAGCTATTGATTCTACACAGGCCTGGAGCTGAATGGATGCAATGACATTCATCCATGAGAAATATCATAATTTGTTGTTTTTATGATGGAGATGTAATTGAGACTTGTGACATAGACAGCATTGGCATAGGGGTTAAAAACGTCAACATGCAAGCTATTCACTGATCATTTGTGCCCTGTGGACAATCACATTGTCATTTAGGAAGATTTCTCTACCATGAATGTAGAACTGCATAACCACAGTATGAATGTGATCACTACAAAATTATCATGTCATTATTGTAATTTACAGTTCCCACAAAAAAGTATTCACCCTCTTGGAAGTTTTCACATTTTATTGTTATCCAACACTGAATCACACAGATTTAATTTGGCTTTTTTGACATTGACCAAAAAAAAAAAATGCTCCTATCTCTGGCCTGAATTAGTACTGTCAGGTGTTGCCTCTGCATCATTTGCTAATGATATTGAATAGGGTTCAGTGCTGGGGCCATTACAGTTTACCATTTATTACCTATATATGAAGTATGTCTGCTTGCTCACATTATTCATTGCTATGGACCCTCCAATATACAGTAATACCTCCATTAAGGAAGCAGATGTTTTCCACAACTTCTTTTGGTTACAGGAAACATTCTTATTGGAGGTAGATAATTTGAGAGATGAGCCAGCGACCCATTCAGTATGGACCCTCCTTCCTTGTCTGACCACGAGACCATTATAATTGAAGGTCATCTAGGAGCTGTGATTTTCAACCTACTGCAGCAAGATCTGGACATGAAAGGATGCATACACTGCAATTAAACCAGGGCTGGCATCCAAGCAGCCCTGGAGGGACACCTTGTTTTGACCTGGTGGACTGAAAGGACAGGAGAGTGGGTGACTGACTGCCTGATATGTGCTGAGTATCCACCTATACACTAAGCGGCAACATCCCATCTGGACCCAATATGGATACCTGTAGGGCAGCAAGGCAGTTGTTGTCCCATGGGGTATGTCAGGTTGGGTTCTGTGGGGGAAACAAAGGGAAGCGGTAGGACATTTCCAGCACAAGGAAATGCCTCCCAGAGTGACCAATTGAACACTAGAAGTGCCCACAAGTCAAGTGTTAAAAGAAAGCCCTCCACTTCGCCCAGGAAGTTGGAGTAGGAACAGAAGCTGGGCATCACTTCTCTGGAAGTAATGGAGGAGAAACAAAAAGGATTAATTTGGGTTGAATTGTGTACTACTGTGGAACATAAGCCTGTCAGAGGTATTGTTTGAAAATAAAAATAACCTTCAGTTGAACCTGGGACTGACCTTGTGTAACTGTGGCTGGGGTTTGGGGCTCTTTGTTGCTCTCTATTGGCCAAAATAAACATATGGATACATAGTGTAACAACGCCAAGGAAGTGAGGGGTGTCACACAAGTGCGAGTAGGGGGACGTTGTATGGACCATGTAAAGGTAATTCCACACCAGCCCAGGGGGTGGCGGGGTGCACTAAACCTTCTCCTGTTATCTCTATAGACCAGCATCAAAAAAACCCTATCTGATTCAGTGCTGATGATGAAGGTTCTGGCACCCAGAGAAATGTAACTTCCGGTGCCCAGAAGAACGCCACTTCCGGTGCACAGGCTAACATCAAGAGAACATTATTTCCAGTTCCCCTACATCACTTCCGGTCTGATCCCTTATAGCTGCCATCTTTTCCAACCTTCGTCAATTCTGTTTTGGACTCAGTATTGTCAACAGCTCTGTGCCATTTCAAAAAACCATTTGCAGCCAGGAATATTATACTGGTGGCTGCCCCAACTTTTTTATGTGTGTCGAGTCTGTTCCTTTTTACAGGGGGTTCCTCCAACACTGTTGCCACTGCCCAGAATGACACAGATTATTCCATATGGCTACACATGCCGTCAACTGCCACCATTCACACTGTCAGCTCTGAATTATATCACAACACATCACTAACTTGGGGTCAGAAATAACACCAACTGCATCACTTTCATGAACTCTATGATCAGAACAGGATCCTTAAAAGGACTGGCCAGTGGCCTCACACCCAATGTATTATTGCAGGAGGAGGAGAAGCACCTCCAGCTTGAAAGTATGCACACTCTTATGTCTCACCCTCTCTTCCACACTCTGAACCAGCTTTTTTCATTGCCGGCTTCTAACCCCGATGATTATGCTACATGGCATGTCTTTTATTCAGCTTTTACCACCTTTATAATGATATGTTACATTTTCGTGACATACTAATTTAGGAATAACTGGCATTACCCATTTTTCTATGCCTAGAACACAAGTCCTTGATGCCAGGAGCTTTTAATGTCGGCTCAAGACTGTCAGTCTTCTTAACAGGGCCTCTTTGAAATGCAGCCTCTGCGCCTTATCTGATAAAATGATCAATCACAGATGAACTGCCACCCCAGGGATGTCTTCTCGTGGTACTAGTTAAACATTCAGCTCAAACAAACAGCTAGAACTCAGTGACTGGCAACTTTGATGGAAAGAGCTGCACCAGTAGTCAACCAAAAAGGATGGGCTTATGTGCACCTAAGAAACCAATGGCAAGACATTTACTTGTCTCTTTTAAAAATCAGCCTCAGATCTTTGCTTTCTATGCACTCACTGCTCAGCCTGGCCATAACTTCTGCTCTCAATAGCAGGTATCCTGTTGCTTGGGGTGTGGCCAAAACAAAAGCCGGAGGAATCCTTTTTACTCCGAAATGCAACCTGTGCTGTTACCAGAAGAGTGGAAGACTTGTCAGTATTGGAGTTAGACGAGGGAGCCATTACTATAAACCTTCCTAAGGAAAATCAAATGCACAAGCAAGTAAGAGACCTACATAAAAGTCACATTTGTCTTCCTAAAAATAACAGCTGACTGATCACCGGCTGCCCAGCAGATGTAAACTTCATGATAACCAAAACAGGAGAATCTGTGCAAAAAACTTACTAAAAGATGGTGCAACCAAGACAAAGGAGCAGGGCTCCTGAACAAAAGAACGGAAAGCATGATTTAACTTCTTTTCACTTGAGTTGGAGAAACCAAACCAGAAGGTACAAAGCATCACTGACAACAAACCATAACTTGACATTCTTTGAGTCCAAGAACTATTAATTGTAACTTAATAGTCAAGAGAAGGCCAGCTATTGGTATTGGTATCACTGTAACTGAAAAGCAATAACATTTGAAAAGGACAGGTCTCTAGCCGTTTTAAATTTCTTCCTAAATCCAATAGGAAAGTTCAGAGTGGCATCTCACACACATATAAAGTGTGTGTGGGAAAGGGTAATGCAGCATAGACTATCTGTGAGCAAATGACCAACACAGTGTAGATGCTATAAGCTTAATAATTGGCTCAAGTCCTTTTCCATCTTTACCATGTGAATTGAAAGATCAAAATTCATAAGTTAAGTTTCTTTTTATATAGGAGAGGAAAAGTTAAACTAAGCTATCATAACTTTATGTTTCGTGCTGTTATATATATATATATATATATATATATATATATATATATATATATATATATATATATATATATATATATATATAGAGAGAGAGAGAGAGAGGGAGAGAGATGAAGAACAATCTCTTTATAGTATAGTATATATCCATATACTAGCTGTCCCCCGCGGCTCCCCCTTGCATAGTAGTGAAACAGGACAGTTTAAAAATCAATAAACAAACAGTTGTTGCTAGCTAAAAGGAGGCAAGGTACACTTCAAAACGTGGCCAGAGATAGACTGTCTCAAACGGATGCTGGTGTGTAAATGAGGAGGGCCCTGCCCGGCTTCCCACTCCTGATGTCGCGCTTCCCCCTCCCTTCAGCCCGCAGCCTCTGTCACGGAGTATTGCAAATAAATTGCTCCTGCAAGTGAACTATGATTCTTAGGGCAATGAGTGAAGTCACAAAATCAACAGGAACATTCAAGCAAATTCTGGAAAAAAACCTAATCTAAATCCGTTACGTAGTTCTCTCATTCGCTAACTTAGCTGGAGGCAAGGTATGCTTTGAAACTGGTGTGTGAGTGAGGAGGGCTCTGCTTCAGCTCCCCACTACTGACGTCACACCTCCCCCTCCTCTTGGCTAACAGCCTCTGTCTCGGATCAGCGCAAACTACGATACTTTGCGCAATGATAGAAGTCGCAAAATCAACCGGAATGTTAAGCAAATTATTGAAAAATATCAAATCTAAATCCGTTAAGTAGTTCTCTCGTGAAAAGCAGATAGACATAGAGAAAGACAGACAGAGAGACTTTGGATTTTATATTATATATATATATATAATTTATATACTGTATATAGATGCATATATTCTTATGTTCTAAATGAATTTAATTATTTGGTTAAATGCAGCAAGCATGTTTGGGCATTTTATTGAAAAAATTGTTTCTCCCCATGTTCAGCTTACAACAAAGAACTTGAAAGTGTTTAATGTAGAATTCTGGTAATTTATAAACCTC
Source organism: Polypterus senegalus (assembly GCF_016835505.1). Taxonomy (NCBI): domain Eukaryota; kingdom Metazoa; phylum Chordata; class Cladistia; order Polypteriformes; family Polypteridae; genus Polypterus; species Polypterus senegalus. The sequence goes on along the minus strand of NC_053166.1, from coordinate 16,686,671 downwards.
ATTCATATATCATATGGATCTCTTCATATTTCTACCATCCAGGCTAGAAAGCGAAATCAAGATCCTTGGGTGGGCAGAAGTTAAAATCCTCACACACGCTGCATTAATTTGGCATCCCTGGGTGGGCATCTTACTATTTCTTTCCCCCAATGAATTACTGGCATTGTCAAAGTAACACTGATAATTAACTGATTAACATCAATAAATTAATCAATTCTTCTCCTCACACCTCACATGACCTCCTGTACTAGGCACATTGTATTTATTACTTTTAAAAAACTTTGAAAAATAACAAAAGAAAGACATAAATACCTGAGCACTCAAGTATACTAACTTTGCTTTCCTCAGTATGCATGATATCCCTCATCCATGCCATCTTGCCCAAGCTACTTTAGATTAAATTAGATAAATTCAAATGAATACAGCAGCAGAAACATAAAAAACAAGATTAGAGATTCACAGGACAGGACAGCCAAACAATCAATTAATTGATTGATAGATAAATAAACAAATAAATAAACTTAAACAATACATCGGGTGGAGGCACTGAATTGCCTGATAGCATTGGGCAGAACAGACCCCAGAGGTACTTTTCAGTACACCATGGTGGAATGAGCCTGTGGCTAAAAGTGCTCCAAGAGATCGCCTCCTGCTGGAATGGGGGGTGTGGGGGTTCATGGTGGCATTCAGCTCTTTTCCATAACAGCTTTTAGTGTCTCCAGGGTAAGCAGGCTTTCATGCTAAGTTTGTTCAGGCATTGTGGTTCTTTTGAGCTCAGGTTGTTTCCCCAGGAGACCACAGTGTTGACCACAATGGCTACTATGGACTGATAGAACATTTCCAGACACTTACTGTACACGTCTCCTTAGCAAGTCCAGCCTGCTCTGACCCTTCTTGTATAGGGTCACTGTGTTGTCAGCCCAGTCTAGTTTGTTGTTTACAACATATGGATCCCCAGGTACTTGTAGCTCGGCACCACTTCCACATCCTCCCCATGAATGGTGACTGGTCTTCTTGGTATATCAGACATCCACCAGTTCTTTTGTCTAGCCTATGTTAAGTTGCAGGTTGTTGTCTCTGAAACACAAGATTAAATCCTCCACAACCTTCCTGTACTCCAAACTCATCTCCATTATTAATGCAGCCTATGATAAACGAGTCAACTGAAAATTTCTGTAGATGGCAAGCAGTTATATTATATTGAACTTGAAGTCTGTTGTGTAGAGGGGTGAACAGAAAGGGAGACATGACAGTTCCCTGAGGTGTTCCAATATTAAACACCACCATTTCTGACACACAGTCTCTCAGCCTCACAGACTGCTCTCTGTTGGTTATGTAGTCCATGATTCAGGAGATTGTGGGGGCATCAAGATTCAAAGTCTTAAGTTGTTCCCCAGGCGATGAGGCAGAATGGTGTTAAAGGCAAGTCAAAGAACATGATACTGAATGTGATGCTGGCTTTAGTAGACTCTGTGGAGCATGGAGATGAGAGAATCCTCCACACCTATATGTGTCTGATAGGCAAACTGCAGAGGATCCAGATGATCTGAAACCAGGGATCATAGCTGTTTTAGGACCAGCCTCTCAAATATCTTGTATGAAGTAATCACATAGGGATCATTTGTTGCTTCTGGTCAATTCTAATTAGGCACTGAAATATTTTTTTCCAGAGCCACGGCCTGTTCTGGGGCTCAAAGGCCACTAAAATGACATCAGTAAAGCGTGACTGATCTGTAAATGTTTATGATTTTTTAACAAAGTAGTACAACTGAGCCATTAAGGATTGTGAAGTCTTATTCAATTAAAAGGTCATAAAATAACATCAAAGTTCATGTTCCAAACATGAAGTAGCTTGCGCATACCTTATTTTGTTGATAGCATCTTCCTATTTTGGAATAAACAAACTAGTGTCGAACCTGCACTAAAAATGATTCAAATCATTTTCAAACTGAAGCTCATTAGCCATACTCATGCAGTGTCTCTTGGGCTTATATCTAGTGATTGATGGTAATCCCTGACATGCTTTCTTTGCATCATTATTGAAAACATCTCTAATTTGTCTTTATACGCTGCTTTACTTCCCTTAATCTTAAAAGAATGTTTCTTGAGCTCAACGGATTGGTTGCTTGCTTTTGTGAAAAGAGCAGAGGTCAAAGGGTTTCATCTCTAAGGAGTCACGGTAGGCGTGTTAGTAAAAAGGAACCCGCCACCACTTTTGATGAATCGTCTGCGTGACTTCTTCAACACTGAAGCTGTACAAGCAGCTTTAAGTAGAGAAAGCTCTGACAACTTTACAACAAGAGAAATTAAACAACTCTTGTAATTCGTCATGAAGGGCGAGGCAGGACTTCCATATAAGCGGAGCTAAGAGCTTTGTTAGTACATCAGTCTGTTGAACGGGACTCTTTCTGTGACAAGATGAGCAGGGCTATAGGGAGCCACCGCTGACAAAACAGAAGACTTCAGCAGTGGAGATGTAAAAAGAAAGGACAGTGTTAGCAGTGAATGGTTCCACGTCTTTATGTGTAGTGCTGGAAGAAAGCTTAAGTGAAGATGACAGCAGGACCAAGGAAGTTGAACAAAGCCTGCCAGCTAAATGCATGGGCCTTCTGCACAGGAGGTGTTTTTATTTAATCCTTGCTGAGTGCCATGTACTGTATTTATTCTGGGAAGCCCAGGACGTTTGTTTGCTTTTCTATGAGCATGTTAGATAATAAACATTAGGTATAAATATACAAAAAACTGATATTCTTAATGAAACCAAGAATGAGCCACACAAAACTGTTTTCATTTCAATAACCTGCGCTAAAAGTGATGAGAGGAAGAATCATTATGACTGCAATGAAGCGTTACTTTATTGGGAACGTAAATGGTAGCACAGACATCATTTAAATGTCATGTTATAATGTCTCAGAGGTCCAAGCAGAGCTCCATTCTCAACAAGGGCACAGCCTGTGTAGAGTTTAAATTATTGTTGTACAAGGAAGGGAAACCCAAAAGTTCCTTTAATCGGTCAATACCACGGGAGTAGGGTGAAGTTATCAACTAAGGTATTGCATGCCTAAAGTTGTGTTAATCCATCTACCAAGTGGCACTGTGCTGAATTAATTGGGATGCTTATTTCGGACATTTATTCTACTGGTGAATTTTTTTCTCTAAAAACTAGAGAGAACCCTGGGGCGCGCTATGCGCCAGCCACTTCGCATATCTGCCACTCTCCTTGTGAAGAGGGGGGCTGAACGCACGCTAAGGAGTTGCGGTCGGATCAGCTGCTGGTACTGCTGCCGTGCTGCGTGTCGCGCAGCACTTCGAATATTTAAGAGCCTGTACAGCAGCTGTCCTTTTGTCTCACTGCCTTGTTCGCAGGACATTAAAGTGTCTCCGAGAAAATCACGGCTGCCAAGATTTTTTTTTATAATAGAGAGAAACATATTGGGTCATATCGAAAAACATCATAGCAATGACAATTGTTTTTTTCGACATTAACAGACGTGTTAATAAAGAGATTCCCTGAGAACAGAGTGGTCTATTAATCAGCAATATTACAGTGAACTGCTGAGGAAAAAGTCGTGCACACAGAACTGCATTTTGCACAATGACGCTGCATCTAGACATAGCGCTGCACCATGACAGTGCACCTGCATGCTCCACGTTCTGAGTCAAAGAGTTTTTGATCAAAAACAACTCAGCTGTTACTTCACAACTCCTGTATTCATCAGATCTCTCTCCCTCTGACTTTTTGTGTTTTTTTTTTTCTTGCAATTCAAATGGAGACTGAAGGGAAGCTTTGGTACTATGATAAAAATCCAATAAATCAAAAATTGTAGGAGGCACTTGTGGAAGAAAGATGAGACTTGGGTGTCACATTGTCATTTAGGGGTAATATAGTTATTGCACATAAAGTATGTTGGTATGCTTTACAAATTAAAATATAGCATCTTTCTATAATATAAAAGAGTTCATAAATGCCTGAAACTTGTTAAAGCATATCAGGAAAAGTGAAGAACAAATGAATGTGAAGGTTCTGAGTGATGGTTCAATAAGTTGGTTGACTATCATTTATCCAGTAAGACCTGACAGATGTCACACACATAGGAGCTCAAGTATTATATTGTTAGGACTAAGAATATAGTATATACTGTAGAACAGAATATAGATGAATATATAGAATATAGTAGAAAGGAGACTTTTATTTTGGAGTATGCCGAGTAAGCTGGTTAATGATTGCTGCAAAACACACCTGATGTCTTTTAACCAATCAGAGCAGATGTCAGGATTAATTCAGCACTGTTATGCAAATTCAGTTGTCTATAACTTGAACCTCTTCTTTTATTCTGTGACCACTTGCTGACACCTGTGCTCGGGGAAACCGTCCCTTGTACTAGTCGAGGACAAGGTTTCTTTCTTAAATATATTTCCAATTTAATTTCTTACACATGCTTGACACAGTAAAAAAAAAGGAATGGAAGAAGAGCTGAGACAATTTTAATGCATTCCAATGGGAATATGTTGACAGTGACTGAACAGGAATTGTATAATAAAATTGTTTTTATTAATTTTTGGGAACTTTTGGGTTCACCGTCATATAGTAACAAAGTAGAAATGTTTTACTAGAGTACATTTTAGGAAAATTTCCACTTTACTTAGGTATAGAATTTTCTGACTACTTTTACTTCATTACATTTTCAAATCTAAACAACTACTTTTAATCCAAGGAAAGCCAAATTTAATAAATGTTTTTGGTAAACTCATGAACGAAACATCCAAGTCCTGAAGAGGTGCCAAAAATCTGTTAACCAGAGAATCAAAAAATGAACGGCTAAACACTATCTTGGATAAATTTGGCAATGACCTTTAATTCTGTTGTTTATGATGATGTCATGCACTACGCAATTCCAGGTCATTACCTGGCAAACATGTAAACAAATGGTGGCAGTGAAGGAGAAATGTTTTACCTTAAAGTTTTGCTTTAAGCACAAAGGTCACACTCTGAAATTCAACAAGAGTAGCAGAATTATTTGCCCAGAATTAGTCTTAATCGGCGAAATTTGCCAAATCGCTTCTCACTGCAAATATGCTGTACTTGCCAGTGAATTTTTTCGCTGAATATTTTAGTGGAAAAATCGCAAACATTTTTTTGCAAGGCCAGATTGACATTACAGGGTTGTAGCAGTCATGCAGAAAACTTTCACACATGCCTACTGCGAGATCACTGCCAACGTGACCATTGCTGGGTCGCAAGCACAAGAGTTAAAAAAAAAAAATACATGCACCTTGCAAATTACCCATGTGCCCAGGACCAAACAAAAAAAAGCCTTAAATGAGGTCCCTCCACCAGCCTCCTCTCATCAAAAAACATAAGACACACTGTGAAACAATAAAATAAGACACATCTGCACAGATACATGGGAAAATTAAAAAGACCACCCCCACCGTGTCCAGAGCCGTGACATAAAACAATGGAACTAATCAGCCCCTTGCTGCTGCTTTGGAGCATGGTCAACATGTGCCCCAAGATTGAGACCCTGTTAGTGCAATCATCTTGATTTTATTTACTTATTGCTAGTTTATGGCGAATTGTTGTATTTTGTTGGTGGTATTCGTTCCATCAGTGTCTATGTCATGTAAGGCACCCAGCTCAGATCACATATTTGAGCACAATAATTGGTTCAGCATAGTTGGTATAAACTTTTCCCTAGCCCTCAGGGACAATTAAAAGACCACTGCACCATTACAATCCACTTCAAAGTATTTCTGTTATTCCTTCCCCCAACTTCAATGCATTGAAGTTCGATAATATTTTTGCTGAACTTTAGGCAAAACTAATTCCCAGGGGTTCACTTATGACAACCAGAACAGACTGATATAACAAAAGAAAAGTTCTTAACTATGAGTTATGTATCCATTAACCCGACTGCCACGTCCAAGAAAAATAAATACTTCATGCATTTCAATACTATCTCAGTTCAGCTTGAAAACAGCTTAAAGTAACTGACAAAACAAATATGACAATAAAATGGTATAATATTATTTTAATATTGCAAGAACCTAACACTAGCTCTTCATCATCTAATCCCCACACAAGGTGACAAAAAGTAACGGAAAAAAAGCAAAAACAAGTTGAGAAGAATCAAATAAGAAATGCCATAGTAACAATAATTTATAATTAATCCACCTTTTCCTTTTAAGGTTTAAGGAAAGCTGAAAGGTATTCGGGCAACATCAGGTGCAAGACCTTAATTCCAGCTGATCGCAAGGGCATCAGCGTAACATACACATAGTTAAAACCTGGTGAGTGTCATTGGGAGAATATACAAGAATCTGAAAAAAGTTAATTTGTTTGAGATTGGCACCCAGGTCCCTGCAATTGTGGGCACCACATTGCCTGCTCTGCATCATTCACTCTTTACCTTTTATCTGTTTTTTCGGCTTTCTAAGTATATTCTTAGTACAAGTAAAAAGAATACTAGGAGGCACCAGGAAAAGAAACAACATTGAGACATTTTCTGTTACTGCTTATCCTCGTCTGAACAGTGGGACAACAAAGCTTTATAAATCATTCATCCAATTCAAAGTGTTTCTATGAAGAAGCTGAAACAAAAGCAGGAAGAATGCCCAGAGGGGACGCCAGTTCAATGTATGGCATACTCCTACACACACACATCTCAAGTTCACCCACACTGTGAACCCAGTTATTTGTTTTCATCCACATTGTGATAATTTTAGAACTATTAAAAAGTTTTTTTTACATGTCTTGTATTGTGGCGTATTTTGTCATTATTTAACTCAGCTGAAATTACCATTAGTTTTACTAAATCAGCCTACAATCTAGGTCTTATCTTTTGAAAATAGTATGTCATTTAAGGCACACTTTACAAAACCATCTTCAAAATGTTGCAAAATTAAGACATAATGCAGGATACTGAGAATTTAACTCTTTCAGTTTATTCAAACTGCTGCTGGAAGAATTATTACAAGAACCAGAATGTACAAATACATAACCCCAGTTGTCAAGTACTTATACTGGCTCCCAGTTAAGTTTAGGGCAGATTTCAAAAAAACTCCTTTTAACTTAACAACACCTTAAATGGCCAAGGCCCACATTTACTTATCTAAGCTTAGCATCACTTACAAACCAGAGTGCACATTAAGATCTCAAAATGCCAACCGGCTTATCACACCAAGGATTAACAAAATGACACCAGAAGTTCAAGCTTACAGGGCCCTGGATTTGTGGAATGATCTGCCTGCTAATACAATGAGGTGCCCCCTCCGCTTTTAAATCCTGGCTGTAGGTTCACAAATTCAGTTTAGTACAGTGGAACCTCGGTTCACGAACGTCTCAGTACACGTACAAATCGGTTTACAACCAAAAAGTTCACCAAACGTTTTCCTTGGTTCATGACCACACACTCAGTATACGAACAAGCCAGTTTCCCTTTCGGTTTGTACATGTTCAGTCTCTCCCGGTGCATATCCTGTGCAGCGAACGAGTGAGCAAGAGAGAGCGCGACACACACACACACACACACACACAGGGTGAGAGAGCATGCACACACACACGAGAGAGGCACACACACACACAAGCACACGCGAGAGACACACACACACACACAGGCGCTCCAGGCTCACGAAAGAGAGGAAGGGAGGGCTGGACGCATAAGATAGAAAAGGCTTGTTTTTGTTTTCAGTTCTGTTTACAGTGGTCGGTTCATAGTGTGCATTGTGGCAATGTTACTTTTCATGGTGGTTTATTAAATTATGGATTTTTCAAATGTTCATTTTTTCCCTGTGCTTAAAACTCATTAAAAAAAAAGTGTTTTTAGCGAGTGGTTCCTAGCACTATAGCGCAAACTATTGCAGTGTTAGTTTTCTTTGTTGTTCAAGGTTTTCTCAGTGTTATTCAATGTTTTTACATTTAGTTTACTATTACACTGTGCATTCTATGGTTTAATTAACTATATTTGTGCTTAAAAACTAAAAATGTATATATTTACATACAGTTTTGTGCTTAGCTGTGCATACTTCAACTAATGTCTTACTGGTATGTAATTTTCTCAAACTAAATAAAGAGAAAACTGAAATTTTGGTAATTGGCAATAATATATTTACATACAGTTCGCATGGTCTGGAACGGATTAATTGTATTTACATACAATCCTATGGTGGAAATTGCTTCGATTCACGACCAAATCGGTTTACGACCACAGTTTTGGAACCGAGGTTCCACTGTATACCCTGACTAGAGCTGCTAATTAGCTGTGCATACTTCATCTCTGTTGTTAGTCATTAGTACTAAAACATAAGTAATATGATACAGTATTTATAATCTGTTACTAACCCTCCACTGTTGCCTTCTCTTTTCGGTATCCTCAGGTGGCACTTGCTGGCACTGTTCCATTGCTAAGTTGTTTGCCTACATGTGGAAAAGTCATCTCAGATAAAGGTGCACTGGAATCATCAGGTAGGTGGGTCTTTTCATCTGATTGGCTGGCCAAGCACTGACTCAGCTATAGTATGGCCAACAGGGAGGAGGTGGCTTGTTGGCCGAAGTCTCCAGGACTCTGACTCTGTCCAGCTGGTCTGACTCATTGTCAACAAACAAGCCGTGGTTCTGCATTTAGCTGATGGACAGATCTTGCTATTTTTCATTTATGTTAATTAGTTTCTACTTTGTTTGTGATGCATTTGAACAAATCTGTATCCTCATAAGTGATAGTTCTGTATTTAGTGAGTGTTACCATCTATTCTTGGATTTTGCCTTGAGTGTTGTGGCAGCTTACACTTGGTGAGCAGCACTGTGCTAGAACAAAGGCATTTGTGTTACTGTGTTGTATTACTGAGGTGGCCATGATAGATTGGGCATCTAAAGTCTGTGATCACTTGTGTCCTGCTTTGTGTGTTGTACTTTCCCACCTTTTAGACATCCATTGCACAGCCAACCTACATAGAAGGGGGTCGCTCTCAGAATTGCCATTCCCAAGATTTCTTCCATTGTTTTTTCCGCCCTACAAAAATGTTCTTGTCTTCTTAGAGGTCCAAGAAAAAAATGCTGTCTTTACACAAAGCCCACTGAGACACTCCTTGTGTGATTTTAGTGCTATACAAGAAATGCATTCTTGTTGTTGTTGGTGTAGAAAACAAAGACACAGAGAGAACAAGACATCTCAGACAAATATAAATCCAGGGTTAAGATATTGAAACGAGACAATGCTAAACACTTTACCACAATGCCAGCCTTATTTATATAATAAATTCATTTATGTACATTGAACACAACATCACACTGAAGCTTACAGCACTGATGGACATGCAGGAGTGCAAATGATAGACTTAAACATAATCCTCCAGTTAAATCCACGTACTTACTGAATCACTCAAGCACCAACATCACATTCCTCAGAGCTGGACTGAACTGCAGCCACTATTAAACAGATTTGTCCCCAGCTAATACTTTAATCCTGACCCTGATCCCAGCATTCAGATCCATGACCTCTCAGGATCACGTCTACCGGCTGCCGACAAGACATGGTTCATATTGAGGTCACATTGGCAAATAAGTAAATGAAAAAATAAAATCTAATCAGTACTCAGCCACAGACTTGGCATGCAAGAGAGAAAAACAGCAAAGTAAGAGAACAAAGGGTCCAGCCTTTCATTCATTGCCCTAAATTACTACACCATTTTTGCCTACTATGTAATGAATAAAATGTGCATCACAGGTAAATTAATGGAAGGAATTATTAAGAAAGAGATTGAGCAACACACTGCAATAACATGTGTTTTACTAAATAGACAGCATGGGTTCAGATGAGTGAGGTCAGGTTTTACTAACAGAACATTTTCAGAACATTAGAATAATCTAGATGAGAACAGGCCATTCAGCACAACAAAGTTCAGCAGTCCTATCCAGTTCATTCTTCCAAAATAATATCTAGTCGAGTTTTGAAGGTCCTTAGAATATTCTGCAAAGAGGAAGCAACAAAAGGATACGATCAAAGAGGTGCATACAATATTACTTATCTTGACTTTCAGAATGCATTTGGTAAGGTGCCACATGAGAAGGTGGGCATGAAACTGAAAAAAAAGTGGAAGTTCAGAGTGTGATGTGTACCTGTAGACGGATGCAGAATTGGCTCAGACACAGGAAGCAGAGGGTGATAGTGAGAGGAACCTCATCAGAGTTGATTGATGTTAAAAATGGTGTCCAATGGGGGGGTCAGTGCTAATCTGGATAGGAATGTTAAAAACAAACTGGTTAAATGTGCAGATGATGCCAAGCTTGGGGATTGGTAGATAATCGAGAATCCATTGAACCATCACAGAGGGTCTTGGAGAGCAGATAGGCTTGGGCAGATGAAATTAATGGCAATAAATGTAAAGAATTACACGCAGGAAATAAAAATGTTAAATTTGAATACACAACGGGATTTCTGAAAATTGAAAGTACAACTTATGAGAGGGATTTAGGAGTTGTCATGGACTCGTCACTATTAACTTCCAAACAGTCCCGCCTCTTGGGGGTCCACCCATAAAACAAAAAACACACAGACAAAGATACTTAGATATAACAGAAAATAATGAGCAATGAACCCCAGCTAGGAGGGGAATCCTACCTGAAACAGATCAGGTGTTCTCTAAATGCAGTTGGTTTTCAAACGCAATGTGGATGTGAAGGAACACTAACTTTGACATGTGTAGTAAATGTTTATCTAACATTCCAAAATGAACGTTATTAACAAACTAGCGTAGCAAAAAGCCCGGTTATGAAAACAGGCTTAAAAGTACAATGGTAAGTCAGTCTGTTTTGATAATGTGCATTTATAAACCTTTATTCACTGGATATGCCTTACATCCATCCTTGTTTTGGCATCTTGCTGCCTTTCTTCATTGGATAATGAACATTCCAGCTCTGTTTTGGGCTCTGGATAATGTGTTGCCCTGACGAATGGACTGATGCCGCGCAATTAACTATCTTTCGCCAGCCCTTTTCCATTGTTCATCGGACATAGCCGCCCCCTCGTGGATGCTGTATGACATTACACCGGGATATTTACAAGAGTTATGACAGTAGATTGGGATCTGACTGGAGCAATAAGAACTGCCAAGGAGATGATTGTGGATTTCTGCAAGTCTAAGCTCTCCCTACAGCTTATTAACATCCAAGGGGAGGACACCGAGGTGGAGCACACCTATAAATATTTAGGTGTACACCTTGATGACAGACTGGCCTGGTCTGTGAACACAAGTGTCCTATACTGGAAGGGGCAGAACACTCTCTTTTTCCAAAGAAGACTAAGATTATTCAATACATGTAGCAAAATGCTGTCTTTGTTCTATCAGACAGTTGTTGCCAGTGTCCTCTTTTTTACTTCTGTTTGTTGGGGAGGCAGAATGACAGATATGAACACTAAGAGTCTGGACAAGCTAGTGAAGAAGGCTGGCTCAGTACTGGGCAGGACTGTGGACTCAATGGGAATTGTGGCAGAAAGGTGTATGGGGATGAAGGTTCAGGCCATCCTTCACCACAGCAGTCACCCTCTCCACAACACTTAGGCGGGTCAGAGAAGTAAAGGGAGCAGTCAACGTCTCCCACTGCGCTGTAGAACAGAACGCTTTAGAAGATCATTTGTTCCTACTGCTGTGAGATTGTTTAACGCTGTTGTCAATAAAAGTGATTCATGACCTGGTCTCCACTCTACCTTCCAACACTATAACAACTGAACCATTTGTACTTTTTACTATTTATTTATTTACTAGGGGGTTTCACTCCCTGCTGGCTTCACTTGTGATCTGCAATTCATGCGGCACACTTCTGTCATATCACCTATGTCCATATATTCGGTCACTTTTTGCTTTTACCTTTTCGTCAATAACGCAACGAATTTTGATTCCGTGTTTGGAATTACATCTTGATAATGCAACGTATAACTGCTCGTTAGTGAATATCGTTTCTTTCTTTCTACAAGAAATGTGTCTGACATAACTATGCAGGACTTTTCAAAATCTCTTTGCATAAGCTCTTGCTGTCTCGCGGGACATGAAAGTGTCTCTGAGACAATCACGTCTCGTTTTCTTCCAAGATTTTTTCTATAATAGAGAGATGTTGGTTCTCCTTGCTTTTATATATTTTTTAACAATTCTTACTGATGTGTTTGAGCTACTGGGTGCTTGACTTTCCCTGAGGTGATGAATAAAGTATCTATCTATTATATACTGTAGTTCCTTTCATATCTATTTATCTATCTATCTAGATGTGATGAGATAAACTAAATTGAGATGACGTTCATATGATGGGTGTTAGAGAGTAAATATGCAACATCATATGGTGAATTGAAACTCAAATGACATGTCAACTGTCATAGAACTGAACAGCATAAGTGTATGACCTTAGCAGAACTTGTCCCTTTTGTACCAAACATAGTAGCACAAACAGTAATTTTAAGTAGTCTTCCCAGTTGTTCGATAACGGATATCTTGCTCACAGAGCTATGCCTGGTAAATAAACCAAATAATTAAGGAAAATGTGACACATACAGTGCACAAACATAACTGTTATTGACTCTCAATGATATTTTGTTTTCCCGGGAAAAAAATAAGTCCATAACACCCACACAGGATGTTTAATGATATGTTTAGTTAGCTTGAAAGTCTGCAGTGTGAAAAGCAATCAAACTAACTGGAGACTGAAACAAAGTGAGGAATTTATCCCTGATTTAGAACAAAGCAAATGGACTAGAAGAATGAAAACACCTTTACACTACTGACCCAAAAAACATCACTGGTCAGGACTACTGATTATCACAACGTAGCAACCTGATTAGCAAAATGTCAACCAAAATGATGGTGCTCTTTTAGAAAACAAAATAGCAGAGTGCCAAGACATTAAAAAATAGTAACTCCATATCATAAAACAATTCACAAACTAATTAATTTATTAAATTCTACATATTGCAAAATCCTTAACTAGCAAAAGGAATGAAAAAACATGTAACCCAGAGCCCTATAACAATCAAAAATTGTCTGCGATCATGACAGACACACCCAAAGGCCAGATATGTTCCAATAACCTTCTTCTTTTAACATGGCCTTTTGCTGATAAACTGTTTTGTAAAATATCTGAACATGTACACTGTAAGCCAGTTTAAGTACTTACAAAGAATGAATTAAATCCGAGTGCTTGATTTGATTACCTCGCTTCCAAAGGCACTCATTTAAAATTAAAAGAGTTAAGACCTGTAGTCAAGTAAGTAATCATAAGGTCATTTGGGGGGGTGACCGGGTGGCAAGAGCTTTCTAAGGGCTGGTTGCCACTTTCTAGACAACCACCAGTACAGAGATAGAGAGACACACTGGCAGCAGGAGAACTCCTGCATTTTAGGTGTGTATATGTAAGGATCGCTAGAAGGCATTAAGCCATATGTGTGTCCTGACTAACCCATTAGCGCAATAGGCAGAACCTCAGCGAGAGACAGAATCATGTTATGGAAAAGCATGATGCCCCCTCAGAATGCTGTGGGGGGGGAAGCGTTAGCAGGGATATTCAATACTGATGATAAAATGCCAGCTGTGGCATCTCCTGGATGTTAGTGTGCTCGTGGTAACACAATGGAACATTTAGGGCTGCGTAGGATAAGAGCAACATTTGAATAATTGAAAAACACTTTACAAATAAGAACACAAAACGAAAGAAAAAACAAATACTATTACATTAAGAAATATACCAAGATAAATGTCAAAAAAGAGCAAAATTATGAAAATAAGATTAGAGACACTAAACCATACCATTAAATGCTACCATGTAATATACAGGGTGGGGGATAAAGATCTCCCACATTTCAAGGGAGAACTGTGCAGTCTGTAGTGGGGATAGAGAGGTGGGGTAGGCTCTACCATTATCAGTACCCATTATGACTTGGACTGGTGAACATCGGGGCTTTTTTGTTCAAGCATATTATGAGAACAAGCGTTCTGTGATAGCGACGCAGAGAGCGTTCCGTACACCTTTCACACTCTGTCGAAATGCATCTTTACAAATCAGAAAACGATTTTGCTATGGATTTCTAACCTTCAGGCAACTGGGTCCACACTGAAAAGAAAATCACCTGGCATATCTAGGACAAAACATGTGTGGTTTCAACATGACGGGGCCACAGCTCACACAGCACAACATTCACTCGGAGTCTTGAGGGAAATGTTGACTGGGCATTTGATCTCCTTAAGTGGAGATGTGGGGTGGCCGGCACAGTCACCAGATTTAAGCCCATGTGACTTTTTCCTTTGGGGATACCTAAAGGAAAAGGTCTTCAAACATCATCCTCGATCTCTTGAGGATCTGATGGGAAGGATCAGACAGGAAATCAACGCCATTCCGCCATGAGATGACCTGGAGAGAGAGGGAGAATTTCTGGAAACATCTATAGCAATGCATTGCCAACGACGGGCACCATTTGTCTGATATGGTTTTTAAAACCCATTAAAACAAAACCATTTTTTATGTACTTTCAGAAATTTATACAATTTTTTTTGGATAGCTTTGTTCATTTTTTTATACCCCTTCAAAATATGGGAGATCTTTATACCCCACCTGGTATTAATGTAGACTGGATAGCACACATTGTCTTTTAATTTAAGGTTAATGGTAAATTCATTTTTTTGCTTATCTTGAATTTGAATTGAATGCAGCTTTCACATAGATAGTTGAAGATTCTGTTTTTACCCCATAAGCTAACAAGTTAATAGAATGTTTTTAATATCCAGCTATAATATTCCTTTATGATAACAATATGCCCCTTGGTTGTAGTTAAGACAGCTAGAAACAAACATGAACTATTTGACAGAAAGGCATCAAGAAGGGTATAGAGTATTCTGTTAGCGTTTCTGCTGCCATTATGTTAGCATTGTTATGTGAGCCAGCAGCCATACCACCTATGCCTCAGATCATGTCATCTACCTGAAGCTAAGCATGTCCAGGCCGGCCAGTATTTGGATGGGAGACCATCTGCGAAAAAGTCTGAGTTGCTGCTGGAAGAGGTGTTAGTGATGCCAGTAGGGGATGCTTACCCTGTGGTCTATGAGTGGATTCCAGCGCAGTAAACATGGCCCTGTCCTACAGATGAGACATAAAACCAAGGTCCTGACTCTCTATGATCATTAAAGATCCCCAGGCAACTTTCAAAAAAGAGTAGGGTTTATCCTGAAGACCTGACTAAAACTGCCTATCATGACCACTCCGGCCCCCTAATCATGTCCTGTCTCTAATTTGAATTGGGTGGGTAGAAAAAGTATTGTCATTTCTCCATGCAGTGAGCGAAATGTATGCAAATACCCTTAGATGAAAGTCTACAGTGTGCACTTTACTCATTGTTTGATTTGTAATTTTAAACTGTGAAACAGATAGGGAAACCAAGGAATGATGTGTCTTTGTCCCTAACATTATGAAGGGCACTGTATTTACACATTAAATGTTGCATTTTATAACCTTTGTTTAATATTTCCAGTGCCAAATCAACCTTTATCTATTATAATTTTACACATGTCATTTCCAAAACACCTGATAAAGCATATAATACTATGCAACACAAGGTGAAGATTAAGAACTTCCTAATATTATATTAGAATATATAAACACAATGAAGGTGACGTACGTAGGAGTCAACTGACAGTAAGAGCTGAAAGACAAGAGAGCACAGTCAGCATTACACAGTGCCTCTTATAATTTTACATTTATTTTTGCATTTTAACCACAGGAAGATTTTATAATTTCACTATTTCCCGGCAAAAATCTGATGGCTCTAACGACACAGTATAAAACACAATCACTTCTGTTGTGCTCACTTATCATGATTCACCATGGACATGCTGCTATGGACGCAATGCCCACTAAAATCTCATTGCCTTACAATCTATATAATTACACATGCGTCTCCGAATATTGGTTTGATTTTCCGTGAGGTAGGTAATCATGGCAATGAAAATTTTAAATATACAGCCGACAAGAGGCTCTCAGGGCCAAGCAATCAAAAGCATAGTCTAATAGCACCTAGTGCAGCATCTTAACCTTTACAGGAAAATTGCCCAACTTGAATCTCCGAAGAATTCTGATGCTAATGCTCAAGTGTTGTTTTTTTTCCACTTACTCAAACCAGATTTGTGCTCTCACTTTCACCAAACAACTTTCCTTCTTCTTAGTTTACACATGCTTTTAAAGTCTCCATAATTGTGCACACGGGATACATGGAACAGATAAACAGAAATGACATAAATATGCATCTACAACAATGAACCAGAGTGGACTTCATTTGACATTTTGCAGATAGATCAACAGAAAAAGTGATAAAACATCTCAGTAAAGTGGTCTACATTCATAACAAATATAAAATACAACATAGTTGACTGCATAAGAATTCAAGACAGGATTTAGTAGATGACAACCTTGGGTCTGTGTGTTCAGGTCTTCCTTTTACTCTATGAGTTTTACACATCTGCACTCTGCCATTTTTACCCATTCATCTTAGTAAAACTGCTCAAGCTCTGTCAGGTGTCATGGTGATTGTGAGCAAACAGCCTTTGTCAACTCCAGCCATAAATTCTTGAATGGACTGAGATCTGGACTCTGACTCGGCCAGTCCAGGACATTAACATTCCTGTTTGGCTTTGACTTTATACACGAGGTCATTGAAAACAAATCTTCAATCAGGATGGAGGTTTCTTGAAGACCCCATTAGCTTTCTCTCTGGGATGTTCCCATCACAAGCCTTCCAGGGCCTGCTGAGGATAAGAATCCCCATAGCATGATGCTGCCACCACCATGCTTCACTGTTGGAATGGTGTGTTTTTACTAACAGCTTAAACCAAACATGGGGCTTTCTGATGACCAACAACTTCTTCCAGCTGACTTGAGTGTCTCCCATAGGTCTTCTGGCACACTCTACCCAGTGTGTGTTTTAACAGTAGCTTTCTCTTTGCCACTTTCCCACAAAGCACCAGGCCAACAGTTGCTGTCTGCACAGTCTCTCTAGTCTCGGCTACTGTAGCTTGTGACTCCTGAAGAGTTCTCAAAGGTCTATTCTTCCTCACTAGTTGTATTTTTGCACACCTGCATCTAGGCAGATTTTTAGCTGTGTCATGCTATTTCACTTCTTAATGATTGATTTAAATGGACTACAAAGAATATTTAGTGACTTGAATATTTTCTAGGCTCCATCTCCTGACTTTTCCTTTTCATGGAGTTGCTTGATGTGTTCTTTTGTCTTCATTGTGTAGGTCAGTTCACCATAGTGACTCACTAAACGCTGGACTTTCCACATACAGGCGCATTTAAACTACAATCACCTGAAACTCCAGGCAGACAATGTGACTTCTAACACCAATGGGTTACGTCAGTAATAATTTAGGTCAAGGGAGTTCCAACTCCGATCATGGACAGTCAAAAAGGCTGCAGGTTATCATTCTAACCATTTTCTTAATTATTGACCAGTTTTTTTCTTTTTTGCCTTAATTTTTACTGATTTGGACTACTTAACTGTTTCTTTTTCTTTAATTGGCAGCCACACTCAAAATAAGCTAAGACACTACCAGCTAACATGTGCCCATCATACAATATCTGAAAATAACAGAAGGTGAAGATCTCAGTAATCTTTCTCTGCTCGGGTCCAGAGAACATTTTGACGGTGCTCTTAAAAATGTCTGATGTTGAAAAACGAGAGCATCAGCAAGCCAAACAAATAAATAACAGGTTCAATTAAAGAAGCGAATCGGCTCCTATTTAAGAAACTGGCCGGAGTGAAATTATTTGGAGTCTAAGGTGCCAATTTAGCTGGTCATCTGTAGGTGTACTTCACGGCTCAATTTTGTCTGACTACCACGTAACAGAAAAAGAAGCAATTCAGAGGACTGAGTCTTAAACAACAAGGCCATTAAAATGAAGGGAAAAGAGGTTAGTTAGCAATACAAATGGACCGCTGATTAAGAAAGTGGCAGGAAGGAAAATCTGAAGCCACGGTGTCCCTCCAGATTTGAAGTTGGGCACCCCTAATTTTGGACAGTCATATTAAAGGGGATGAATATTTATGTGATCGATTAATTTGTGTTTTACATTTGTAAAGAATTCAGACCACTATGGAGAAATCTGTTTTAACTTTGACATTAAAGAATTTTTTTTTTTTGTTGATCAGCCTCAAAAAAACCTGATCAGATAATACTGACCCTCAAGTTCTTAAGAATAATAAGCAAGTACATATATAAACCCTTGATTCATATTTTTTAGGAAGTCACTTCACACTGGAGAAATCCCAATTCAGACGAGGGAGGTTATGTTTTACTAACATGCTGGAATTCTATGAGGAATGAATGAACACAAGATCTGATCAAAGTGGAGCATATGATGCTATTTATGTGGAATTTCAGAAAGCATTTGATAAGGTGCCACATGAGAGGCCGGGCAGCAAACTGAAAGAAGTGGCATTTCAGGGTGATGTTTGTAGAAACTGGAAGTAGAAGGTAATGGTGCAAGGAACCCTGTCACGATCAGCTGACATTAAAAGAGGTGTCCAGCAGAAATCAGTGCTGGGGTGGCCACTATTTTTAACATAAATAAATGATTCACATATGAATATAAGTAACAAGCCGGTTAAGTTTGTAGATGGTATCAAGATTGGCAGATAATTAAGAATCTGTTAAATCATTACAGAGGGACTTGGACAACGTACCGGCTTGGGCAGTTTTGTGGTAGATTAAATTTAATGTTGGTAAAGTATGACACATAGGAAAGAAAAATGTGAGGTTTGAATACACCATAGTAGCTCTGAAAACTGAAAGTACATCTTATGAGAAGGATTTAGAAGTTGTAGTGGACTCAACACTATCAACTTCCTGACAGAGTTGAGAAGCCATTAAGAAGGCTAAGAGAATGTCAGGTTATATAGCACCCTGATGTGTGGAGTCCAAGAAGGTATTGCTAAAACTTTATCACGCACTGGTGAGGCCTCATCTCGAGTAATGTGAGTAGATTTGGTCCACAAAAAGGACAAAGCAGCACTAGAGAAAGTCCACAGAAGACTGACTAGGCTGATTCCAGGAGTACAGGAGATACATTGAGGAAAGATTAAAAGCAAAGAAAAGGCAAAAGAAAATGAAGAAGAGACACGATTCAAGAGTTTTAAATTATGAATGGAATTAGTCCAGTGGATTGAGACAATGACTTTAAAATGAGTTAATCAAGAACACAGGGGCATGGCTGGAAACTTCTCAAGGGTAAATTTCACACAAGCATTATGATGTTTTTCTTTATAAAGAGAACCAAAGACATATATAATAAGTGACCAAGTAGTATAGCAGACAGTAGGACTTTAGGGACCTTCAAAACCTGACTTGAGGTTGTTTTGGAAGAATTAAGTGGACAGGACTGGCGAGCTTTGTTGGGTTGAATGGCCTGTTTTTAGGTTCTAATATAAATATTGCATATTTAAACAGCTGTGATTCAATGTTGTATAATAATTAAATGTGAAAACTACCAAGAGGGGTTAAGACTTTTTCTAAGTAATGAATGTACACCCCAGTAGTGCAGTTATTAACTTAACTGCCAGTCAGCAACAAGGGCCTGGTCTCAAATCACTGCTTGGTCACTGTTGATATGCAGCTAATCTGCACTCCCGGGGTTCGTGTAACTTTTTCTACAGTTCCCCCCCCCCACTCTCATCCCAAAGACCTGATCGTTAGGTTAATGGGAGATTCTAAAATGTGTCATTTTTATACATCCAACTACAGATAATTTAAGTAATCATTCATGTTGCTTCATTAATCACTTTCAGAAAACAAACACATTTCTGTGGTTTGCTCTGGGATTTGTGAAGACCACACAGCCATTAACCCTTACTAGACAAAATTAGCATGAGATGAAAAAAAAATTAGACAGGTTCCACTTGTGTTAGCTATTCATCATCAGAACAGTTCAGATTCCCCAGGGCTTTTTAGTCAAGGCTGGCAAAACCTGTTGATCAGAAAAACGGCTATATTAGCCTATATAAATTTTTAAATAAGAATGCTTATATCTGCAGACCACTCACTAGGAACTGGCAAGCTTGTTATTAACTGTGTTGCTGGAAATTGAATAATCATAAGTAAATGTATACAAATTAAGAGAGCAAAATAATTCCACAATATTATACAAAAACATTACAGGAGTTCCATTTGGCTCCAAAAGTAAAACCCTTTACAACAATGTTAAAAAAAAAATTGTGAAAAAAAAACTCATGTGATAGGTAAAAAAAAAAAAAGCTAGAGAAGAAGAAAAAGGTCAAAGAAGTGCATAGCGGACAAAGGAAACAAAAAGGAAAGATGAAGGACAAAAAGCCAGTAGAGGTGAGAAAGGCAATAATCTGACAACTCAAAGGGTGGGATTAAAAGATTAGTCAGTCTATCAGGGAAGAGGAAATGTGTGAACCTTGTCTGAGAATGAGTCTGGCTTCATATTTTCCTTCAACGGACTTCTTTTCTTTTTTAAAAGAAATACCAAATATTTATTTTATATTAAAATTACAGATATTAGAAGAAAATTCAGCATTTGAAGTTAACTTTTTTTTTATTATATTCAAGACCAAATGTAATTAAAACATCAAGCATCATTCCTGGACACTTAACAAATCACACACGTGTTGACTAATTATGTGTTAATTAACAGTCAAAGTTGGCAACTTCTTTTATTTCCTAATAGTTGGCTAATTTGAATTGAAAAGAAATTCAGATTTGTAACCTAGTAACATGATGTCTGCCATTACTTATTTCTGTATCTGTAACACAATTTTTTTTTATTTCAAACAGTGGGCAAGCATACACTAGTAAGACTACAGAGAAGCTGCTATCTTACAATGGACTGCTCATAAATGATTTGTTACCACTGAATATGTACAATGCTAGTTATTAATTTTACAATTTCCATCAATCTATCAGTTAAAACTGTATGCACGTCCCACAACCTCTAGTCTACTTAAAAACAGTTGCTGATCTTGTCTCATGGAGATGTCAGATTACACAACTAGGAAATATCAAATTAAATGAAAACTAGCGACTGGGAGCCCAATCAAATTGGACTACAAATTCTACATTTGTGAAATCCATACATTTTTTTGAAGTCCTTGAAATGATTTTGTTATCATGGCACTGATTTGTGCTTAAAATAGACCTTTTCAGCCGATGTAACAAAGAGCTTCCTGTTTAATCGGGGCTGCGAGACGTGAACTCAGCTCTGCAGTGCACTTCATTTGATTTTTTCCGGCAAACAAATTTTCAAAACAAACCGTATTTTACGATTCTAATCAGAGTCGGAGTAATAATTATGTTGGCGTGGTCATTTTAGATCTGAGATCGGCTAAAATGTAAACAGTGACCGTTGTTAATACCCAGCCGTCATTACTCAGTTTCCCAATCGATGTCAGAAAGATGGATGCCAAAACCGAACTGCCCAAAGATAGATTTTGACGTACCAAGCAAATGGCGATACATTCTAAATTACTTACGGTTCCAGAGCTGTCGAAGGGTTTAAGTCAGTCGACGATGTTAGTCCTGGAAAGTACGCCCCACCAAACCAATGCTCCAAAAACCAACTGAACTTATTGTTATCTGCTCGAACCAACACCGACTTACTATACTCGGCCGCCCAATGGCGTCACTGAAGCAATTGAACATTCTTAGCCAATCATGCAATACTGCGTCCACGTTTGCCACAGTATGTCCTAACTACAGAGGCAGAGTCCCATTGCATGGTTCTAACTTGTATTGAGTCGAGGTATTGACGCGAACACCATACATATGGATAATATCAAATTATATATAAGGATAGAAGAGTTTTCACATTTTTCAAAAAATTGTGAGCTCACTCCCTTTCCTTAATGCCAATAATGTGCTGCACAATGGAGCAGGAGTCTAACACAAAGGCTTTAGATATAGCAAGATCACCCTCTTTTGTGGAGCTTTTTTTTCCCGTTTTTTTCCATTCCATTATGGTACATAAAATACAAACCATCAGACAGATGAGCCTCTCTTCTGTTTGCCAGGTCCAAAACACCCATTTTTCTTATTCCTCTTAGCTGCATTTATGCACTGTCCTTCCAAGTATCAGTTCTCAAGCACACAGAGCCCACCACTAAGACCTAAGAGAAAATCAAAACCTACATGACTTTGTCGGGAAAGGTTGTAAACTAGTTGAAATGAGTTGCTGCATATGTCACACCACACAACACGACTGCTCTGAAACACGAAGATTATGTAAATGAAGACTACAACCGAAAATTGCCTTAAGTATCCTCTTGATCCAGTTCAGCAGAGCCAGGGCCAAAGACTACTCCAGCAGTGCTGGGAAAAAGCACAACAATATTTCTTATACTGTTGTTAATGACATTAACATGCCCCTAAAATAAAACATTGTCAGTCAAATGACCCACTGCTAGTTTCTGTGGAATTTTAACTGCAACAACCTGAACTGTTTTCACTTTACCCTTGACTTGTCATTTAAATGAAAAAATATAGCAGGCGAGAAGTGTCCAGTCCAGATCCTAGAGAGCCACAGTCAAGACCCTTATTGTATGGATCCAAAAAAAATGACATTAGTAGTTTACATATTTGATAGGAAATTAACCAGTGAAACTAAATTATTCTCATCCATTTTTGCATCACCTAGTTGTTTAGCTTGTGCTTTTGGTATGGATTGATGTGTGTTCATTTGTTGTATTGTTATATTTGAATTAATATTCTTTTCATAGCTTCATGGATTAGTTGTGATGTGTACGACTCTGCTCTGTCCCTTTAAATGTACTTCTGTCATCTTTTCTTTGTGGGTGGAGCCCCTGGAGGCGGGGCCACCTAAACATCATAATTTCGAAGCCTGCCCTCTGACTATATAAGTCTGCCAAGAAGACTCTGGTTCCGGAGATCATTTGTTTAGAGAGGAGTTTCTATACGCATAGTGTTCTGTTTTGATTTAATAATTTTTTGATTCTCTTTCGCTTTGTTCTTGTGGATTACTCTTTTGGACTGTGTTGTTGGGCTTGTTTGGTGTGGATGACCTTGACAGGCAAATACTTTTGTTTTTTGGGTTTTTATTGCTTAACTGGACATTTCAGTGTATTTAGAAGTTTTGGTTAAATAAATCTTCCAGTTATAAAGATTGTTTTTCCTTTTTATAAAAGCTGAAGGTTTACAGTCATCCCACAGTCATCCCTCCTGTTCTGTAGCATTTTGCGACTTTTTAGAACATTTAAGTTTACTTTTGTGGCTTAAATCCCTGTGGAGCTGGTGAAGCCTGAGGAAGGCCACTAGAGTTGGATTAAGCCCATTGGGGTGAGACCTTTTCCCGACAGCCAAAGAAAGTCTGACCTGGCTAGTGAAGCCAATTGGAGGCTTCATACCCCTTTTGCCATATAGCAGACTCCACCTTGTACAATTATTTAGTATGAATAGTCCTGTCTGATAATTTTCCATCCATCCATTTTCCAACCTGTTGAATCTGAGCACAGGATCACGGGGGTCTGCTGAAGCCAATCCCAGCCAACACAAGGCGCAAGGCAGGAACCAATCCCAGGCATGTCGCCAACCAACCGCAGGACACATACACCCACACTCACACACCAATCACACACTAGAGACAATTTAGAATCGCCAATCCACCTAACTTGCAAGTCTTTGGACTGGAGGAAACCAGAGTACCCGGAGGAAACCCAAGCAGACACGGGGAGAACTGGCAAACTCCACGCAGGGAGGACCCGGGAAGTGAACTCGGGTCTCCTAACTGTGAGGCAGCAGCGCTACCAGTGCGCCACCGTGCCGCCCCTCTGATAATTTTCATCCTTACAATTTTTTATTGATATGAACTCAAATTGTCTTCAATGACATTTTGTCGCCTGCTGCCTCTCACCAATGACTCACCGAATTTAGACTGTGGGCTTCTATTAAACTAAACCTGGGAACTGCTTCTGAAATCAAGCACAGATTGTCCGAAGTACTTCCGTGTCATATGGAAACTAGTGCAGTCCTTCTCTGGCAGTGCCCTCTGGCGGAACCCAAGGAGCCCAACAGGGCTGCATTTTTAGACTCCAATTCCCATACCTCCCTGTGAGTTCCTAATTGGCTTCAACCCTGTGGAATACTGTTATGTATAGTGTGGAGGATTGAATTGCTCTATGCAACCATGTTCGCCCAGTCCATCCATTATGGCCTCCTGGCCAGGCAAATAGTCATCCTCCATCCCACCAGGATGCCAATAATACCTCCATGGCATTTACACTGTTCTTTCTTTCTATTTCAGTGTACTTTCAACTTGTTTGATTATTAGCAATAACTTAAAAGCAAGAGAACTTTTCAAAATAAATAAGAGATAAAGTCACCCTTTAGTTCTTTTTGTTTCCTTACTTTAATTGTTAAATGGAGTTTCACCTAGATGATGCCCCAACATTTCATTTTGCTCTTTTCATTAAATTGACAAACAGCATAAGGCCAGCACTGAAGAAACCCAAAAGCATTGGTACCTCAAACTGTTTTTATATAAGCCCAGCTATAAAGGAAGACAAAGCTGTGCTAAACCACTCAGGATAGGTTTTAATGAAAAGGGACCACTCAAGTACAACAAACAATATTTAGTCAATTTAGATCCTTTTCCTTATAAGCCTGACGTGTACTAAAAAAAGTTTTAAATCCAAGCACAGTCTGTGTTACTGCTAAGTGTCAGGCCTCATCCATACTCAAACAATATTATTATCAACTGATACACTTGTTTCTCATTTGCGATTCTCAGAAGTTTTGATCTTGAAAGACAGATCAATAATTTATTGTACATGTAAGCTACATTTTATTCAAAATTTCCAAACAATGCTTTGGGGGTAGATCTCAGTGACAAAACTATTATTGTTAATAAGACAGAAAAGGGATAAATTACACAGGTTGCATATCGGATGGAAGATTTTTCAGTGCTTTACAAATTCTGACAGACTGCTGAATCATGACAGTTTGGCTGGAAAAACATCTGACTCAGAACTTGATTCAGAAACCCGATGACAGGTCTGAGGTCTTTCCAGGCTCCTCTACACTGTAGGAGGCAGCACTTAAAAAGGAAGTGGACTCAAAGGATGTTTATATCCCACTGTACATGATCCTGGACAGAGGCAATGATAAGCAGAACTGAATTTTGAAAACCTGCTATTTAGCAGTAAACAACACACAGAAAACAATGTGCAATTGTGTAATCTGCGCTCTCCGTAATAAATAAAAGCTGAAATATATATATATTTTTCATCTGACATGTCTTTTATGAAGCTATTGAGCTGAGGTTATGCTGCTTAAAAAAAATTAGGGTGTGACCACAAGGGGCGTCACTAATCCCCAGCACCAGACACAAATCCACAAAACACAGTTCCAAGTCAAAATAAAGGTATTTCATTATTTATAAATAACTAGCAAAATACCCGCGCTTCACAGCGGCGAAGTACTGCATTAAAATTTTTATTAAGAAGAAGATTTTACCTTTTTACACTGAGGGAAAATATGCCAATAGTTATTTGTTAAGTATCTCTTTGTATACCACATTGTGAGTTCGGCCCTCTGGTTGTAACATGACCAAGCTGTGTGCTGAGCTTATTCTTGAGCATGCAACGTACAGTTGGCCATGTGAACAGTAATCTTGTTTCAAATCTCACAGCTTGGATTGCTGCTGTCATAATCGGTTTGAGTTTCATGGTTTGTTTCAATTACGACAGTATTTGCAGGACTTGTGTTGAAGTGACATTCGGCATCTGTCAAGTGTTGTAAGCACACAACCGGTTTCATCGATAAAATCACATCCAGCTTTTGAGAGTTTAAACATTCATAAACATCAAAGTGTCCACTACTGAAATCGTCACCTGTCAATCTAAGATGTTTAAGAGGCATTGGCGGTTGTCTAAAGTTGTAAAATATTTGGCCATTTCAGTACACTTGACAACCGAACAATTCAGCGGCAGCCATCAACTCACATGCAGATCCATAGGTGAAGGGCTTAAGCATTTCACTCTTCTAGGGCTCCTGTGTAGTCTAATTATCTCCTGTACTGTCATCAGTCCACACCTTGAACCTGTCCCAGTCATTCAATACATAAGACACAATGTTCCTCCGGATATCAAGAGTGAGCCTGATATGGCTGTGCAATATGTAACAAAGAGAATGGAAAAGGTAGGTGCCATCTCCGGGCATGGAAACCACTCAGTAAGTGACAGTTGTTTGATCGATGGTGATCACCTCGATAGACATGTTAATGGGGGTAAGGTTGGAACGATAAAGGAAATGGGTACCTGAGCAATGTAAAGTAAGTCTAAAATACCTACACAATAACTATAATTGTAATAAACAAACAATAAAACAGCGGAGAGGCCGTGAATTAAATAAAAAGGCTGCAGTTATCAGCAGGGAGACGTGAATCCCGTGGCGAAGCAAGGAAGGGAATGTAGAGACCGGAGCGACGGACGGCCTTATATAGGCAGGCAGGCAACAATGTGGGAGGCGTTGGGATGGGGGACCCAACGCCACCTCACACGGTGACCGAGCTGCAGGCTATGGACGTATATATGTACGTAAGTAGGATTCAGTTAGTGCTGGGAACCCGTGTACCAAATTTCTTGAAGATGGGCCCATAAGTAACAAAGACTGTTGAAAAGTTCAATATGGCGGCCGACAGTGGCATCATACCACCGAAATAAGTACATACATTGGTTTCAGTTAGTGCAGGGAAGCCGCCTATCAAATTTCGAGAAGATCGGGCCATAAATAAGAAAGTTTTATAATGGCAGATGTTGTTAACCGTTATGACCATTATGCGTAGAATTTCGAAATGAAACCTGCTTAACTTTTGTAAGTAAGCTGTAAGGAATGGGCCTGCCAAATTTCAGCCTTCTACCTACACGAGAAGTTGGAGAATTAGTGACGTTTGGAAAATTCAATATGGCGGCCGACAGTGGCGTCATACCACCGAAATAAGTACGTACATCGGTTTTGGTTAGCACAGGGAAGCCACCTACCAAATTTCGTGAAGATGGGGTCAGCCTTCTACCTACACGGGAATTTGAAAATTGGTGACGTTGGAAAGTTCAATATGGCGGCCGACAGTGACGTCATACTATCAAAATAAGTAAGTACATCGGTTTCGGTTAGCGCAGGGAAGCCGCCTACCAAATTTCGTGAAAATGAGCCATAAATAAGAAAGTTCAACATGGCGGATGTTGTCAACCGTTATCGACAGTTATGACCGTTACGTGTAGAATTTCAAAATGAAACCTGCTTACCTTTTGTAAGTAAGCTGTGAGGAATAAGCCTGCAAAATTTCAGCTTTCTAATTACATGGGAAGTTGGAGAATTAGTGATGAGTCAGTGAGTGAGTGAGTGAGTCAGTCAGTCAGTGAGGGCTTTGCCTTTTATTAGTATAGATTCAGCAGGCTTCTGCATCAACCCCTCTGATATAATATAATAATGCCTTTTCTATCTATTTCCATTTCCACTGGGACTGTCATACTCTTCTGCCCGACTCTCTTCAGGCCCCTGATAAAAACGAGGCAGCCTCTTTTATGTCTGTCCCGAGAGCAGTTTCGGTGCCACAGCACTACATGTTGGAAGCACTTCTAGGCCAGGTCGAAGCTCCGAAATTAGGGACAACAATCCCCTGCAGCTTCCCCATGGGACACCCAAGTACCCCAAAAGGGTTGATCATTAAGGCTGCCACCTCTGCCTTTCCAGTACAGCCTTACAATCATAAAAGGTACCAACAACCAAGCTGGCCGGAATGCTTGTCCGTGTTCTATATAAATAAATGTTGTTGTTGTTGTGGTTATTACTTCAAATATTTGTGATGCGCTCTCTGTTGGAATTAAAAATCCAATGTGTTTACTACTACATGAATTACAACACAGGTCCCCAACACCAGTCCTGAATGACCACTGTGGCTGCAGGTTTTCATTCTAAAGCTTTTCTTAACTCTTTTAGGGCTGATGTCGACTTTTGTCAAAAGGAGGAGTTGATGATGGTAATCAACTGTAAACTGTGCCAAAACAAACCGTTATGTTTTAGTTGGACTCTTGTTGCTAGAAGGAAAGTTAGTTTCATTGGTTTGACCAAGATTTTCTGCGCTCAGGTGAGTAGTAAGGTGCAAACAAGAGCAAAAATGGCACCGACACAATGGAGAGATCAAAGCGAATGCGTAAAGCAAAATACTCCGTTGACGAAATTTTGCCTATTATCTCTGAACTGGACTATGACTTGTCGGACTCCGATTTTGATACAAGTGATCAAAAACAATTGTGAGATTCCAGCTTCAGCTGATTGGTCCCCAGCTAATCGAGTAGTTGGCATGCCTACGGCAATGTTCGCCAGGAGGACTGCCACTTAACAAAGGTAAGAGGTAGAAACCAGATTGCAATGCACTGCGACCGTGACGTGAAGACAGCCTGGCAGCAAGTTTGCCGCACATTCTTAGCAAACTGGCTGCCGCAGCATGCAGCAACAGACGTTTTAGTTGCTTTTCAGAAACTATGTTTTTTGGAAAAAATATTCAGCCCTCAAAGAGTTAATGAGTGACCTGTTTTGTTGCTAATTAACATGTTTTGAACTAATTTTAATTGACTTGCTCTTGAAGACTCAGACACTTTAATTGTTTTTTTCCCTTAATCAGCAGAAAAACAATAATGAGATACAAAATGAGCCAAAACAACTGGTGTCCATCATACAATATTTGAAAATAAAGAAAGATGAAGGTCTCAGGAACTGTCGATCTGCTCAGGTCCTCAAAATATTTTAACAGCGTGCTCTTAGAAAAGAGAAAATCAGCAGTTTTGGAAATGTCTGCTAATGCACCACGAGAGCAGCAACAAGCCACAGAATTAAAGAACAAGTTTAATTAACAACAAGAATCAACACCTCATT
Organism: Polypterus senegalus; assembly: GCF_016835505.1. Taxonomy (NCBI): domain Eukaryota; kingdom Metazoa; phylum Chordata; class Cladistia; order Polypteriformes; family Polypteridae; genus Polypterus; species Polypterus senegalus. The sequence continues at coordinate 16,657,742 of NC_053166.1, read as the reverse complement.
AAGCAGCTGGTTGGTGTTTGAGGCCCTGACTTAGTTTTTCTTCTCTTGGCTCACTCACTTCACATTTCATTTCTGTTTGGGTTTCATTTAAGGAAAGAAATGAAGCAATTCAGTGGAAAAAGGAAGAAAATCAGGGGAACAAATCTTAAAAGAGAAGTCAATTAAAATGAATTTAAAAGAAGCTAATTAGCAGCACAAACAGGGCACTCATTAAAAAAAAAAGGGTTAGAATGAAAACCTGCAGCTATGGTGGTCCTCTAGGACCAGAGTTGGCGACCCCTGAATTACAAAATACATTCCAATACATAGTGCATTGTAAACACTAATGTGAAGTTTACGTGGATTATTTAGATTTCAAACCGTCTGAGCACAGCTCGTAAGTCTAGAAAGCCTTTTCTTATACACACATTGCAGCACTATCATATCTCCATATAGTTTATCATATAGCCTGTGTAATGGAAATTTAAATTATGTTCAGAAATGAAAAGAAATGAACTGTGGTAAAAGGACTGCGCAAAACAATGTTATTTTACCTATAGTTTTACTTAGTTGTTATGTATATGTAATATCTAGTATTTTGTGATAACTTGTCTAACATAATATCTTTTGATAATGCGTTCAGAATTGGATACTTGAAAGAAAGACACAGCTTTCTGACAGTAAGTGTGTGTCTATATTTGCATAAATATAGACATACACACACATACTTTATATATAAACATCTACGCGTGAAAGTGTGAGTGTGTGTCTGTACAGCCCAGGAAGTGAGAGGTGGAGTCTCCACCTCCGAGGAAACAGAAAACTTACTTAGCCACTAATAATACAAGTGGGGCGAACACATCAGCAAAACAAAACCACCAAAGAAAGACAAAGTCGCTTAGCCACTAACATCGGCAAAATGGTATCACTTTTACTTTTCCTCCCGCCGCTAACGTACAAGCGATGCAAGCACATCGGCAAAACGTAACCTCTGATGATTTCAATAGTTTGTAGGACCCCGGCTTTTTACAGCACAGGTTTACACAGCTTGTATATGTGTGTATATATATATATATATATATATATATATATATATATATTGTAAAGGGCGCTATATAGGCGCCTGACCTGACACAGACTCACACCAGAGGCATATAAAAACCAATAAGTTTTATTTTTCTTCACCTGTGGGGCATGTCTTTCCCGTGATCCCCACAGGCGCAACACAGACCCACAAGTAGACAAACACAAACACTCTCCTCTGGCACCACCACTCCTCCAAGCTTCGTCCTCCTCCTCCCAACTCTGGCCATTGAGTGGTGCTTGCTGTGCCCTTTTATAATCCACCCAGAAGTGCTCCAGGTGGTTGACTGCTGAGTTTCGGATGCATTTACGGGTGTGGCGAATACACTGCCCATATGGGCTCAGGAGTTCTAGCTGCGGCAACCCTTGGCTGCGCCTGCGGGACCCAACAGGGCTGCACCCAACTCTAATTCCCATGGAGCCCTGTGGGAAACCGAGGTACCGCTCCAAACCAGGGGGACGGCCATCTAGCATCCAGGGGGAGATATTGCACAGTCCAGGGCTGGTCCCCTGAATATACAGCGAAGGGCCGTCCCGGCCAGGCATAGACCCCAGCCATCCGCCACAATATTATATATATTTACAGTGCATCCGGAAAGTATTCACAGCGCATCACTTTTTCCACATTTTGTTATGTTACAGCTTTATTCCAAAATGGATTAAATTCATTTTTTTCCTCAGAATTCTACACACAACACCCCATAATGACAACGTGAAAAAAGTTTGAGATTTTTGCAAAATTATTAAAAATAAAAAAATTGAGAAAGCACATACATAGATATATACTCAGGACTGTGTATTTCAACAATAATGTTTTAAAAATCCAAATAACTTTACAGATCTTCATTGTAAAGGGTTTAAACAATGTTTTCCATGCATGTTCAATTAACCATAATCAATTAATTAACATGTACCTGTGGAATGGCCGTTAAGACCTTAAGCTTACAGAAAGTAGGCATTTAAGGTCACAGTTCTAAAAACGCAGGACACTAAAGAGACTTGTCTACCGACTGTGAAAAACACCCAAAGAAAGATGCCCAGGGTCCCTGCTCATCTGCGTGAACGTGCATTAGGCCTGCTGCAGGGAGGCATGAGGACAGCTGATGTGGCTAGGGCAATAAATTGCCATGTCCGCACTGTGAGACGCCTAAGACAGCGCTACAGGGAGACAGGAAGGACAGCTGATCATCCTCGCAGTGGAAGAGCCCGGATCTCAATCCCATTGAGCATGTCTGGGACCTGTTGGATCGCAGGGTGAGGGCTAGGGCCATTCCCCCCAGAAATGTCCAGGAACTTGCAGGTGCCTTGGTGGAAGAGTGGGGTAACATCTCACAGCAAGAACTGACAAATCTGGTCCAGTCCATGAGGAGGAGATGCACTGCAGTACTTCAAGCAGCTGGTGGCCACACCACATACTGACTGGTACTTTTGATTTTGAGCCTCCGTTCATTCAGGGACACATTGTGAAACATTTTTAGTTTATGTCTTAAGGTGTTAACTCTTTTAGTGTCCATACAAATATTTACACATTAAGTTTACTGAAAGTAAAAACAGTTGAAAGTCAGAGGACGTTTCTTTTTTTGCTGAGTATATATATATATATATATATATATATATGTGTGTGTGTGTGTGTGTAATTTAGCTCCACAACTAAAGCATCACGGGACAGGCAAACCTTCCAAACAAGGGGGACCCAAAAAAAACACCGAATTTCTTTATAGAGCTTCTGCCGCTTTTTGTTTCACCTCCTACACACTGACAAAATGTTTCCCTGTGAGGACTTTTTCAACCTGGAGAAACAAAAAAATGTCACACGGTGCAAGATCAGGTAAATTCCAAGTGTACAATCCTCCTCACGTCAAAGAAACAGATGATCATTGTTTTCACATTCAACTTCACTAGTCGTGGTTTTTTGGGTCATGGGGAAGAGGCAATTTTCTCTTGGCTGGATTGTTGCTTCGTTTCGGGGTTGCAACCATAGCACAAAGATTCATCTCCAGTTTTGATTTTGGAAAAAAAAAAAATAGAGTTAGCCTCCAACTGCTCCTTCAATGCACGGCACACAGCCAAGCGATTGTCTCTTTGTTCAGGCATGACCAAGTGAGCCAAAAATTTTTCTGCAACTTGTTTCACAACGAAATCTTCTGACAAAATAGGAAAACAGGTTGAAAGAGTCTTCAAAAAAAATTCACTAAAGCCGAACGCAGCACCTCACAACAACGCCAGTTGGCAAATTGATGCTGAAGGGTGTCTACAATATTCACCATACCAGAAAAAAATATACTAAAAGGGCCCCCCTCCAGAAGATAATTACATTGTTTTTTGGGTCCCCCCACATACAACGCAATTGTCATCATTACTAACAAATTTGTTTTCATTTTCAGCAGAGAACAATGTGTTCTCTGGCAAGGGCCCCCAACTCTTTCTTTTTGTCCTTGTATATTTTTGCTGTAAATATCAAGCAAAAAGTGTAAACATGTGTAAAAGAAAAGACATTGTATGTTCAGAGATATTAGAAACACATACTGTATCTCACTGATAAGAATAGCTGTGGTCTATGACGTTACAAGCCATGACCACCCAGAATTTTTTACTTATAAGGACATTTTTGTCCTAACATACTCTTGGGTATGTTATTTGTGGTAGAGGGGGTTGAAGGCAGTGATCGGGTTGTAACTGATTGCTTGAAAGTGTTTTCATATAACCCTCACTGTGCAAAGCTGCTGCTATGATACGCTACCTGTGACATTAAAAGTATTAATTTGGTTGTACAGGTAGAATTTATGAACCTGCAGAAGGAGGACAAGTCTTAGAAGCATGAGCCTTTCCCTTCCAGGAAGACAGCCTGGGTAAATACTGGTTTTCTGAGATGAACGGCCAGAAAATGGAATGGAGGCTGAGTTGTACCTGAGGAGAAGCTGATGCAGCACGCCTCCCAACGGTGCAAGGACCATGTCAAGGACAATATGTTGGTTTTAAATTTAAGAATATGACAGAGGTTCAATGCCTCTGCTGTGATGCCTGTGCATGCAGCTGCCTCTACCATTCTATCCAAGGGCTATTCCATACCACATCAGATAAGCGACAAATCAATATACCAAGATGGACAGCCACCTGGTAGCCTAAGCAAGCAAAATAAACTGCTTATTATCCAGGGTTTATTGGTATTATTTTACCAAAACTCATTTTACTCTGTCTTACATTTTGAATGCAATTGTAAACCTTTAAATCAATTTATCCACCTTAACAAAAAAGGTAAATGTCTGTGTGTTTCTCTGTGTGCCCATCTGCTATGCCACTATCATTCTAAAAAACAGTGCATCACAAACATTTTAGTAATAAAATGCATTGTATTTTTCATTCTGACAGACAGTCAGTCACAAACATTAAAATTTATTTTACGAATCCCATACCAAAAGGCATATAACATAGATATAAGGATCACATGGTGCACTGCAAATGTTAATGCTGAGGTCTACATCGATTACTTAAATTTCAGTTTGTCTTAGATGGGTAGCACAGCTAGTGTATGAATAAAAGTCTAACTTTCTGTCCTTTCTGTTTTCCTATGCCATCTAATTGACAGGAGTTAAAGATGTAAAAAGAAGTGTGAACTATCTAACTACAGTATAGTAGCAGTCAACCCTGACAGTAGCAGGGCTGGTATGCATAAACATACAAGGGTTATAGATGGAATTTGGGTCATTCTGTTCAAGTCTACATTATAAAGAGTCTGAAAGGGAGAATAAGGTGACTCTAAGACCCTACCATGACAAAACAACCTGCTTGAAGTAGCATGTTCTTTCTTGCCACCCTTCAACTAAATTATTGCTTAAATGGCTAACAGTCCACATTTTCAAGTTAAAGTCAGAGAAATTTGAAGTGTTTTATTTATTTATTGTTTTTTATCTCCTCAATTAGCCTTAGGTCACACAGTGGCCTACCTCAGCAGTTTCTATTGTGTATGCCTATTCACTGTGATGGACAGCTTGATGGAAGAAGCATTTTGGTGTTTCAAAAATGCTTCATCTTGACAGTGATGGAAGTGACAGCACAGTAAGGGATAATCAGACACATGGAAATGCTCTTCTGGTTGCCTTCCTCTAAATGGACAGCTTTCAATAACCAGATCCCAAAGTCCCCTTCGGCAGGTCCTTTTTCAAAAATCACTGCACACAACTGTGTAAAGAAAGCAAATGTGTGGCACCTATACTCACCGATGAGGAAAATTAATATAATTAATTACGTTTTGAATTCAGGAATAATTATTCCTTCATGTTGGAAGTATATATCAGTGAAATGAACTCCAATAATGCACATTTTGAATTGTACTTTTTTTGTAATTCTTCAGAAGCTGAATTTGAAAAATATACAATGGTGTGAACACCCACACAGCATACTGTACAATATATGAAGTTTGACAGAAAACCTCCAGCAACACAAACAAAAATTTCAAGCTACAGACTACTAAATAAAACTGACAGAAAATGAAATGCTTCTACACTGTTAAAGAAAATCAATGAACACAAGAGGCCAAGATGTCATGAGAGGATTTACCCAAACACAGCACTGAATCTATGCATGGCTATTTAATCCAAAGCAGTCTGCAGCTGCCTAGGGGCTAATGGACTGGACTATAAACTGCAAGTCTGCCAGTTCAAGACTCACTATGGAGTCACTGGGAGAGTCTCATATTATCACACAGCAGTAACTCTCAAACTGTGGAAAGTTTAAAGATGACTTACTGCACCTGTGAAGGGCCTCTGGAAAGTGTTCAGTATTTAAAGAAGATATATAAAATCACACCGGTGCAGGTTCTGGTTAACTTAGCAAGTCAGTTAACTTCCAAGTGCTATCATTCTAAAAAAAATTAAGCAATGTGCACGAGGTGATATCTGCTATGAAAAAATATTTTACTAATTATAGTTTGCTATTAAGCAAATAGAATGCTTTTTCAAAGACGCTCTAATAGTATTTCAAAAAAGTGGCATGTAGTGTGGCCTACGTATGGCTCAGTTTTTGAGAATAATCATGCCATTTAATCCACCAGTGCCCACCTTAGAAAGATATGGCAACTGACAATTTAGATGTGTAAATCATTTTGGATAGATAGATAGATAGATAGATAGATAGATAGATAGATAGATAGATAGATAGATAGATAGATAGATAGATAGATAGATAGAGCACTATATAAACACATTCTCCAAAACAAAAACAGTCCAATCTCTTTCCATCAATGACAAGTTGGACTGGTCTTGGAATACATACTGTAGGAACTAAATGAGAAAATGCTGAACAGGCTCTACTTCCTTAGGAGACTATGATCATTTATTGTAAGTAGTGACATCCTTCTTCATGTCTATGATGGCCAGTGTGATTTTACAGGTAGTGGTGTGCTGGGCTGGTAACATCACTTCAAGAGAAGCCCACCAAATCAACAAGCAAATTAAAAGGGCAGGCTCAGTTATGGGATGCACTCTGGACTCCCTGGAGTTTGTAGCAAATGAGAGAATTTAAACAATTAGGAACAATGCCGCTCATCTTCTCTTTGACACGCTAACACTGAAGACTTTTGGGCAACAAATTGTCAGCAGAAGTGTCAAACGTGACTGGCAGTCCTTTATACTAATGGAACTATGCCTGCATGATGCCCTAACTTGACTGGGACTGCCAAATCAGAAGTTTCTTTTCATTCTTTTTATTTTTTTATTCCTTTTTAGTCATTCATTTTAGTCACACCATAGTGTGTGGGTGTATATACACTATTTTTATCTATTTCTACATTTATTTACTTAAAGATCTACTGTGAAAAGAAAATTTTTCCCTAGGGAGAAAAAATGTTCTGTCTATCAATCTACATATACTGTGTATATATATATATATATATATATATATATATATATATATGTATACATACATACATACATAGATAGATAGATAGATAGATAGATAAATAGATAGATAGATACTGTGACAGTAGATGGTGCTATGCCAGTGCTTAACCCAACACAGACAGACGCAGGAGGCACACTTATAAATGCATAAGCTTTTTTTCTTTTCTTCACCTGTGGGCAATGCCTTCCCTGTTTCCCATAGGCACAACACAGTCCCAATAAACACAAGTACAATCACAATCACAGTACTTTTCTTCTCTTTTACCTCCTCCAATTCTCCAAGCAAGCTTTGTCTCCCTCCTACCGACTCTGGCTCCCCGAGTAGTGGCTGCTGGCTCCTTTTATAAGGCACCCGGAAGTGCTACAGGTGCAAATTGACCTAATTCTGGCAGCACTTCCAGGTGTAGTGGAACACCCGCTCTCCAAGGCTCAGCAGGAGCTGCAGCACCCCCTGGCGGCACCCCTGGATTCCAACAGGGTTGTATCCAACTCCATCACCCATGAAACCCTGCAGGAGTCCGAGGCACCACTGCAACCCATGGGGGCTGCCATCTAGTATCTTGGGGGAGGAACTGTTCTAGGCCCCGTTTGCTCCCCTGGTCCTCTCAATGAAGAGGCGGCCCAGCCAGACAAAGACCATGGCCATCTGTGACAATATTATATATCTATATTATATATATTCATATAATATATATATGTATTATTATATATATGAATGTATATATATTCATAGGTCTGAATCTCAATTTGATTATTTGGATGTTTACCTACCAAATAACGCTCATAACTAAGAGGATGTGGCGGATGTTTGCTGACTGCCCGATCAACCACAAGCGTTAACCACCCAAATAATCAGATTGAGACTCAGACCTATGAATGTAATCCTCCAATCATCATCTTGTCAAGTAAGCAAATCAGTCTCCACGGCGCAATGTCTGAGGCTTCAATCTCCATAAGGGGAAGCAAAGGTGTGTACACTGATGAGCCCAAATTAGGGCAAAACATGTGTCATGTACTCTTTGTATTATTTGGCAGGTGATGTATCACACACATACACTCACCTAAAGGGTTATTAGGAACAGCATACTAATAAGGTGTTTGACCCCCGTTCGCCTTCAGAACTGCCTTAATTCTACGTGGCATTGATTCAACAAGGTGCTGAAAGCATTCTTTAGAAATGTTGGCCCATATTGATAGGATAGCATCTTGCAGTTGATGGAGATTTGTGGGATGCACATCCAGGGCACGAAGCTCCCGTTCCACCACATCCCAAAGATGCTCTATTGGGTTGAGATCTGGTGACTGTGGGGGCCATTTTATTACAGTGAACTCATTGTCATGTTCAAGAAACCAATTTGAAATGGTTCAAGCTTTGTGACATGGTGCATTATCCTGCTGGAAGTAGCCATCAGAGGGTGGGTTCATGGTGGTCATGAAGGGATGGACATGGTCAGAAACAATGCTCAGGTAGCCCGTGGCATTTAAACGATGCCCAATTGGCACTAAGGGGCCTTAAGTTTTCCAAGAAAACATCTCCCACACCATTACACCACCACCACCAGCCTGTACAGTGGTAACAAGGCATGATGGATCCATGTTCTCATTCTGTTTATGCCAAATTCTGACTCTACCATTTGAATGTTTCAACAGAAATCGAGACTCATCAGACCAGGCAACATTTTACCAGTCTTCAACTGTCCAATTTTGGTGAGCTCGTGCAAATTTTTGCTATTTGCTTTTTCCTATTTGTAGTGGAGATGAGTGGTACCCGGTGGGGTCTTCTGCTGTTGTAGCCCATCCGCCTCAAGGTTGTGTGTGTTGTGGCTTCACAAATGCTTTGCTGCATACCTCAGTTGTAACGAGTGGTTATTTCAGTCAAAGTTGCTCTTCTATCAGCTTGAATCAGTCGGCCCATTCTCCTCTGACCTCTAGCATCAACAAGGCATTTTTGCCCACAGGACTGCCGCATACTGGATGTTTTTCCCTTTTCACACCATTCTTTGTAAACCCTAGAAATGGTTGTGTGTGAAAATCCCAGTAACTGAGCAGATTGTGAAATACTCAGACCGGCCCGTCTGGCACCAACAACCATGCCACGCTCAAAATTGTTTAAATCACCTTTCTTTGCCATTCTGACATTCAGTTTGGAGTTCAGGAGATTGTCTTGACCAGGACCACACCCCTAAATGCATTGAAGCAACTGCCATGCGATTGGTTGATTAGATAATTGCATTAATGAGAAATTGAACAGGTGTTCCTAATAATCCTTTAGGTGAGTGTATGTATATAAAATGGTGTTATAAATTTCTAGAAAAGTATCAGATTAGTATCCTCTCCAAGAGGGAAATGTATCTTTAGGAAAGATCAATTCAAAGAAAATTCACTTTAAAACCAATTGAAGACCCTATAACTCTAGCAGTTCAGTTACTCCGTGAAGGCACAATGTTGAAAAGGCACCAATTTAAAAACAGCCTTAAGCAGAAACAAAAGCAAGGCTCCCTATTTACGGCATTAATATGTAATGCTGTTATATTGAGTGCCTGCTTGACTTAAGCACTTTATAAACTGGGTAGGGTTCACTGGTTTGCCAACATTTATTAATTATGAGCAGCACACATTTTTTAAAAGTCAACACTGCAAACTATTAACCATGTCAAGCTTAATCAACTCAGTTTTTATCATGGGTAATTATTTGTTTTTATTTCATTAAAGGGTCACATTTGACTGATATGGAGAAAAATCACACCAATTGTAGGATTTTATTTATTATCCAAATAATTAATTGTGTTTCTTCATAATAAACAACAGAATGATTCTATAATATGCTTGAAAGAGGTGGTAGGGGGGTTGTAGAGGAATAAACAGCTCAAGAGTACAGCTGTGCTAGGCTGCAGAGTTTTTATCGGCCTTACCTATTTATTTCAATAAAGGGAAGCTAAGCAAATAACCAGTGCATCCTCACACGTTATAGTCCATCGGGCCAGCCTATACCAACCAAACACCGTAAATGAATCTTGTGTGAAGACTTTCTTTGGGTGCTATATTTAAATGAAAAACAACAAAACTTATAAATGTCAGAATCTCTTGGCATTATCTACTGCTCTGACTAACTGATTACAAAGTCTGCCTACTTCTTAAAAATGGAATGAGCAAATGTTGAACTTTCACAGCAGTTGCTTCCAAACATTTGTCTGGAAAAAAGAGAAGTTTTTAGTGGGTGGTAATTATGTAACAGCAAGACAATAGTGACATATCTTATTCAGAGGACATGAACTTTGGTTTAGCGAACACCGTCTTAAACGTAAGCATTATCTTTGACACTTACTAAACTTTTCATCATCATATATCGTCCCAATTTTAGATCTATTTTCTTGGTCTTAGAAATATTCAAAAATATTTTTTTTTTGTGTTTTATACGTATCATATTGAAAAGAACATCTACTTGCTATCATCATACAGAACTGACTAATAGAATCTGTGCAAAACTTGGAAGAGATTGGTTAGACAGCAAGGATTTGCATACCTGACAAGCAAACCCACATTCAGTTTTATGTTCAACTGTCTCTGGCCAGGTAAGCAGTTCAACCCTGGGTTGGACGAGAGGGGGATATGATGCTAAAAGTAACAGTCTCATCTCTTTCCCATGGGGCATCTAAAGGCCACCTAAAGAGGACATCTAGCTACACTTCCATTTATAAAACTCTGCCCCTTCCAGCCAGACAACTAAAGAGCCTGTCATCAAATGTTGCCCAGTGGGAAAGGAGGACAGAGATCCAAATCCCAAGCTAAAATTCTACCCACAGTCAAGGCTATTAAGAGCCATTTTTTCTTTTCATTTTGCTGCTGCATTTCCATTGAAATTAAATAGAAGACCCAGCTAGAGTACCAACATTTAGCCTGTCTGTCAAGCAAGCACATCAGAGGACTTACAGGCTATGTCAAGGTAAGTAAAAACCCGCCAAGTCAAGAGTCTTCTCCTTCTCTCTGCCCAGTGAGGTCAAATGACTCTGCCCTTTCCAGCCCTGCAAACCCCCCCCCACCCATCTATAAAAGCTCTGGATTTCCAGATGGAGGCATCATTTGCTAGATGGCAAACCCTTTAGAGAACATTATTGTTTCTATTTGTTGGACATAAAGAATGGTCGATTTAAGCCACGATAGGTGCTACTTTTTTAATTTTTCATTCATATTAAACATGATAACTCAGTTCGTGCCCCAAATTTTCATCCAGTAGTCTGTCATTCCTGTACAACAGACAGACAGACAGACAAAGTGGATTCAGGAAATGTTTTCACACACCTTTACCTGTTTCTACAAGGTTTGAACACCTGGATTTGAGCAGTTTATTCTTTCTAGCAGATCAAACCTGGCTCTGTTACATTGGATGGGAAGCATTTGTAAGCTGCCATGATTGGGTATCTCCAGACATGTTCTATGCAGTTTATGTCTGGGCTTTGGCAGGGTCATTTAAGGACAGTCATACACTTTTCATGAAGCATATCTCAGTGTTGTCTTGGCTGTGGGCATCAGGTCATTGACAAGACTTTGCAAATCAGCATTTTTATTTTATAGTCAATAAGTAAAATTGGTAGCCAATGCAGATTACAAAGACTTCTGTTGCGTTCTTAAGACTTGGTGCAACCCAGAAACCGAACAGCAGATCTGTGGGCATAGTACAGTATATTTAGAAATGACTTAAGAACAATATTACAACAGTCCAGTGTAGATCTTATAAAACTTGGGTTTAAATACTCAGCATTTAACAAAATTACAGATGGTCCAACATGAGCTATAGTCCATGGATTAAAGTAAGCAAACATGTATGCATGGAATAACAATCAGGTCTGTTTGGACTCTTGATTAGCAGGGGCATTTGTGTACTTTCTGCTCACTTCATTAAATAGTTTTTACCACAGTTTTGTTTATTTCAAATCTTTGCAACAGTGAGATATGTTCAAAAATAACAGTGATCATAGAATGTATTTTTTTTACTACTGTACACAATATGCATCATGTGGCTGAAATTTCTTTCATAGACAGCAGATTCCAACTGAATGTGATGAAAAGATTCATGTTTCATTTGTTAATTGCTGGACATGTAGGCTCTGTGCGTAATTGCAGTTCAAAATTAACATAAATTTTTCAGAGTACCACCTGATTTAAAATCTGTGTCTAAATCTTAAACTCTCTGGACACGATAAATAGTGGATCATTGTAGTGCTTTGATGATAAAAAACAAAAACCTTGTAAGAGAAATACTGAATCATTCTGCTTTTTAGATAATGCAGCTGTAAGGTTGTTTTTAATGTAACAGAAATATTGAGTACACATTTAGTCACTGTAGCATAAAGTGTCACAGAACCATATTTAACATGTTTCAACATAAGTTAAATTGCTTTTATTTTTTAACTTTTACTGTCACACACATCATGTCACCTACCACTTCAATTTCAAGAAGCAGAAGAAGCGAGCTGTTTACACTGAGTTTCCCCCAGGATGCTGCAAAGCCACAGAGACAAGCACAGGATGAAGCAGAGGCAGAAACAGGCTGTTAGCACATAACAAGTCGTATCACTGCATTTGTACAGTAAGGGATGGTGCAAACCTTATACGATGATCAATAAATAAACAGTATCATTAATAATTATTAGCATATTGAGTAAAACAGCAAATTGAATAAATACATACAAATCTAATGTTGCATCTTTCTTATATGGCCATTCTCAGCCATCTAACATGGCCTATAGTTGACGACTCTGCTCCATCTCGTACCCCGCATTAAGGTGTTCTTCTTTTAGCCTAGTGTTTTACTGTTTTGCCATCGGGAGTGGCTATCAAATGACCAAAAGAAAAGAAATAAAACATATGCAAGTTGAAGGAACTGCTCTCAAGTTAAAAAATTGAATCACTGAACTAATTTGTAGGACAAGTTGTGCAGAATCTTTCTCTGTTTTAAGATGAACAAGTTATCAAAACTCGACAATCATTTTTCACTGGGAGAATTTAAAATTAGGGTTGCATGGTGCTGCAGTCGTAGTGCTGCTGCCTCAGAGTAAGGATATCTGGGTTTCCATGCCTCAAACCCCCCACCACCCCGGTTTTTGCATGGGTTTCCTTCCACAGTCCAAAGACATGCAGGTCAGGTGGACTGGTGATACTAAATTGGCCCTAGTGTATGTTTGGGTGTGTGTGTGTGTCTGTATGTGTTCACCCTGCAATGGACTGGCACCCTGTCCAGGGTTTGTTCCTGCCTTGTGCCCTATGCTAGATGGGATAAGCTCCAGCACCCCTTGAAACCTTGTTCAGGACTAAGCGGGTTAGAAAATAATTGACTGAGTGATTTTGAAATTTCAAAAGGGCTGTATTGAAGATATATTACAACAAAAATTGAACTCTTCCATTAAAATTTTCTTAAGGAATAACTCTGCCAGGTTTGTCGAGCCAGTCGAGTTGATTTATGCAGACAGAGAGATAGAAATGGCCATTGCATTACATGCAAACACTCCTATAAAGGATGCTTTTTCTAGATTGTTAATGCGTGGAATTATTGATAAGTAAAAATTAAGCATAACTCCCAGACACCTAGTTAAAGCAAAAACCTATAGATAGACAGCCTTCACTGTTACTACATAATGACCCAAAGTCAGCTCAGATTTATTCGTAAGCAGCGATATTAAGCGAATCTAATTTTTTCAGATTTAATAAAAAAAAAAAATCGAATGAATTCCAAACCAGATTGAAAATCTTTAAATACCTGTATATATTTGTATATTTTATGGTGTTTTGTGTGTTGTCTTAACTCTATTTGTAAATAGAGTGCTTTAAAGAATACACTAAACTAATCTGCCTTCAGGACTATATTATGGTTTTCATCGTTCAACTTTTAAGTTTGCTAATTGTAATTTGACGTCACGAAGTGCAGCCAATTTTAGCACCTTCAGGCACATTCACTGCATGGCACGGCAACAAACAAATCCACCTTCACTTATACCAGGCAAAACACTGACATACAAATTAACATTTTCTTTTTTTTATGCAAGTACACTGCTGACATGAGGACTGTTAAATGTAAACCCACACAATGGTACAGGACCACACAACATACTTGTCAAATGCTCAAGGAATGCTGCAAACCAGCTGACAGATATCTTTACAGACATCTTCAACATTTCCATGAGGCAGGCAATCGTCCCCAAGTGCTTCAAAACCTCCACCATCATACTTGTGCAGAAGTGACTCTTGCCTCAATGACTATTGCCCTATAGCTATAGAAATCACACCTGTTATCACAAAGTGTTTTGAGTGGCTAGTCTTAGGCCAACTTTAAAGTCAGACTTTACACATCACATGACCTTCTCCAGTGCCTGTCGCCCAAACTGTTCCAGTGAAGATGCCATATCATCTTCATCTAAACAAAATACACTTATCCTAGAATGCCTTTCATTGATTTCAGTTCAGCTTTAAACACCACCATCATCCAGATGCTCATATGGAAGTTGGCTAGGATACAGCATTCTCTCTGCAACTGGATTCTAGACTTCCGGATGACATAACGGTGGTGGGTCTCATCCACAATGGGGAGCTGTCAGAATACTTAATGGAGATATAATAATTGTCGGACTGGTGCAAGTGCATTAATCTGTCTCTTAATGTGGACAAGACATCAGTAAGGCTCATGCTGTCCTCATCCCAATGCATATCAAGGGATTTGTGGTGAATCTGGTCGAGAGCACTTAATTCCTAGATGTGCACCTGGCAGTTGACCTTATTTGGTCAACTAACACCACCTGCAAAGCCAATTAGGCATAGCAGCGTCTCCACTTCCTTCAGCGGCTAAAGGAGGCAAGCCTACCTCCCACCACTCTCACCACATTCTACAGAGGCACCATCAAGAGTGTTCTGACCAGCTGCATCAGAATCTGGTTGGGGAACTGCAGTGTTTCTGACCGTAAGGTCTTACAAGGGATAGTGCACACAGCATGAAATATCATTGGGAGTTCTCTGCACTCCATTAAAGACATATTCATAAAGTGATGCATCCATACAGCCTATACCCTTGTGAAGGAACTCTCCTACCACTTCCATAGTGTTTTTGTCCCACTTCCATCTGGCAGAAGGTTCAGTTCAACCAGGTTCTACCCCTTAGCGGTCCGGACTCTGAACTCTGTGTTGCCTCCCTCCCCTCAGATCTGCTGTACATTTGTTACACTTATTACTACTGTTGTTTTTTATTATAAGTTGCTGTTATTATTTATTTATTACTGTCTGTCTCAAGTCATTACTATCCACTTGCCCATCATTTATTATTTATTTACCTACTTATAGTATCATTTATTTGTTTGCCTGTTCTGCACTTGACCTGTGTTTATGTTGCACCGCCATCCTGGTAAACATTACTTCATTTCACTGTATGCTGCAATATGTGGTACGGATGGCAATAAAGCTACTTGACTTGACTTAGTATATTTAACAAATGGAAGGAAACTCAAGTGTCTGAGGAAGGCAAGCACTATAAACAATGTGCAAACTTCATGTAGGCCAGGGGTCTCCAACTCCAGTCCTGGAGAGCTACTGTGGCTGCAAGTTTTCATTCTAACTCTTTTCTTAATTAGTGACCAGTTTTGCTGCTAATTAACTATTTCGATTTATTTTAATTGACTCTGACCGCTGAATTGATTCTTTTTTCCTTAAATGGCACCTAAACATTTGACGTGATGTGAAGTGAGCCAATAGATGACCAACTATATTGGCGCCTCAAACTCCAACCAACTTCAGTTTCTTAATTTGTAGCCAATTCTCGTTGCTAATTAAACCCGTTATTTAATTCCTGGCAGACATTTCTAAAACTATTGATTTTCTTTTTTAAGAGTGCTGTCAACATTACTGAGGCCTTCACCTTTCTTTATTTTCAGTTATTGTGTGATGGATGCAGGTTTTTTATGTGTTGGTTCATTTTGTGTCTTAATGTTTGGTCCCTATTTAAGGAAAAAAAAAATAATTAAGGGGCCTTAGTCTAAACTTGTGCACCAATTAAAATCAAGCCAAAGAGTTAATTAACAGCGAAATCTGGTCACTAATTAAGTAAAGGGTTAGAATGAAAACCTGCAGCCACAGTAGCTCTCCAGGACTGGAGTTGGAGGCCCCTGATGTAGACAGTGTCAAGGCAAAGACTCAGACCCTGGTCTCTGGAGGTGTCAGGTTGCAGTGCGAACTAATGCATGGCCTCAAGATCCACATATCAAGCCCAATTATTCTCCGTTTAAAGATGCCTCTCTGCAATATAAAGCGCACATGAAAGGAGATTCCAAAAGGTTATAATAACTCACTGTATGCTCGGTGGCTGGCCCACAAGAGTACCCAGAAGTACAGACCCTAGTGTCTCACTTATCCAACACTCACAAGGCTTATCTTCCTATATTCTGTAGTTGAAGTGGCTGACCCTCTTGGGCCAATAAAAACAGCAGTTTTTCACTCCACTCTCAAGTCGATAGCTCTCCAGTATACTTTCTCTTCTGATTGTGCTTCTTATCTGCTTGTTTAGTGAGAGTGTGAGTCCTCTTTTCAAAATCAACCTTTGTGTATCAGCTGTCGGTGATGTGACTAAATGAAGGGCAGACTTCTGCCATCTCTGGCATATACTGGCTGTCCCTTTGTCTCGAAAGCTTTTATTTTTGGGAAGCTGCTCTTCTTGTCACTCTCCAGGTACACTTTGCTGTGGAGGAGGTTCTCCCATACACTTGACGTTAAAAGTCAACACTAAATAAAAGCCTTGAAGCCTTTAAAAACGAAGAAGGAGAAAAATAAAATAAAGAATTGTGTTGGTAATAAGCAATGTTATCTCATCTACTGATGGAAAACATACAGTTCTGAGTTTTCAGTTTGTCTAAAACCAACGACTTTTCATTTCCAAATGAAACACAATCTGTATGGCATTTACAATCAAATTATTTTAAAAATAGACAGAACTGCATGTATTGAAGATAAAAGTACTTGTCTTTTAAATTCTGGTGAATTATAACTGCTGGAAAGTAAAAATTCAGATAGATAAAAAACAGTAATACTGCATTGATGATAAAAATGAGTGAGGATCGGTGTATCAGATGATTAAATATAAAATGTGAACATGCAGACACATGTGAAACCAAGTAGAAGGAAAACGTTAGCCTCCCCACCCTACGCATGGGAAATTAAGCAATAAGAACCACTGCAATATTAAAAAAAAAAAATAGTCTCGGTGGGCCCGTGAGCTGTATCTCTCTGTAAACTATTTTAGTATCATTTGAAAATGTAAAAGAGGATATTTCTTTTAAATATGTCTTGTCTATTTATTTCCCAATTACATTGCATACACTCTAGAGCATATCTTTGGTAGCTGTGTAATTTAAAACATTTGTGAAAATGTGCTGGTTGTTGCTTTATAATTTTAACATTTGATTTGAACTAATTTCATTTTTAAACAATTTTTCTGGTGAATGTCTAGCTGAGCTGATACTGAAGCCAAACGCTCTGATGTGAATTCTTTAATCAGCTGCACTCCAAAAAATGATTTTTCGGAAATTTTTGCTGTTACACATCAAATTAAAAAATTAACTTGACTCAGATCTAGCAGGCATTAAGACTTTACACATCTTTTCCTAGTAGAACTGAATTGTATCATTTATGTGGAAACAACCAAAATGAATTTCATTGCTTTAAATACCGGCATCAATCACAGAAGTAATTTTTTTTTGTTCTTTATTTCGCTTTATAAAATTTCTTGTATTAGGAATTTGTTAGTTTTCGCATACCCCTTGGGGTCAGAGCCTGCCATTGTACAACACCCCTGGAGCAATTGAAGGTTAAGGGCTTTGCTCAAGGGCCCAGCAGAGTAGGATCTCTTTTGGTAGTGAAAAGGATTTGAACCGGCAACCTTCGGGATACCAGCGCAGATCCTTAGCCTCAGAGCCACCACTCCACCCATTACCCAATGGCTTTGTGTTGACTTTACTCAAAATTAATCTGTTTAATTTATAAAACTTATTTTTGAGAACATTTGCTATTACCAAATCCAGATTAAGACCTCCACAGTCCCCAGTGGGAAACAGAGAGAGAGAGAGAAGGGAGGAGAGGAAAGAGAGTTGATTATGCTGTTAACAATGCAGCGCTCGGACACTGGGTCTTTGAAAACAATGCAGAATTTATCACTCGTCATTTCAGTGTGAGACACGATCATTACATTGAGTGGTGGTGGAGGTTCCCCATGGTGGCTTTGATTTGCAGATACTCAGTAATTTCATTGGGATTATTGCTAAACAGGCCTCTTGACGTCATGGGCCCCTGAGTCCTGTGTGAGTTGATTTTAACTGATAAATATGATTTTCACTATTTGGGTTTATATTGATTATATTGAATAATAACATTTGTCCTTGTTAAATGTTAGCTTTTGCCTTAGAAAACATTCCAATTAAAGCTTCTTGATCTGTGACCCAGTGCCTGCTGCTACTTTAGCACAAGGTTAAATATTGATAAGTGAACCAGTATAATCTAGTGTAGCAGAATCCTGACTCCAAGGGTCCTGTTTAACAGTACCTAGTGTCACACGCCTGCGCCTTGGGGACAGTTTAAATGCACTGGTGATGGTAATTCCTCCACAGGGTGGTGCTGTATTCTCATGCCTCTTCTCTAGTCTCCCTCTACTGACTCTATGACTGACCACCTTACCACCTCTGACATCACTTCTGGTGTTTGCCAACCTGAACCCGCCTCTTCCTGCCTGGCTGGTATTTAACAGGAAACACTGCCATTTTGAATAGTCTAATCCAAGACTTGTGTCCTTGGGGACTATTTTTGTGAAAAGCTACATTTATTTTGTTGACTTTACAATATCCGAGGTTGCCCTGTCACCCCTCCAAATCTTTATCTGGTCCTCTTTTACACTAGCAAAGACATGAGAAATGAAACTAATCACATACTAAAATAATTGACATGTGTATTTAAGAAGTGTTAACCACCATCTGTAAGTCTGTCCTCTCTTTCCATGTAGAGAGTGACTCCACGTAAGTACCAATAAAGGTATTCTTCCACTTCTATCCTGAATTATCTTTGTAATTTAACTTTGACATCTGGTGCTGTGAGCACATCCCACATCTCCCACTTACCCATGGTGCCAGGTAAGGTAAGGCACTCAGAATGCCCTGAGGGAAGACTCACCCCCGGCCATTACATTCACAGCAACATTAAGCTGATTTAAAATACAATAGTTAGAGAGAGAAGGGGCTTCCTCCCGGGGCTCTTCTTAACTTCATTTTGAAATATCCATCCATCCATTGTCTAACCCGCTGAATCCGAATACAGGGTCACGGGGGTCTGCTGGAGCCAATCCCAGCCAACACAGGGCACAAGGCAGGAACCAATCCAGGGCAGGGTGCCAACCCACCGCAGGACACACACAAACACACCCACACACCAAGCACACACTAGGGCCAATTTAGAATCGCCAATCCACCTAACCTGCATGTCTTTGGATTGTGGGAGGAAACTCATTTTGAAATACCATTTTGAAATAGCTACTTATTTATTTACTTATTTATTTATTTTTATTTATTTATTGATTTAATGATTGATAGACTGGCTGTATTGTTTGCAGCGTGAGTCTGTATCTTTGTTTTTATCTTCCTGCTGCTGTATTCCCCCATGGGATTAATACACTTTATCTAATCTAATATAATGTATTCTAATCTAATAAAATTTAATCTGATCTGATCTAATCACATTACGATCAACATGACAATTAGCACTGCCATCTCACTGCTCTACAGTCCTGAGATCAAATCTTGGTGTAGACACTGATCATGATGGATTGGTACCCCATCCAGGGTGGGTATACAGTATTGTCTTATTGAACAATTCTGCTAGTACTGGCTAGGTCTCTCCTACTCTCTTTATTTAAGTAAAACAGTTCAGAAAAATAATTAATAAATGGTAAGATAATCACAGACATTTCACATATCTTTGCTAGGCAAATGCTCAGATAGGTTTTATCCTGCTTATCTATATACGTGTCCCAGATGACACATATATGGTGACCAACACAAAAAAACCTAGCAGGAGCTGTGCAACAAAGAGATAATCTAAGATCAGACAGGGTGGTAGTTCACTCCTATGCCAAGCCACTCAGGGGCAATTCAGAGACCCCATACAACACCAAGTACATACCTTCTCATGTAATATGGAAAGAATATGCCACTGCTCAAAAACACCGACAGAGCCAAAACCAGAACCCGGGGCTCTGGGGCCTCAAGGTGGTTTAAAGGAGCAATGGGAGTTTATTGGCCTGTATTTGTAGTAAATGAAAATAAAAGAATAAAAAATAGAAGGAAATATATTTTCATTTATCAGATATAAAAAGTGGATGTCACATTGGTATTCTAGAAATAACATATTTATTGAGAATGGTGATAAAAAACAGCAAGTAGTTCCACGAAGTAAATACCTGTAACTACTTGAGAAAACAACAGCTTACTGCAGCAATCTGTTATTTTCTAAGGATCATTTTGAGAAAGAACTCGCAGTTAAAGTTGAAGAAAGATTCTGTTCTGATGTGTTTTTAAATGTCTTTTTGTTTTCCATTTTCTTACAAGATACACCATGGCTGGAAGAACAAATGAACCTGGCTGCCAGTCTGTAAGGCAAGCTTACTGCAAAAGAAAGCGAATTACTAACCTTTGGGCTCACCCAATACTACGCATCCATCTGTTAGCATTTTTTAACTTTCATACTATGTACTTTTTACTTATATCAGTACTAATTATACCATTAAAGCAAATAAAACGATGTTTAGCAATAGCAAAAACACTGACTAGCACTGCGCTGATGACAGTCGATATGACAGTGATGAAAAGGCCTGCCTAATTTCCTTAGGAAGACGAAAGTTACAAAGGGTCCTACTCATTCCATAACACGTTTTCTAATTTTTATTACAAATGAAAGAGGCTAAAAATGGACAACGTATTTTTAGAATATGTGCTCACTAGTCATTTAACCAATGCTAAAACTTTGAAGCTACATAATTCAAACCATGCTAATTCTCAATCTATTAGATCACTCTCCTGGTCCCATGATTTAAAAGTACAGTATATATTATTTTGCAAACTGCAAACATGAAAATGTTTTAGCTTATATATATTATAAAAAACATCATAATGTAATAAACCTGGCAGTTGATAAAAGCACCAATATTTAGAAGTCATGCACATAAAGGTTTTTGATCATTATTTGCATCTTCATATACAGGGTGAGTCAAAATGATGTTAACTCTAATAGTACTGCTATGTATATACTTTTATACCATTTTTGTAGACAACTTATGTGCCACATATGGTACATGTGTTGAACATGACGGTGAACAGGTTGAGACATTCCTGTAAATCATCTTGCACATATGAAGAATGTTTTGTGAATAAATTGTTCCCACCATTCAAATGTTAACATAATTTTCACTTACCCTGTATATGTAAAGTATGACAGCACAAAAAAATTGTACCCTTCATTTAAACGATAATCATTTTCTCACTTCACTACGGAAACTATAGTAAAGGTTTTCAAAAAACACAATGCATTGCCTCTGTGAACTTTGTACATTCTCCCTATTGTGAGAGAATAATTTAGAGGTAACAACCATTAAGTATTTTGGTTTGCAGTGCACGCTGAAATATATAAGCGTTTGTTTTGAAAATGCCATTAAGAGAACTACTGAAATGGTTAACTAAATAAAAGGCAAAAATATACTAGGAGAATGATGGATGTAATTCACCAAATGTACTAGGAGATGATTAAAAGATCAGCAGATGTCCTGTAAACAACAAGACTGAACAGTTCTCACACACACACAGAGATGTCAAGGGTAATAGCTGAACCCAAGAGATATGAGAAGAACAAGAGAGTAGTAGAAAGAGGCTGGGAGCAGGCGCTGACAAGAGTGTTGCCGCACCCACCACATGACGAAGCACCTGAATTACATTTGCCTGAAGAAGGGGCCTGAGTGGCCTCGAAAGCTTGCATATTGTAATCTTTTAAATTGATTGGATTAGTAGTTAATTTCTCAAACTAAATAAGGAAAAAACAGAAATCTTAGTGATTGGAAAACATGGAAATAGCGAGGGAATTAGAAATAAAGTTGATCCCTTATGTTTAAAAATCCAGGCAGATGTAAAGAATTTAGGGGTTATAACTGACTCTGACCTAAACTGTAAATCACTCATTAACCAAATTACAAGGACTGCATTTTTTTTTTACCTAAGGAATATAGTAAAAGTTAGACCTATTACTGTATATCTTTACAAGACACTGAAAAATGAGTTCATGCTTTGGTTTTTAGTTGACTAGATTACTGTAACACACTCCTAACAGGACTACCTATGAAAAACATCAATCAGTTGCAATTACTACAGAATGCAGCAGCCAGAATCTTAACTAGGAAAACAAAATTTGAGCACATACCACCAGTCTTAGCGTTGTTATATTGGTTACCAGTGCCATTAAGAATTGACTTTAAAATACTACTAATGGTATATAAAGCATTAAATAATCTTGCTCCATCCTATATTTTGGAATGCTTGACCCCTGACACTCCACTAATTATAATTCCAAGAATCAAGTTTAAAAGTGTTACTGAAGTGACATTTTGCTGATATGCACCTAAAATATGGAATACTTCACCAACAGAAATTCAGAAGGTTAATACCGTGGAACATTTTTAAAAACTTCTAAAAATCCATTATTTTAATATGACTTTTTTTGTAGTTGCATTTCATTTGTATTCTTAATAGACTACATGGGCATAGAATTATCATATTCTTCAGGGATCTGCATACCTAAATCCACCATTGGGTTTGATCAACCATAGTTCATTTCCTTGGCAAAGGTACAGAACAAATGTCACAAGGTCCTTAAATATAGTTCATTATGATGTCATCATTGAGTGCGTATTTCTCATGATGGTTCAAAGCTGTCATTGTTCAGCTTTGATGACAAACCTACTGAGTGCATGTGATATTATCCTAAACGCTAATCTTTCCCAGTTTTCAAGTTTTGAACACCAGGGATTTTTACAGATATTAAACCATTTTTGCAAACTGGACTATTGCACCTGCCTGCAACATATTTTCTTCCACAAAGATCAATTACTATGTAAAAAGTAGTATGCAAATGGCAAATTAAGAAATAACTACAAAGAAAATCAAAAAATAAATATTTTAAAAGATACACAGCTCTTCATGTTTCTTTAGAGCAAAGAACACAGATTAGTATTTCTAACTTGAAAAGCTGTGAAAAGTCCATGTAATTAAATGCGCGATTCTCCAATAAATGACAAACATGATTAAAATAAAAATCTGCAGCCAAAGGGGTCCCCTCAGCACCAGAGCTGAGAAACACAGCAATACAGCGCCTGCCCCGTCGACGTGCGCTATCCTCGCACAAAAACATATTGCACAAATGTTCAAATGATAACAGATGGTATGCAAGTGGATCTCACCGAATTGTTGTGCAATAGCTTTCTGAAGGTTAAGCTGGAATCAGATGGAAGTTAGAAGCGTATTGTTTCCTTCCAAGAACGCTCCCTTGAAGAATACGCTTTTTGCAATGTGTTAATTGCTGTCATTTTTTTAATTTAATAAATGCACAGTGTTTGACAATTAAATTTAGGATTATGTTTGGGCAAAATACTTAAACATCAAGGCAGTTCCATCTGTTTTATAAATCAAATAAAAATCCACTGAGCAACAGATAGAATGGTGACACAACGGATTGTACTGCTGCCTCGCAACTGTCAATGTGGAGATTTGAAGTTCTCTCACATTTTTCACATTCGTACTGGGTATGATGTTAATCTGCATGTAGGCCCTCCGAGATGTAGGGAAAACCACCTGGGGGTTGGTGGTAGAATTGGCACTCCAGCCACCATAAAAAAACCTCCCACTGCTCCATTCCATCTGAAGTAGTGTGGTGCTGAGGTGTCACCTGCATGGCTGCTAATCTGGGATACTGATATGGGTTGCCATGTGGTGGATGTGGCAATGCGCTGTATCAACACGAGCTCCTAACCTCCCCTCCCTCTCTCACATTTTAAAAGTGTGTATTTTAGGTTAGGACCTAAATTAGTCCAGTGATATCAGCAGACAGCTTGTCAACAGCTTGTACAACATGCGCCTAAAAATTTCCTTGATTTAAAAAAATAATAATGATCTTTATTATACAATATGGAGCAATTCATTTTTAGCTACCTTTAAAATGTGCTTCCTGAAATGCAATCCACTTGTCCTACCACTTTTCATATTCACATTTCCTGTGCTCATGTTTTGCTACCATGTCAAGAGACCTGATTTTTGTCCTGGATTACTTCCATAGTAGCAAATCTTCAATACAGTTTCAATTTTTAACTTTGGGAACAAAGTGAAGCTACAGGGAGTGTGATCTAGTGATTACAGAGGTTATGAAGCAACAACCACGTTGTACTTGGCCAAAAAACTTGATGATTGATTGAGCGGTGTATGTGCGGGTGCATTGTTATGGTGTAAAAATACCATTTTGAGTGCCCCAGGTGTGTTTTGTCATGAAGCTTTTCTATAGACACCTTAGTAGTTCAACGAAATATAGCTGAATAACAGTCTGTTCATGGGGAACAAACTCATGAACAAATGCGTCATGGTCAAATTATTTTTTTCATGAAAATCTGCCATGGTGGCTTAGGGAAAAACAATTGCCCAAGTCACCTGCATGATTGTAGAGTAAACGGCTGAAATACGCACTCAATCATCTCAACACAATGCTACTCGGCAGACTGTATAACAATATCTAGCAGCATCTTCGAGAACATCTTACTCCCTCAAAACTGCCCGATTCCAGCAATTTTTGGGCCCCCCTCGAATATGTTGTGATTTCATTATGATTTATTTTTTTTCTCAACATTCTAAAATTTTAGGAGCAGTTCCTTTAGTGTGAACATAGATTTTAAAGAAATACTTCACCCAAAATGACGTCATGTTTTCATTCAGAATGGAAAAACAATGTTTGCCATTATGAAGCGTAATGTTGACCCATGATGTTCAATGGTAAGCAGTGTCAAAAACATTCATGGAAGAAAGACAAAAATTCTCACGTTACTTGTGTCACATAATCCACATGACCATGCAAAACGCATGCATTTTTTGCAAAATTATTACCAGCTCCTTCCGGAAAAAGCACAGGTATCATTAACAGGGCAATGGATTCCTACAATTCCATGCTTTTCAACTGTAAACCCTAAACCAACCCGTCCCCCTTATTCATTGGTCAAGAAACCTTTCCACTATAAAATACATAGAGTAAATAACAAATGAAAAAAAAATATATATTTTTTTTTGGGTGGAGTATTTCTTTAAACATTGTGGAATTCAAAATAAAAGTAGGTTTGTGGGTTTAAAGTTGTTTTGTAATACTTAAAATATGATAATGTTTATTTTTACCACCATGCCGTTTTCTTTACATGCATGTCAGCATTTTGAGGTACAATTGCTCAGACATGGGTGGGTGTTGCTAAAGACGAGTCCCTGGAAGTCATGTCGGATGATGTTATCGATGTAGCAGTTTTCATGGGAATCTCACTGTCCAGGTATGTTGATAATTAGTGAAAAGTCTGTAAGTCTTTTTTTTCTTACAATTAAATATAAATTAGTAAGACCAATTATGAATACAAGATGGGAGACACTGTGGTATAGGGAGCAACCTCTGAAAAGGATTTAGGAGTTTATGTTGACAAAACATTTTCATTATCAAAGTAATGCATAGGAACGATTAAAAAGATAAATAAAATGTTAGGTTACATTGCAAAAACTGATGAATATAAATCAAGGGAAGTTATGATCTATACTAATAAAAGGCAAAACCCTCACTGACTCACTCACTCATCACTAATTCTCCAACTTGCCGTGTAGGTAGAAGGCTGAAATTTGGCAGGCTCATTCCTTACAGCTTACTTACAAAAGTTAAGCAGGTTTCATTTCGAAATTCTACACGTAATGGTCATAACGGTCAATAACGGTTGACAACGTCCGCCATGTTAAACTTACTTATTTATGGCCCCATCTTCATGAAATTTGGTAGGCGGCTTCCCTGCGCTAACCAAAACCAATGTACGTACTTATTTCGGTGGTATGACACCACTGTCAGCTGCTATATTGAACTTTCCAACGTCACTAATTCTCCAACTTCCCAAGTAGGTAGAAGGCTGAAATTTGGCAGGCTCGTTCCTTACAGCTTACATACAAAAGTTAAGCAGGTTTCATTTCGAAATTTTATGCGTAATGGTCATAACGGTTGACAACGTTCGCCATGTTGAACTTTCTTATATATGGCCCCATCTTCACGAAATCTGGTAGGTGGCTTCCCTGCGCTAACCAGAACCGATGTACGTACTTATTTTGGTGGTATGATGCCTCTGTTGGCCACCATATTGAATATTTCAACAGTCTTTGTTACTTATGGGCCTATCTTCAAGAAATTTGGTACGCGGGTTCCCAATTCTAACTGAATCCTACTTATGTACATATATACGTCCATAGCCTGCAGCTCGGTCACCGTGTGAGGCGGCGTTGGGTCCTCCAACCCCACGCCTACCACGTTGTTGGCTGCCTGCCTATATAAGGCCGTCCATCACTCCAGTCTCTACATTCCCTTCCTTGCTTCGCCATGGGATTCACGTCTCCCTGCTGATAACTACTGCCTTTTTATTTAATCCACGGCTTCTCCGCTGTTTTATTGTTCGTTTATTACAATTATAGTTATTGCGTAGGTATTTTAGACTTACTTTACATTGTTCAGGTACCCATTTCCTTTATCATTCCAACCGTACCCGCATTAACATGTCTATCGATGTGATCACCATCGATCAAACAACTGTCACTTACCGAGTGGTTTTCATGCCCGGAGATGGCACCTGCCTTTTCCATTCTCTTTGTTACATATTGCACAGCCATATCAGGCTCACTCTTGATATCCGGAGGAACATTGTGTCTTATGTATTGAATGACTGGGACAAGTTCAAGGTGTGGACTGAGGACGATACAGGAGAGAATTATACTACTCAGGAGCACTGTGAAATGCTTAAGCCCTTCACCTATGGTTCTGCATGTGAGTTGATGGCTGCTGCTAAATTGTTCGGATGTCGGTTTCAATTGTACCGAAATGGCCAAATATTTTACACCTTTCGACAACCACCAATGCCTCTTAAACATTTTAGATTCACAGGTAATGATTTCAGTAGTGGACACTTTGATGTTTATGAATGTTTAAATTCTCAAAAGCTGGATGTGAAGTTATCGATGAAACCGGTTGTATGCTTACAACGTTTGACAGATGCCAAATGTCACTTAAACACAAGTCCTGCAAATACTGTCGTAATAGAAACAAACCATGAAACTCAATATTTACTTATGTTATTTATTTATGTTGATTGCATACAATCAAGTCAGACTTATTCAACAAATGAACTCTTTAAACTAAATGGTGAATCAGTTACTACAGGACACCAACGTATTTAGGACTGAAGACAGAAAGCACTTCTTTATGTAGACGCCTCAGGGATTTTAGGCCGCCATCCCAATTACTAAAGAACTTCTACACATCCACTGAAAGAATCCTGACAGGATGTATTACTGTCTAGTTTAGGAGCAGGAAACAACAGGACCGCCAGACTATACAGAAAGTGGTATGGTCAGCATTACAGGGTGTGCACTCCCTAACTTCCAGGATATCTACACTAAATTATGTCAAACCAGGGCAAAGAAAATTATCAATGATTCCCACCATCCCAACAATAAGCTCTTTTCTGTGCTGTCAGGTAAACAGTACGGCTGCACGAAGGCCAGTTCAAAGAGACTGAAGAGGAGCATCTGACCATAGTCCACATGCATCTTTGAATAAGGAAAGTGTGTAGAATTACATGATGCCCTACTGTTAACTCCCTTATATTATTTATTTAGTTATTATTTATTACTTATCACATATTTAAAATTCTATTAATGATTTCAATATTTATAAAACCATGCATTATTGTTATCGTCCTTTTATTATTCTATTTAAATTGGAGTTGAGTACTAAGCCTTTCACCACATATTGTACTGCAAGTATAATTTCTATGTGACAAATACAATTTGATGTCATATGGAACAAACTACTGAAGAATGTAGTTGAAACAGGAAACTTGGCAACCTTTAAAAAGGATCTGGAGGAGACACTGGGACAGCTTAGCTATTAGCTAAACAAACAAGCCACAAATAGACTGAATGATCTCCTCTCGTTTGTCAAACTTCTTATGTTTCTTATGATTTTCTGGAAACTGAGCTGACATTGTGTTCATCTCCCATTTTGGCTTGATGAAAGAATTGGTGTTAACCCTCGCTTTGTTTCTGACTTCATTATCTTCACCTGGTCTTTCCTACTCCTTTCCTGCACATCAACTTTGGTGTGACAATGGTATAAAAAATGCCCAAAGAAGCTGACATTCTTGGTCCTAGGCATAGCCTGCCATGAGAATCGGCTCGACACATACACACCATCAAAGTTCTACCTATCTATCAATCATTATTGGGAATAAAGAGAAATTCTTAGAATGAAGTACATTAGTAACTGAAACATTTTAGGGTAAGAAAGACAGATGCTTTGAGGTTACAGTACTTTCTAAATCATGTCACCAGAGAGAGGTGATACTTTGCATGGTTATTAGCCCACACACCCAAGACTTTCACTACACTGTGTACACAGGAAAGTAATGACACTATAAACCAATATACAGATTCAATAGGGATAACAATAAACAAATCTCACTACATGATACATATCGTGATTATGGATGGTACAGTACGTTTTCAATACATCGTTGCCTGTACATGTTGTAATTAACAAGCAAACTATAAAAAGGAGGTCATTAAGTTGTCTTATTTTGGGATTAAGCTCTACATCTGCCATTTCTAACTACTGCAAGTGTAGCCTGCAATTTACTGAAAAAAAATAAATAAAAAAATTAAAAGGGTTTGAATTGCTAGCTACATAAAATGATAGCCTCTGTTTATATTTTACATGTATGGGCATTTGATGGCTTTTTAACATGTGTTATTATGATCTAAGATTTCTGTAGCAAAGACAATGAGAATCTGAGTGCATTCTGAGGCTTTTGTGGCAATTCAATTTGAATTTTACCACAGCTTGAAGTCAACACAAAAGAGCATCATTTCCACGTTTGGTTCCTGCCCCCATCTAAAGGGGATAAAAGGGACTCTTGAATAAATATCAACACAGGGTCACATTCCACTGAGACGGAAACCAAAACAGTATGTAAGAAGTGTGTATGTGCATCAGAGATTATCTCATTGCAAGTTGCTCCTGATCCTGGGCAGGACGTGAGAACAGTGGCCTTAACCAGCCAAGCTAAAGAAAAGGGCATTGGATTAATAAACTGTCTTTTGTCCTTTTGACGGTGTGTGTTGCAACAGCAATTCCCTCAACAGGGTAAAGATAACAGAAACAGAATCTTGTAGGGTCAGGAACAGTTCATAATGGATGTTACGGTTTTATTTTTGTACAGACGACTAACAAGCCATCACGCAGAATGAACGGCAAATGGTCAGCTGTAATCAGGGTAGGCTAGACTAAGGTATTCAAACAGGCAGACAGATGATTGCACAGTCTATAGCTAAAAGCTCGACCTCCCAACTGTTATTTTATTTACTCTTGAAACTTTCAGTAGACTAGAATTTTGAAATCATAATGTATGCTCCATTAGGCATGTATAGATAAGTTTATAAAAGTAGGTAGAGCCGAGGCAACATAAAGCTTTGTAGGGAAGAATAAAGATTTTAAATTTAGTTCTACACTCAACTGGAAACCAACGTAAAGACTTGAGAACAGTATCATGATTGTGCTCCACAGCCTTCTTCTATATTTCTTGTTCACCTCTCGCTGAGTGGCCAGTCACTGTTCTAACACTATCATTAAATTTGTTGATGACACCAGCATCATGAGGCAGCTTACCTGCTGACTCCATTGTGCCAGGACAACACTTAATGTCAGGAAAACCAAGGATCTAGTTATACACTTCAAAAAGCAGAAGTCAGGCCACAGTGCCACCTACATCAGAAAGACTGCTGCTGGAAGAGTAAGGAGCTTTACATTTCTTAAGAGTGGGAACTGTGCCTTTCGAGTCTTGTCATAAAGGCTCATCTGAGCCTCTACTTCCTCGATTGTCTCAGGGCAGCTTGCATTTCTCCATCTCTTCTCATGAACGTCTGTTAAAGCACCTTTATTTATGAATTAATGAATGCTCAGCAAACAGTATTTTCAAGCAGCAAAACTTATTTTGGACTTGTTTTATGTTTTAATACAAATCAAGTTACTAATAAGGGCACCCCTGGTAGAGATTCTAATTTTAATTTTAGATGCCGCTATCTTGGGGTTTAGGGTAGCAGTTACTGGAATAACATTTGGGATAGAAAACAGCCTTTAATTTAAGATCAGAAGATTATGGGGTGGAAGATGTTCTGAAAAGTCAGCCAGGCAAATGTGCTGTCACATTCTCGGATAAAAACATAAAATCCCGTCCAATTAGGGTGTAAATCGTCTTTCGAAGAAATTCAGACTATTCCCAAAAATCATTCTAGTTATTTGCAAAGGCTATGCTTTTAGATCTAAACCAGGTTGCTAACAAGCAACAAAGGGAATGGAGTCTGCTATAAATCAAATCCCCTCTATATAATGTGGGAAACACATCAGGCACAATTACTGTATGTTCCAAAAATGTCTTTCACGTTTGGTTTTCTTTAATACATCAGATTGTCATAAACAGATATCATTAGGGCTGATATGTAGATATAAGGTGAATACTTCATCATAGATAGATGAGATAGGCACTATTAGATAGATAGATAGATGAGATAGGCACTATTAGATAGATAGATAGATAGATAGATAGATAGATAGATAGATAGATAGATAGATAGATAGATAGATAGATAGATAGATAGATAGATAGATAGATAGATAGATAGATAGATAGATAGATAGATAGATAGATAGATAGATAGATAGATAGGATACTGGGAGTGCCATGAAGGATGATCTGGCATTGGGATCATGTGTGATTTCTTACCTGGCTGTGAAGGATTACAAACACCCATATGCAGAAATAGCAAAGATTGATTTTAAACCCACCTGATCGTTTACGCTGAAGAGCAGAGAACAAAGTTTAAAACCTGGTTGAACTAAAGAAATATCCCTTATACTTAGGATGCCAGGATGGTCAATGCAGACCTTGAATGTAGGCTGGTGATGTTAAATGACCTCTTAATTCAGTTGCACTGCATCATTTCTCAGACTCTTACTAAAGCTGTTCTAACCTTTTCATTATAAAGCACTGCACATTCTAGTATAAGACAAGGTCATAAATGACGTGGTTATACAGAACAGCAAATTGTCTCCTGCAACACAAAAGCATGGTGGCTTTGAATTGCACATTAAATTCAAAAAGTCACATCACTCTCGAGTTGCTTTCCAGTGAATTATGCAATGGCATTGCCCTTTGTGAATAGCGCACTTTCAAAGAAACTTTAAACTGTTAAGTGCGAGCCTAAGAGTGGAATGCTGGCATGCAAGTCACATTAGAACAATCCCTCCCCGCAGTATTTATACCACGACTTTGAAGTCAGATATAACTCTACAGCATAAAGATAGGTATTAACTATATAGAAAATGGCACAAACAGTACTTCAGAAAGTCTCCCGGCATGAAATTTGCAGTCGTTAAAAATGCATTACAGAGGCTCATTAGAGTCCGCTGCCTTGGCCTTTCTTGCATATTAAAACCGTTTTGACATCTTGTCATTTTTGTTTTACCAGATTTGCTAGACAGAACTTCACAGAGACCGTTTCGTTAAGACAGGCATGAGGGCTTAAAGATTCTCAGTGTAACATATCTTTGAACGGCTCAATTTCCTGGTTTCTGGCTTTTCAATCATTTCAGAAGGCAAATGAAATTGTAATTTCTGGATCTTTTACCAGATGCATTTGAAAATATGTATTAAGATTTAAAAAATAAAATAATTTTAGAAAAAAAAAAACACTATGAAAAGATGAATCCTTCATGTTCTAATATTTGAAATATTGTATATTCAGTGTTGCTATTAAAGGGCAGAACAAATTAGCCGCTAAATTATTAATTTTTCATTCAGAAAGAATTGTATGCTTCAGCAATATCTCAAATTCTTTACTGAAATTGAACTAGTTGGCAATGTGTTTAAAAATGTTATTTTCTTTTAATCCTAGTAACATTTTGGTTCAGCCAAGTGTAATCTGTATTGAATGTTTTTGATGACAGGATTTCTCTTACTTGGCAGGGAGGCTACGAAGATGGACAACTGTAACAGACAGAAGTGCATCTTGAGACTGGGGTTCAACGTTCTTCTCACAGCCAGGAGGCTTGAATGGAAGGACAAAATAATGGACAGACAGGCATCTTGTCCAGATTGCGTGATTCCTACTTGGCTAAGTCACGGCTATATCAGAGGAGGTTCAAAACCACAGATGGATAGGCATCTCATCCAGGATAGGTGCTGCTCCCTGTCTCAACTTGTGGGGCGGAATGTTACATGGATAAAGAGAGATGGACTTCCAAAGACAGTTGTTCCTCCCAATTGACAGGTGGCAGCATGTCTCTGGTGTGGCTCTGATTTGGGCTCCAAAGGACTTGTCATTCTGTGGTGCAGCCTTGTTGTGTTCCTCAGGAGCCACCAGGGGGTGCTACATTAAGAAAATTCCCTTGTTGTATCACAGTTCTCATGACCAGATGAGAGAGTACATCTGCATTAATGTGTCAAACACCTGGGCGATGACAAACCGAAACATTATATGGCTACAGTTGAATAAACCACCTAGTTTGCTAGGGATTGATGTCTGTCTGTCTATAAAGACTTTGAAGAGTAGAATGGTCAGTAACTAAAGTAAATTAGTGACCCCAGCAGTAATACCGAAGAGCGTCAACAGCCCAGACACTCCTTTTCAATTGCTGAGCAGTTGCACTCCCTGGGATGTTCCTTGTTATCAAACAGTTGAGAAAGGACAACTCCCAGACCATCTGCACAAGCGTCTGTTTGTAATATGTAATTTGTATATAAATCTTTGGTAAAGTTGGGATTCTGCTGAACTGGAAAAGCGAACAAGGCAGTTTTCAAATCAGAAAAAGATGCCTTGCAATCATCTGACCATGCAATTGTATGATTTTTACGACCCTTTGCTATGTTGGTCAACGAAGCAGCTCTGTCAGCAAATTTGGGAATGAATTGTATGTAATAACCAGTTAGTCCTAAGAATGCCCCAGCCTGTTTCTGTGTCCGCAGTCGCACATACACAAGGACCTCTACAATCTTTGTCATTTGTGGTTATCTATATATATATATATATATATATATATATATCTATATATATATATATATATCTATATATATATATATATATATATATATATATATATATATATATATACACATACACATACACATACATATACACACACACTATAGACAGACTCCTTATAAAATTAATGATCTTCATTCTATACGTTCTGCTTATTTCCATTTCCTCTTGAACACATCACTCTCAATACAGATTCTACATTCAACATTTTGTTTCTAGAACTTCACACATACACTCACTGGCCACTTTAACAGATACACAAATATCTAATCAGCCAATCACATGGCAGCAACTCAATGCATTTATGCATGCAGACATTGTTAAGACACCCTGCTGAAGTTCATACTGAGTATCAGAATGGGGAAGAAAGTTGAATTAAGTTACTTTGAATGTGGCATGGCTGTTGGTACCAGGCAGGCTGTTCTGAGTATTTCAGAAACTGCAGAGTGGTCCAAAAAAAAGGAAAATATCCAGTGAGCAGAGTTTCTTTGGGTGAAAATGCCTTGTTGATGCCAGAGGTCAGGGGAGATTGGCCAGACTGGTTTGAGCAGATAGAAAGGTAACAGTAACTCCACCATTTGTTACAACCAAGTTATACAGAAGAGCTTCTCTGAACCCACAACACGTCAAACCTTGAAGGAGATGGGCCTCAGCAGCAGGAGACTGCAGCGGGTACCACTTCTCTCAGCTAAGAACAGGCAACTGTACCTACTATTTACTCATGCTCAGCAAAATTGGACAACAGAAGAATGTAAGAATGTTGACTGGTCGGTTGAGTCTCCATTTCTGCTGTGACATTCCGATGGTAGAGTTAGAATTTGACGTCAACAACAAGAACGCATGAATCCTTCCTTCCTTGTATCAACGGTTCAGGCTACTGGTAGTGTAATGGTGTGGGGGATATTTTCTTGGCACACTTTGGGCTCCTTAGTGCCAACTGACCATCATTTAAATGCCACATCATATCTGAGTATTGCTGCTGATCATGTCCATCCCTTTATGACCGCAGTGTATTCATCTTCTGATGGCTCCTTCCAGCAGGATAGCACACCATGCCACAAAGCTCAGATCATCTCAAACTGTTTTTTTGAACATGACATTGAGTTCACTGGACTCAAATGGCCTCCACAGTCACCAGATCTCAATCCAATAGAGCACCTTTGGAATGTGGTGGAACGGGAGATTTGCATCATGGATGTGTAGCAAACAAATCTGCAGCAACCGCATGATGTTATCATGTCAATATGGACCAAAATTCCTGAGGAATGTTTCCAGCAAATTGCTGAATCTGAGCCATGAAGAAGTGACTGGTGAGTGTATAACATCAATTTTGTCTACTGTGCCAATTACGAATACCCAAAGGTGGGTGGGCAGCATTAACTAGATCCACCCACTTTGTTAGTTCAGGTCAACTTCTTTAAACTTCCTGCTTGCAATGTATATTTTGAACAACTACATAATTAACTTATAGCAAATATTTCAGTTCATCATTCATTTACCACTAGCATGTTAATAAATTTCTAGTCAAAAAAAGTGCACTGACTTGTATGTCTGATAACGCTTATCAAGAGTCGGGTCACATATCAAGACAGATAAAAATAGGACATTGCAAAAGAAACTTTGTTGGGTGGGTCACCATGAGACACATACAACAGCAGGCAGTAGATGGTACCACTACTTTAAATCATGCTTTTAGCAATCATTAATTTGTGGCTGACATCTCAGTTAATCATTTAGTTAGCATGAATACATTGTTA
This sequence comes from Polypterus senegalus, assembly GCF_016835505.1. Taxonomy (NCBI): domain Eukaryota; kingdom Metazoa; phylum Chordata; class Cladistia; order Polypteriformes; family Polypteridae; genus Polypterus; species Polypterus senegalus. The sequence goes on along the minus strand of NC_053166.1, from coordinate 16,622,552 downwards.
ATTTAATAAATTAAGTACGGTGACATTGACTTGCATGTATAATGACATCTATCAAGTGTTGTACTCACATGTCAACATAAATAAAAGCAAGGCATTGGAAAAGAAAAGACTGAACAGAAAATTGTTTGGTCAGTTGATACTAATCAATGAGCTGCTTGACATTGTATGTTACGTGTCTCGGATCTGACAAATGTGAGACACTGAGTGAGGTTGGCGACACTCTTTTTAATTAGAGACACTATTCTTCAGACTACTACTTCCATGGCATTCTTGTTGCTCCAAGAGAGATAGTTTTCCTACACAAACTTTTACTTCAGAATTAAGTGCAGGGATAGAGAGAAATCACGGTGAATTAGCAGAAAAGACAGCTGAGGAATATTCCATCTACCTTCAATTACTAGATGGAGGGACAGCTTAAATGCTGAGAGGCAAGACATTATACGCTGTCACAAACTTGACAAACAGATTAGAGTCCATAGCAGAAACAATTTGAGATGGTCAAAATGGTGGTTTTAAAGGCAAGCACAGGAAGTGACAACATCAAGGGGGCTGGAACCAGAAGTGATGTCATCAGTTGGGGCCGGAACCAGGAGTGACATCATCAGGCGCAGGTGGAATTTCTCATAATTGGTCTACAGAGAAGTGAGATAAAGAGTCAGTGCACTCTGCCACCCCCTGGTCTGGCATGGAATTACTCTCTAATTCAGGCCCTTCAGCTGCCTCCCATGAGCATGTGTAGGACAACACGTTTAAAGTTTTGTCATTGGTACACCCTACAATTGGAGTTTTATTTGCATGCCTCCCACTAACTAGTAGTAGCGAAGAACAGACTGGCATTACCCATTTTGCTTTGCTTTGGCACATGAATCTTTTGCTTAAGAAGCAGCTGCAAGCCCCTCTTTTTTTTTTTTTTTACTTTTGTTTTGCTCTCGGTGCCCCTCTTTGAAACAGAATTTCAGAGTCTCATATGATAAACTGATCAATCACAGACAACTGACATGCAGAATGCGCCATTTAAATGCTTGGTCAGTGAACAAAGAGCCACAACCCCACCACTGGCAACAATGATGGAAAAAGCTTTGTTTGGAGGAATGGCAGACAAAAACAATTCAATAAGACTTGGACAAACTTCTGAGCTGCAGTTTAATGTAGAAAAGTGCAAAATTCTACACGTGGGGCAAAAGGAACATCAATTATACTGTATATACAAGATGGGAGACACTGTTTTACAGGAAGCAACCTCTGAAAACAATTTTGGGATTTATGATGACACAACATTTTTATCACATGAGCAAGGCACAGAAATGATTAAAAATGCAAATTAAATGTTAGATTACATAGTAAAAACGTGAATATAAATCAAGGAATGTTATGCTCAGGCCATTCAAAGCACTACTGAGACCACAGCTGGAGTACTGTGTAGAATTCTGGTCACCACGCTGTAAGAAAGACATAGCAGCACTTGAAGCAGTGCAGAGGAGAGCAACCACGTGCATCCCACGACTTCAGGACACACTTTAGTCTGAGCAGAGGTGACATAATCTATGTCTTCAACATTCTCAAAGGCATGCACAAAGCAGAGTCAGCAGAATTCTTTCAACTAAATGGTGAATCACATACTTGAGGACATCAGTGGAAATTAAGGGGAAGTACATATAGGACTGAAGCCAGGAAGCACTTCTTTACACAAAGAGTTGTGGGAATATGGAACAAACAACTGAGACAAGCAGTTGAAGCAGAAACCTTGACAACCTTTAAGTAGTACCTGGATGAGACATTGGGGACAGCTTGAGATACTGGGGACAGCAATTAGCTAAACAAACAAGCTTGGTGGACCCAATGTCTTCCTCTCAGCTGTCAGTTGTTTTAAGCTATTATGTGCTTTGATTGTCAATTTAACTTGTTCAAACCCAGAAAAACAATTATAACCCATTGCACACTTTCTGGGCTCTCTGCCTGGCTTCAACTGGTGCTCTGCAGGAGGACCCCTACTGGCTAGGGCGTGGCTACGAGAAAGTTTGGACTGACCCCTTTTACTCTGATGGGTAACCTAGAACTGGATCATAACAGTAGAAGACAATCCATAACAGAGTTGGATGTGAGTGTCTCATGAGCAGAAATCTTGCTAAAGGAAAGGAAAGCAAAGCACACAAGCAAGTCAGACTGCACATAAAGCAACACATTCATCTAGCTGAAGAAGGGAGACGATTAATCACTGACTGCCCAGCATATGTGAGTTTCATGCTATCAAAAGTAGAACACTATAGGTGAAAACCTCAAACTACAGTGCTACCTGCAACCACAAGGTGTGAACAAAGGAAAAGAGGAGTAGATCATCGAAACAGTGGAGAAAAAAAAAGCATGCTGACAGGGCCATTCTTAGCAGTTTGTGGGCCCTATGCGGTTCAGAAATGTGCAGGCCCCAGACGGGAGGGGAGGGGGTGGCCCGGGCCCCCGTAGCTCAGGAAGGTGTTCTAATAAAACGTCCGGAAAAGGCCTTTGATGACCAGTAGGCCCACATGTACGCTTGTGTGTATGCAGAGTGGTTAAATATTGATTTTGTTCTGGATCTGGTAAAGGCCGGTAATATAGGGATATTTCATGATTTTATGGGGATATCTCTGAATGAATCCAAAACGAATCTCTAAAATTAATGTTTGCTATAGTGCATTTGGCAAAGTTACGACGGCGTGACAATATTATTAGGGATTTAGGTGAAGATTGCAATTTGGATAATAAATTACCATTTTTAATAAGACTAAGAAATGCACTGAACTGAATTTCCTGAAGACTTTAATTAACGTAAGAAATCTACTTTCCGCACTTTCATCCTGGCGAAATCCTTTATCAGTACCAAATAATCAAGGGTTTGGCAAACATCTTGCTCAATTGATATTAATGTCAAACCATTCAGTCGCTCTTGGGTCATACTGGTCCTCAAATCATCCATAATTAGCTTGAGCATGGAAAAGCTGCGCTCAGCAGACGTGACCGTTATAAAGATGGTCAAAGCAATGCGTAACGCTACCGCGACGTTCGGGAAAGAATCTTGCAAGCTATTCTCGTATACGAATTGCAAACTTTGCAGAGCAGAAGCTTTTGGTGGAACCAAATGTGACGACGTGAGGAATTGGCACAGATGGTTGCAGTGCCAGGGGCATGACAGGGGCCCCAGGCCCACAGCCCAACAACAACAAAAAAAAATTGTAAGTCGGGGCCAGGTCAGGGCCCTATGCAGATGCGTCATTCACGAATGCCTAAGAACGTCCCTGATGCTGAATATCCTTCCACGCATGCAGGAGAAATCTGACCCAGAAGGAATTGGGGAAAAAGCATTGTCTATACCCAGAGTTAACAAGAAACAAAGCAGAAACACACCTACTTTGATTCCATGAACTACTAACTCTACACTGCCTTCAAAGTACAGGCACTAGAAACTTTATAAATAGCTAAAATCATACAGCATTGACTCCAATACCAGACCAATATCAGACAAAACCCAATCTGAAACAAATGGTGTTTTCTTGGTCAATTCCTTAGATAAGAATTAGGAAAAAGAATTTCAGAAATGTGCCTACTTCTACATAAAGAAAAAGATTAAAATACACTTTCATAGATTTATGTTTCGTTGTTTGTCTGTATATACAGTGTTTGCATGATATGAATAAATTGTATTATTTGGTTTATTACAGCAAGCACGACTGCATTATTTGTTAAAAAATAGTCTCTCAGCAAACATGCACACACTGGCCCCCTATGGGCAGATGGTGGGCCGTGTGGGCTTTGGAAAACCTAATTAAATACCACACTGGCCCAATGTGGGGGCTACTACAAGAGACCCCTTAGTAAAGCTACCCTAGTTGCCAAAAATGGGCTAATGGCTGGCAGTACAACTTCAGAAAGTACCTCATTGGCCCAGTGATGGTTTAGTAATGCTGGACAATGTAGTCACTAACCCAGAGTTGCCCTCTTTTTTATGTTGTTGCAGAATAAGTAACACAGCCTCACAGTAAAGAATTCAGGGTTCACATCCTGGGTCCTCCATGTGTGGAGTTTCAATGTTTTCCCTGTGCTCATGTTGGTTTCCTCTGAGTGCTCCAGTTTCCTACCACAGTCCAAAATCATGCAGGTTTGGTGGACTGGTGGTGCTAAACTGGCCCCTATGTTGTGTATGTGATTGTATTCACCCTGAGATCAGCTGGTGCCCTTGGAAAGGGTAGTAATTGCTTGCTGGGATAGGCTTCCAGTGCCCAGCAACCCCACCCTGGATAAGCGGGTATAAAAATGGATAAATGGATTATTTTTTAGGTTCATGGCCAAATATGGGCTCCATGTCTGTTTGCTCACACAGGGCCAGTGTTTCGAGACTAATGTTACCCGGATGTGAAAATCCCAATTGCGATATTTTTGGCTGTCCACACAGTGCCAATATGTTTGCCCACATAAGGCCTACGCAATGCCAGTATATCTGCCGGACTATCACCATGGCCGAACCACAAACAGAGAAAGTAGGTTGACTTATGTGGACCAACTTTGACAAGTGCTAACTGTCCTGTATTGTTTGTCAGAACAGAGAGGGGGAGAAATGAAACTATGGAGAATGGCTGAGGTCTTTCATATTTCTTTTTTTGTTTTTCTAAAGGAGGCTATGTTAGTATATGCGTTGAACAGAAGATAGTGGGCAGCCAAACACACCAGAACTGCATGGAGCAGGATCAGCATGTTATTATTTATTTTTAATGTTGTATGCTGTAATAACTTCTCCTCCACCATCTGGAAAAATGATATTTTAAATGCACTGCTACAGATAATACATTTAAACTAGATCATTCAAAAAAATCACAAACATATGATTAAGCTATTTACAATATGGCCAGCTGAGTGGCTTTAACAGGGTCACTTACTGGGTCAGTGGTGGGGGACCAAACCAATGACTTTGGGCTTTAGAGTCCTAAGCTTTAACAACCAGTAAGTTCACATTGCTTGTGGCATTTGCAGGCTGTGCAATCCTCTGCTCCTTCCAGCCCTGACAAAACAAAGCAGGTTATAAAACATATGGCCGGATGAATCCTTTCTAACAACATAAGCAACAGCTGAAAGCGAAAGTGCACATTCAGTGTGAAACAGCTTGGACTTACTTGTTTATATTATATATCTTTTCATTTCAGAACAGAATTATTCTCCCTAAAGCGTATGCTACATTAGATGACTTTTACAACGATTTCCAGTTTTAGTCTTCATTTATATAAACTTAGCCAGTCAGAGGCAGTCGGCGGCGCTCTCCCATGAAGCAATTGCCTAATGTGAGATACCTAACGATTGAGACCAACTCTTCTGTGACTGCCAGGATAAGATCAAACAGGTTTGATTTTCTCTTAGGTAGGAGGAGCAGGCTTTTTATGTGCCAGAGTTGAGAACCAATGAACATTCAGTTGGCAGTACAATGCATAAAATGTAGCAACAAGGAGGTGGAACACACCACTGTTATTAACCCTTCAGAAAATATTAGTAAAGTGATGACTCTGCGAGGCAGCACGGGGGTTGTGGATCCCACAAACAGAAGAGACGCTCGTTTGTTTCATTTCTCATATTTTACATACCATAACAGAATGGAAACATGAAATAAAAGGGCAGAGATTGCTGGTGCTGTTAATAATTTATAAAGTGCCACTCCATCAGGCAGCGTGCTATTGGCTGTCAAAAAAAGGGGCAAGAACGACTGTGCTGGAAGACAAGCCAATGTGACATGGGCTGCAATTTTCACTTGCGTAATTTGACATGGTGCAGCAATGGGATCAACAAGTTTGACATACCCTACCCTAATGTTACATCGGCCAAATAGAGAAACAACTGGATTATTTTATCAGCTAGGGTAATTAGCAGCATAAAGATGAAAGACGCCTCAAGCCTGGACAAACTTGTTAAGAAGGCAGGCTCTATTGTAGGAGTAAAGTTGGACAGTTTAACATCTGTAGCAGAGTGACCGGCATTTAACAAACTCCTGTCAATCATTAAGAATCCACTGAACAGTGTCATTTCCAGGCAGAGGAGTAGCTTCAGTGACAGACTTTTGTCACCGTCCTGCTCCACTGACAGACTGAGGAGATCATTCCTCCCCCATACTATGCGACTCTTCAATTCCACCCGGGGGAGTAAATGCTAACATTACTCAAAGTTATTGTTTGCTTTTACATGCTTTTTTATTACTATTTAATTTAATATTGGTTTTTTTGTATCAGTATACTGCTGCTGAATTATGTGAATTTCCCCTTGGGATTAATAAAGTATCTATCTATCTATCTATCTATCTATTACACTGTGATGGCAAGTTGTATCTTTCTTTAGCAAATACAAACTCTAAGATATGTTTTACATATAGCCCAACATCTACATTAAAATAATGGACAAAGACACCAAATTTAATATCAAGAATGAACTATGCATCCTTCCACTTCTGGACTCATTTTTGCCTGATACCGAGTCAATGGAGATCGATCCATATTCATATCTTATACAGCTCCTTTCACAGAGAGCACCATCTCAGTGCATAATACTATACACATCAGAAAAGTGCTAACTGATACCTACTGTGTGTCTCTGAATAAAAAACTGCTTTTTAACACCCAAAATGAGTTTATTTATGATTTTCTCTTTATTTATACTTAGTTGTGCCAAAAGTGCTAAAATATTTGGAAACTGCTTTCAAGTGCTAAAACTTGCAAATACACTTAAGTCTACAAATGCAGCCTATCATCTAACTTAGGGAAGAACTGTTTAGTAAGTAACTCTGTTCATATTGGCCCCCGCGTGGAGACACAAACACTATATATATATAATTTACAATGTACCTGCATTTGCAATTTATGATACTTTTGCCTTTTTAGAGCCAAGCTATGCAGAATTTGAAGTTGTTTATTTTAACAAATTGGCTTATGATGGTTAATTGCTATTCTGTGCTATTTACATTTCATTATCTTATCGTATTAACTGTACTTTTCCCCAGCTTCTCCATATATTGCCTTTCTAGAGTGCCATCAAAGTGTAAATCAGCAGTGTAGGGATTCCATCAAACAACTGACGAATGATATTGCTTAGCCCAGTCAGGTAAATATTTGGGAAGCGGTAACAGTTTGAGAAGATGGATAAAATGTGACAGATAAAAACCTTAAGCACTCTCCCAATCCATCACAGGATACACCTAATAAAGATGTGGCAGAAGCAGAAAATGGCCAGATATTCACCACTGTATATCTTAAGATGGTATGAAAGAAAAAGTACACCCAGGTGCACAATGTCAATGCTGATCTTCTAGATAATTTGCATATATACAGTATACTGTGCATATATATCAGCACACACACATTCACACACTCATACATATTGGTTTGTTGTGGTAGGGTTCTAGGTTTATGCTATTCTAACCCTTTATACTATTGACTACATACACAACAGCATGGCCCAAATTCCTTACTCATATCACACTGTCAAGATTGTCTGCTATTTCCCGGGCAATTAGATAGAGCTCCAGAACAGGCAGGGGAAAAAGTTACACATTTATTAATACATGATAGATAATATGCCCAAAATAGCAGAGAACAAGTGTTGGTCCAATGTGCTTCACACCAGGTGGCTGGCTCTCTGTGTTAGTATGCTGAATTAGTCTTTGGTCTGGCTTGGTCTGGCATGTCCTATGATGACTTCTCTTCAGGATGGAAAATGGCAGAGAGAGGCAGCATGGCCTGTTTGCAAAAGGCAGCTGAAAGACAAGCCATCTTGCCAATTCTAATGGTCCTTGACACACCTCTTGCATGAGTGGGACTGTTTAGTTCTCAATGACTCGATTCAGGCAGATTCAGCCCACATTCTAGTCCAGTCAGGCTGCAGCCTGCTCATTTCCTTTCATCTCAGCCAATGTACTCCCCCAGGCTAGCTGACTAGTCAGTTACTACCAGATCAATGCAAAGCCTTCAATTCCCCAGTCTAGCACTTAAAAAAAGGATTTTGTGTGATCTGGTAGGGTCATAAATGTTCCTGAGCAACAACTGGCCTATTAGCTTGCCTACATTTTAAAATTCCTTATTGTTAGACATTAGCTTACTTGTCAGGTTAAATATTTTAAAATTTGAATAAAAAATATAGTTCAAAACATACTTGATAAAGAAAATCTACAAAAAAAAAAAACTAGATATCGCCAACTTTTTCTCTTCATACGTACATACTGTATGTACCTGTATAAATATTGCTGTTGCTCATACTTGTACCACCCAAACAGCTCTGATCTGCAAAAGCATGGACTCTACAAGACCTCTGAAAGAGTTAATATGGCCTCTAGCATCAGGATGTTCGCATCAGATCCTCTATCCTTCATAAGCTGCGAGTAGAAGCTGGCATCACAACCAACAGATGCTTAGTTGAGATGTGAGGAATTTGGAGGTTAGGGCAACACCTGGAACTCTTCATCATGTTCCTCAAACTATTCCCAAACCATTCATGTGGAATGGCAGGGTAGGGCTTTGCGATATGACCAAAATCTTATATCCCGATATTTCATTTCATATCCCGATATCACGATATAGTACATTTTCTTTGTATTCAGTGAATAGTTTATATAATCACCACTCCTTTTTTTTCATTTAAATTAAAAAATAAAAAATGAGAAGTACTCAACTTGTAATTATTTCTGTTCTTTTATTTAGAACATTTGAGCAAATGTTTGACTTAGAATCTATACTAATAAAAGGCAAAGCCCTCACTCACTCACTCACTCACTCACTGACTCATCACTAATTCTCCAACTTCCCGTGTGGGTGGAAGGCTGAAATTTGGCAGGTTCATTCCTTACAGCTTCCTTACAAAAGTTGGGCAGGTTTTATATCGAAATTCTACGCGTAATGGTCATAACTGGAAGCAGTTTTTCTCCATTTACTGTAATGGAGATGAGCTTCAACGCCGTGGGGGTGGAGTTTCGTGTGACATCATCACGCCTCCCACGTAATCACGCAGTACATAGAAAACCAGGAAGAGCTCAAAAAAGCGCTTAAGAAAACATGCATTATATAATTGAGAAGGCAGCGAAACAATAAGAAGCAAGCGAGTGACATATACAACCATATTCATGAGTTCTGCTACTTCGGAAACAAAGCACGATGTAAACCTACACTTTAAATTAAGTTCATAGACAGGCTGCCGCTGGCGTTTGTAATTTAGTGCCTGCCCATATAAGGCCGTCCGTCAGCGGCAATCCAATAGCAAACTGCCACGGGTAAATATTCACGGGTGAAGGACTGTGTTTATGGAGAGGAAGATGAGATAGTCAGGGTGGTGTTTGACACAAACTCAGCGAAACTGCGAGAGAAAGTTTTAAGTGCCAGGACTAAGGTAACATTAAATACAGCCATGGACATAGCACGAGATGGCACCAGCACAGCTGGGAACCTTCGATGCATGTACACCGAGCGCTCACGTGAACTGACGCAGTGCACAGATAAAAGCAACAGTTCCAAAGAGCGCTGAACAAAACCTGAATTACACAATTGAAAAGGCAGCAAAAAATATGAATGTATCAAATATCAAATATAAAACACTTTTCAAAAACATATTACTAAAGGCCCAATATAAAATACTGCTATATAAAATGCCTGACATAAACAAAAATGTGAACTGTAGCAGCAATAACTGTCACAACATATATTAAATATAAAAGGATCAAAGCACTAACAACTAAACTATATAAGGCCAATAAACCCTTTAAACAAAATAAATACAAGTCTAACATTAACTGTCAAAACCAAATGTAAACATTGTACTTCAAACTGTAGCAGCAATAAGGCTTACGACAAAAATATATTAAATATATAATATTAAATATAATATTTTTTAGGCTACATTCTAGTAAAATGTTAATTTGCACATCGTAGTGTGGCAAATCTCCATTAATGAGTTACAGCTGATCGCCCCGTGCATGAGACTGGACGGCGCTAACGTGTTGATGCCGTCCAGCCCCAAGCACGGGGCAATCTGCGGTAACTCGTTAACGGAGATTTGCCGTGTTAATGCAGTTGTGGCGAAAACGTAATTTTAACAAGATTAACGCTGACAGCAAACGCTGCAGGGAAAATTATGCCTTAAGCAAATTGTTTTGGTAGCAATTAATCTTCCAAGCTTTTAACATGCTCGTTTAAATAGTACCTTTACAACTGTAATATCCTACGTGGCCTGCCTCTCAGTTGTAAACTCTCTGCATGCTCGCTCACGTGCTTTTTGCTGAGGTGGCAGAAGAGGTTTGTCGTGTTGGAGTCTGTGGTAGCGATCGGTTTGCAGCATAATTTGCACAGTACTGTTTTCTGGTCTGTGTCAGACTCTTCAAATCCAAACCATCTCCAAACTACAGAGGTAGCCCCTCGTTTAGGAACAAGGTCCTTCTGTGTGGAGCTACCTGGTGTTGCCTCGTCTTCATTAGCCATGCTAGTGTGTCTGCATCCACGTGGTGGCCATCAAAACAAACTGTTTACGGCAATATTTTTTTCATTATTTTGCGACACCACGAAACAAACGATAGCGTAATGTGCAGCGATAGACGTTTTCATATTGTCATCCGATATATATCGTTATATCGAACAGCCCTATGGCAGGGTACATTATCCTGCTTAAAGATGCAATTTCCATTGAGAAATTTCATTGCCATGATGGGGTGTGCCTGGTCTGTACACATCAAATGAATGTCCACCTGAATGCCTGGACAAAGGATTTCCAGGCAGAACATGGCACAAAGCATCACACTAACTTGTCTTTTTCCTACAGCGCATCCTGATGCCACCTCTTCCCATGATAAATTAAGCACATGTGCTTGGTTGTCCACATGATGTAAACGATATATACAGAAGTACACACATGCACACACACACTAATATATATATATATATATATATATATATATATATATATATATTGTCACGCACGTGTGAGTAGGGGGCCGCGGACGGACCTAAATAAGATCGGAAAGTCGTATGTCAGCAGGGAGTGGCGGGTACTAATCTTTCTTTCTTTGTTTCCTACAGAAAAAAGACGCACCACCACCATGAGCCTACATTCACCAATGACCGCAGTACGCTACTTCCGCCCTTCCTCTGTTCCTCCATCTATGACGTCATCAATCCCATCATCCATCTCGGTTCCTTCCCAGCATACCTCTACTTCCGGCCCCTCCTACATAAATACTCTTCAGCCGTCATCTTTGGCGGTCAGATACGAAACTTGATGTACTTGACCGTGGCAACAAACTGTGTTGTTTTTTTTAATATTGTACAGTATACAGGGCCGTAAACCCCAAACCTTTACGATTGTTTTGTCCTTTCTTTACAGTGGCATAGTCGGCAGGATTGAGAAGTCCAAAAAATGTCCGAAGGACAGGACCTGAACACCGTACTTCAAGGGATGGCAGCCCAATTCCAGTCCCTCCAACTAGAACAGGCCGCGACGAAACGTGAACTTGAGGAAACAAAGTCCAGGTTGGCCACCGCAGAGACGATAAGACCGGATCCGCCTCGACCTTTACCTCCTCCACTTGTTCCGTTGTCAGAGGCGGATGACACAGAATCCTACTTGGGCATATTTGAGAGGACGGCCACCCGGAACCAGTGGCAGCGGTCCGAGTGGGCGTCCATCCTGGCGCCCTACCTGAAGGGACCTGCGCAGCGGGCTTATTACGACCTCCCCGAGGAGGAGGCCGTGAATTACGACCACCTAAAAACGGAGATCCTGGGGCGCTACGGCCTTACGTCGGGCCAGCAGGCGAGGGAATGGCAAGACTGGCAATTTGACCCCGATAAGCCAGCGCGAGCACAGGCCTTTGAGTTCTGGGGCAAGATGGGACGCTGGCTACGGTCCGAAGGTCCCCAAGCCCAGAAAGTGGTTGAGCAGGTGGCATGTGAGGGGCTTGTCAACGCCATGCCTAGTTACCTCGCCCAGCAGGTCCGACAGCATCCTTTTAAGGACATGCAGGGTCTCCTCGAAGTCCTGGAGCGTCAGCTCGCGGTTCACAGAACCAGGGGGTCGGAAAGGCCAGCTTGCGGGGCCCGACAGGGACGTGCCGTTACCCCTGAGCCCACTCGACGTGTTTCAAGTGTGGGGAGGTCGGACATCTATTACCGGCCTGCCCCCTGAACATCGAGCCGATGGACTGCACCTGGGCTACAAGTGAAAGGTACTGTGCTCTGTCGCATCCTCTGGCAATCCCTAACACGGGAGTGGTTTTGATAAACGGACACCCGGTGATGGCCCTAATTGATTCCGGCAGCAACATAACCATTGTGGCTCGCCGTTATATTTTACCGCGACAGTGGCTAAACCAACACCTAAAAGTCACTTGTGTACATGGGAAGACTAAGTCCTATTGTTCCGATGAATGTTATATCGCCTGGAAAGGGGACTTACCTAGATTGCCGGTGGCCGTGCTGCCCGAGAACCCTTTTTCAGTGATTTTGGGACACGACTGGTCAGATAATACCAGCGGTAAAAGTAGAACCATTCCTGTGGCCTCTCTGGGTCTGGTTATGGATGGGCGGGGCACCCTCCCCGCGGCTCCCACGTCGTGTACTCGGGCAGATAGTGATGACATAGAAAGCCAGGGGGAAGAATCTCAGATGTCGGACCCTGACTCGGAAGCTTCCGCGGGTGAGGGCACGAGCCAAAGAACCATTACTTCCCCCGAGCTACAAGATCCTCTGAGCAGTCTGGACCATCAATTTAGGTCCACGCCCGCATCATTTAAAAGACAACAGTGGAACGATGATTCCCTGAAGTTTGCCCGGAATGCTATTGTTGTCCATGGCAGCCGACAGGCTGACGATTCCATGCAACAAGAGCCCTTTTTTTGTTCTTGAAAACGATCTGTTATATCGAGTCGCAACTCATGAGGGCGAGGTACGGAAATTGTTGCTAGTGCCGCGTACCTTCCGGCGGGAGATATGTGAACTAGCCCATGCCCACCTCCTAGGCGCCCACCTCGGGGCCGAGAAAACTTTGGAGCGGATAAAAATCCGCTTTTACTAGCCCAGAATTAATGAGGAGGTCCGGCGTTTCTGTCAGTCCTGCCCAGAGTGTGAGACCCGCCAGATACCTAGGAGGGACCGTGCTCCTCTCGTTCCTCTACCCCTTATTGAGAGAATAGGGGTCGACCTGGTAGGACCCCTGGAGCCTTCGAACCATGGCCATAAATATATATTGGTCATGGCTGATTACGCAACTCGATATCCAGAGGCGGTTCCGCTGCGCTCCGCTAATACAAAGAATATCGCACGGGAATTGGTTAACGTGTTTTCTAGAGTGGGTATACCCAAGGAAGTCCTCACGGACCAGGGTACACCCTTTACCTCGGATACGTTCAGGGAGGTTGCCAGGTTACTCCATATTAAGCATCTAAAGATGTCTGTCTATCACCCACAAACAGACGGGTTGGTAGAGCATTTTAATCAGATGCTTAACCAGATGCTGCGCAAGGACGGTAGAAACTGGGACCAGCTCTGACAACTCGTGCTTTTTGCCTATCGGGAGGTACCTCAGGCCTCTACAGGTTTCTCCCCCTTTGAGCTATTATATGGACGTCAACCTCAGGGACTTTTGGATATAATAAAAGAAGGCTGGGAAGCTGAGGCCCTACCCTCCACAAATGTATTAGAGTATGTCGCTCAACTGCGCGACAGACTAAATAAGATTAGACCTTTGCTAAAAGATCATGTGACTCGAGCGCAAGCAGCGCAAGCACGGTGTTACAATCGCAACTCGGCCCTCCGGGAGTTCCACCCGGGAGACCGAGTAATGGTGCTCGTTCCTACCTCCCACTTCTTCGGTCTAAAGGAGGCCAAATATTTGGGCTACCTAGTGGGGCGCGGACAGGTGAAACCACAATGTTCCAAAATAAAAGACATCCTGGAATGGCCCCATCCGAATACCAAGAGACAGGTGCAGGCTTTCTTGGGGTTAGCGGGGTACTACCACCGGTTCGTGCCCCGCTTCTCTGAAAGGGCAGCACCCTTGACGAATTTGACGAAAAAAGGCGCTCCTTTATACATGGTATAGAATGACAAGGCAGAACAAGCATTCAGTGACTTGAAGAAGGCCCTAACCTCGGCACCAATATTGAAAACCCCAGATTTCACTCTTCCCTTTATTCTCCAGACCGATGCTTCGGACACAGGCCTGGGCGCCGTGTTGAGCCAAAGTGTCGATGGTGTCGAACACCCCGTAATGTACCTGAGCCGGAAACTGCTGGACCGGGAGACCAGGTATGCAGTAGTGAAGAGGGAAGCCCTGGTCATTAAGTGGGCGGTGACTCATCTGCGTTACTACCTGTTGGGTCGCGAGTTCACTCTAGTGACTGATCACACTGCGCTTCAGTGGATGGCACTACATAAGGAGTCGAACACCCGAGTCACCAGGTGGTTTCTGGATCTGCAGCTGTACAAGTTCGCCGTAACTTATCGCTGGGGCAACCTTCAGGCCAATGCTGATGCCCTCTCCCATCTCCACGACCTCTCGGTTCGGTCCGCCCGACCTGATGGGTCTGGGCTGGGGGGGGTCGTGTCACGCACGCGAGTAGGGGGCCGCGGACGGACCTAAATAAGATCGGAAAGTCGTATGTCAGCAGGGAGTGGCGGGGTACTAACCTTTCTTTCTTTGTTTCCTACAGAAAAAAAGACGCACAACCGCCATGAGCCTACATTCACCAATGACCGCAGTACGCTACTTCCGCCCTTCCTCTGTTCCTCCATCTATGACGTCATCAATCCCATCATCCATCTCGGTTCCTTCCCAGCATACCTTTACTTCCAGCCCCTCCTACATAAATACTTCTCAGCCACCATCTTTGGGTGGTCAGATACGAAACTTGATGTACTTGACCGTGGCAACAAACTGTGTTTTTTTTTTTGAATATTTTCCAGTATACTGGGCCGGAAACCCCAAACCTTTATGATTGTTTTGTCCTTTCTTTACAATATATATACAAACACTATAAAAAGGGTGTACAGTTTATACACACATAAACACATATTGGGACTGTAGGCAAAGGCATATATTTTTGCGATATTTAGAGGCTTAATTGTTTCATATAAATTACACAAAGTACACATTGTAACAAGAGTATTTTAATTCTTGTAACCTTAATATAAATGATGTAAGCTCATTTGCTATTCTATTACAGAATTAGGATTTTGATGGAAACCTTGTCACCAATGTACTGTAACATATGTAAAGTAGGTAATGAATTTAGATTGAAGACGAGTTATAAAATAAAGAGGTCAGAGGGACCATTTCAAAGAAAAAGCACCTTCAAATTTTCTGGCCTTATTCTTTGTCTGAAGACAAATATCTGAGCCTTGTTGCAGCAGGCTGTGCTTTGCACTCCAGCACAAAAGACTTCTTTTGATACTGGAGTCACATGCCGGACTGGTTCCAGCCTTGTGGTGACCACTGCTAAGATGAAGTTCCCCATGATTCTACACCAGATACAGCAGGTTTAGACAAAATGAGAGATGGATGGAAGAACTACATAACAACAAAGCATGAAAATTAAAATAAATCGAAAAGTTCCAAAACATGAATACAATATACTGTACACTAAACACGTATTTAACAAATTCATTGACTTGAGGATCAAAATGAAATGAATCAGTTATCAGAAAATCTAACTAATGTAGCAGGATCTATTTCACAATAATGCCAGCCTGATCACAATGCAGTTGCTGCTTAATGGAACTAAATGAAATTACTGAAAACATCATGCAATATATCTGTAAGCTACAGCTATTTTTCACTTACTCTAGAAATGTTTCAAATATTTTCTTTATAAAAATACTAGTTGAGAAAAAGCTGTTGGTATCAGCCAGGTGGCATTACTTCACTACTTTAACTTGCAAAAAGCTGTAACTAGAAATCTTTATGTTTGATTAAACGGCATGCAAAGTAGACAAACATACTTATGTAAGACCATTATTAATGGCCTAGAGATTTTAGAATAAAGAAAAAAAGTGGAGTAATGTTGTTCCACAAATATTCCTATGTATATTTCTAAGAACCATGAACCTACAAGTTAAAATCCTACATCATGCCACCCTACAAAAATCACTTGAACATGCTCACTCTGCACATAAAAGGGCAGAATCTCCATAAAATATAGTACAGTGACCATAATGCACTTGGGGATTGTGAGGACCTTGAAGTAGACAAAATCTATTACTGTATACTGTACAACTAGCTGTCCATATCACTTCAACCAACTCTCCTGTACTTTTAGATACAGTACATCTTGCGCTTTTGTTGTACTTCTGATTGTCCGATTTCATATTTTGTCATTTTTGTTTGGAAATACACAAGTCCATATCAACATCCATTATTTCTGCCACATCTGATGACTTCTTCGGAACTCCCTTATAACCGTAGCCTTAACTCTTTGATCACACTATACTCCTGATACCTTCTTCCAATTGCTTCATCCCAGCTGCACTCTATTGGTTATCACTGAACCTAGATATTTAAATGTATCCACTCTTTTCAGTAACTCTCCATGCAGGCTATCTTCTGAACCCTGATCATCATTAAACCTCATGTATATTCCATCTTCTTCCTATTTATCTTCAACCCTCTATCTTCCAAAGCACTCCTCCATTCATCCACCTTGCTCTCCAATTCCTCTTTTCTGGTGCCACACCACATAATGTCATCATCAAAAAGCCTGTTTCAGGGGAATGGTCTTTTATCGCATTACTCAATGCATCAATAACCAGATCAAAGATGTAAAGACTTCAAGAAGATCACTATTGCAGACCTACTTGAACTGGAATCTTGTCTGTTACCTCAACACTGTTTTTAACCCGAGTCTTCACTAAGTCATACATATCTTGGACATTCCTCACACACTCCTCTGATCCTCCTTTCTCCTACCAGACCTCTTGATATTGCACTCTATCATAAGCCTTCTCCAAATCAATAAACAGTATGAAATCCTTTCTGTTTTTCTCCATGCTTCTCTATGAGTCACCTCGGTGCAAAGACTTATTACTGGTGATGGGATCAATCAGTGATAATAATTGATTGAATTTAATTAGCTGGTCATTTTTCTCTTATTCTACATTTAAAAAAGCACAGAAAAAAAGATTTTTTACCTTTATAAGTTATTCTGAAATATTTCTATGTTTGCTATAGCTTTAAATGCTTAATTCTCTTTTGTTGTTTTTCTATTATCTTGTCCATTTTCTATGTAGTTTGCACCCCATATTGAATCCTATTAATGCCAATTAACAACAAGTAGAGCAGACACCTGAGCAGACAACACTCAATGATGAAAGGCTTCAACACCTTCAGCATCAGACCCGCTGCTTAGTAAATAATGGATTTACTAAGCAGAATGAAAATAATTAAAAAAAGAAAAAAATTATATGATCCCTATAGAACTGCTTAGGATATTTTAATAAAAATTTACCAAACTAATATAAAAGTTATTTCTACATTGATCCATAAGAACAAAAATTGGGAAATAGTAGCTCACTGTGATCATCAGAGGTGACTGTGTGCAGAGGGTGCATGCCTATAAATATCTGGGAGTGCAGCTGGATGACAAATTGGACTGGACTGCCAATACTGATGCTCTATGTAAGAAAGCTCAGAGCAGAATATACTTTCTGAGAAGGTTGGCATCCTTCAACATCTGCAGTAAGATGCTGCAGATGTTCTACCAGACGGTTGTGGCGAGTGCCCTCTTCTACGCGGTGGTGTGCTGGGGTGGCAGCATAAAGATGAAAGACGCCTCACGCCTGGACAAACTTGTTAAGAAGGCAGGCTCCATTGTAGGATTAAAGTTGGACAGTTTAACATCTGTGGCAGAGCGACGGGCACTAAACAAACTCCTGTCAATCATGAAGAATCCACTGCATCCACTTAACAGTGTCATCTCCAGACAGAGGAGTAGCTTCAGTGACAGACTTTTGTCACTGTCCTGTTCCACTGACAGACTAAAGAGATCGTTCCTCCCCCACACTATGCGACTCTTCAATTCCACCCGGGGGAGTAAATGCGAACATTAATTTTATTTTAATTTTTTCATTTTATTACTATTTAATTTAATATTGTTTCTTTGTATCAGTATACTGCTGCTGGATTATGTGAATTTCCCCTTGGGATTAATTCACTATCTATCTATCTATCTCACTTAATTAGGCTTGGAGTCCAATTAAAATAAGAAATTGGTTCTAACAAACATCTGCAGCCTCAGTGGGTCCCCAGGACTGAGTTTGGGAACCACTGCTGTAGAGAGCTGTCCCCCTGGTATTGGGTGAGGCTGCAAAACACATGAGGCAAGCATCATGAAGGGTTAATATGATTGTATCATGCAATCAATCACTTATTATTATTGTTGTTATTATTATTTATTTTTTAATCTTTATTACAGTGAGATATGAGACTTGTGCGTGATCATAACTGATTCAGCATTTCTTTGATTTGTGTCTGTATGAAAGTATGTATTCTCTGTAACTGAACTAGCTCTAGAAAGAGAAAATGCAGCCTAATACAGTATATGACATACAGGTACTTTTATCTCACGTTTAGTGTGTAGCACTGCTGCCTCATAGCTCAGGTCACATTTTTGGTCTCAATAATCGGTCCAATATAGTTGGCAGACACTTCCCTAGACCTCAGGGACACTTAAGAGACCACTGCACCATTATAATCCACTCAATAATCGTTCAGTTCCTCCTTCCCCATTGACTTTAAAGCACTTTAAAGAGTTCAGATAAATTTCTGTACCTTTCCACAATTTCACCAAACTTAAGACAAAGATGGGTTCACCAGTTGGTGGACACCTAGTGATTGTGTGTTTGTGTGCATACAACGGAGGGCAATGGTATAAATTTCAGTGACATGGGGACCGACAAGTTCTGCTGGCCCTTCCCACTTCTCTTTTTAGTTTCTCCTTGCTGCCCTCTATTACTGGCATTCAGGCACTTCCCTTTATTTTCCTGTTTTCCTTCATCTCTTCTTGCAGTGCTGGTGGAGGTTTCTCTTTCATCTGTTTGACTTAAGATGTTGTAATTTTAAATTTCTTGTATTGGTTAGATTCAATAAACATTTTACCACAGGACTTTACTAGACTGTAAAGTACATCAAATACAGCAAACCTGCAAGATGTTTCACACATGGCAGCATCCTAAGGTGTGGTGAGCACTAATAATAAACAGTAAGTCACTGTGATTTATGCTTTAAATGGCTGAGCAGGCAGATGTGCTGTACTGTTGCTGGATTTACAAATTTACACTTACAGTTAGCTTAGCTTTATGCTCACATATAAAGACATGTCGTTTTTACTAGAAACAGCACTGCATGAAACGATGATGCAGTGGATACTGCCTCTGCCTAAAGAATCCCATGTCCTGAGATGAAATCCTCTGCCTTCTAAATTACTCCTGCATGAATGTGGGTGTGTGCGAGTGTGCAATGAGAATTGGAAATGGTACACCTTGTCCCTAAATTTGATTAAAAAAAATTGTGATATAAAAAGCATTTTAGTTAACATCATACACTATAATGAATTTTGAGCATTAGGGTGCAACAAGATTTGTTTCAAACATCCAGACAAACTGCAAAACAAGATAAGGCTAGATGTCTGAGCACAAGATCTTCCTCATCCTGCTGCAGTTTTGCTCTCTTTCTCTTGACATCTTTTGTCTGAACCGTTTTTCAGGATGTAGCTGAACAGCCAGAACCTCAGCAAAAGATATGACATTATCATTGCCTGTATTCTTGACCTCACGGCTGGACCATGTTTTGAGTGATATAAAAAACATTTTTCTACTGTATAAATTTTATGCCATGGTCATTTTCACATATTGGAACATTCTGGACATCAGATAATCTCCTTGATTGGTTATTGTCTGTAGGCATATGTTAATATTTACTATAGTTATGTGTTTGTTTAACCACATTGCCATTTTGAGTTGCTGTTGCTTGGATGTGAGTCTTGGTTGCTAAGCCACTTTCCAGGAAGTCACGTCACATAACATTGTCAACGCCGCCTGCTCCTTCACATCTGAGATTGGTTTTGAGAAATTTTCAATGTGCTTGACTCTTTCTTGTAATTTTCTGTTAGAATTATACCAAGCATTTTGGTTTTGGTGCCTGATTTTCTTAGTCTTCTGGTTTTTACGTTTAAGATTTCTGGTCAATTTCCTGCTCCCTTTTCATCAGCTTTTTTGTAGCAGGGGAGTTTGGGTTTAGAATAGCATGTGGGTTTTGATTATACTGGAACACAACTGAACTGCTAGCTTTTCAGCCTATCCAAAGTTAACCTTTAGAATTCAGCATGACGGCCAGACAAGTGAATTGGAAGTTTACTACACTCAAGTACTCTGTAAGAATGCCCAGTAATTCTATTCTGTATGACAATCAACGGTGCTCAGAAATATAGATTAAGGATTTGCCAAAAAGTACGGAGCAACCGTGTTTTACTAACATGCTGGAATTCTATGATTAGGCAACAAAAGGACATAATCAAATTAGAACATATGATATTATTTATCTTGACTTTCAGAAAGCATTTGATAAGGTGCCACATGAGAGGTTGGGCATAAAATGAAAAGAAGTGGGAGTTCAGGGTGATGTTTTTAGATGGGTGCAGAATTGGCTCACACACAGGAAGCAGAGGATGATGGTGCGAGGAACCTCATCAGAACTGGCCAGTGTTAAGAGAGGTGACCAGCAGGGATCAGTGCTAGGACCGCTACTATTTCTAATATATATATATATATATATATATATATATATAAATGATTTAGATAGGAATATAAGTAACAAGCTGGTTAAGTTTGCAGAGGATACCAAGATAGGTGGCAGATAATTTGGAATCCGTTATATCATCACAGAAGGACTTGGATAGCAGACAGGCTCGGGCAGATTTGTGGCAGATGAAATTTAATGTCAGAAACTGTAAAAAATTACACATAGGAAGTAAAAATGTTAGATTTGAATACACAATGGCCGGTCCGAAAATCGAGAGTACACCTTATGAGAAGGATTTAGGAGTCATAGTGGACTCTAAGCTATCGACTTCCAGACAGTGTTCAGAAGCCATGAAGAAAGCTTACAGACTGTCAGGTTTTATGGCGCCTTAATGTGTGAAGTACAAGTCACAGGAGGTTCTGCTTAACCTTTATAATGCACTGGTGAGGTCTCATCTGGTGTACTGGGTGCAGTTTTGGTCTCCAGGCTACAAAAAGGACATAGCAGCACTACAGAAGGTCCAGAGAAGAGCGACTAGGCTAAGTCCAGGGCTACAGGGGTTGAATTATGAGGAAAGATTAAACGAGGTGAGCCTTTGCAGTTTAAGCAAGAGAAGATTAAGAGGTGACATGATTGAAGTGTTTAAAATTATGTAGTGAATTAGTCCAGTGGATCGAGACTGTTATTTTTAAAATGAGTTCATCAAGAACACAGGGACACAGTTGGACACTTGTTAAGGGTAAATTTTGCACTAACATTAGGAAGTTTTTCTTTACACAAAGAACGATAGATAGACACTTGGAATAAGCTACCAAGTAGTATGGTAGGCAGTAAGACGTTAGGGACTTTCAAAACTCAATTTGATGTTTTTTTGGAAGAAATAAGTGGATATGACTGGCGAGCTTTGTTGGACTGAATGGCCTGTTCTTGTCTAGAGTGTTCTAATGTTCTAACCGAGTCTGTAAACCTCTTTACATACCTTAAAATTCTGTGTGTGCCTGTTTTTTGTTTTTCATACAATACAGATAAGAACATTGAAAATGAAAGGTGAACCATATTGGACTACTAACAAGCACCTGCATTGGGAACAGTTAATTAATTCAAAAGCACTAAAAAGAAAAAGAAAAATCTGAATTCATATGTGCAGTGCAACATTATACTATTGTACTACTATAATATGCTCATGCTCACGCTGCTATTTATAAATTTAATACGTATGGTGGCTGCTCTGCTGTATCTAGACCCCATTGGAAGCGAGATGTATGTCATGAGTACTCATTGCATAAAATACTAGAGAAGAATTTATTGTACTCTTTGGGTATTAGATTGTGTATATTACATATAATTTTCATAAAAGGCAACAAATGATAAAGTCATCCCTTAATTGCTGAAGAGCCAAAAACTGAAGCACTTATTAAAATTTCATTGCTAAGAACAATTTATGTTAGTTTTCTTATATGGGTGAAAATTATCAGCACGGATTTCTTAAAAAAAAAAAAAAAACTGCATATGCCACAAGCTCTACAAACACAATGATTTCTTTATATACTCATATGCAATAAAATACAAACAAACAGTACATGTAAAGATAGATAGAGAGATAGATGCAAGCAGCAGCGTGACCGGGATGGAAGATGATTTCTTGCCCGGACGGGAAGGGCATAGTAGAAGGATGTCAGGAGTTGTGACTCAGCCTGGCCGGAATGCCTTACATTCTTCATTCCGGCATGGAGAAAAATATAATAAATGGACAGGGCAAATGTGAGTACTGGGAGCACTTCTTTCCGTCACATGTTAGGTGGCAGTATTCCTCCAAGATGAACCCAGCTGAGACACCCACAGGACAGCATGGAACTTAGAGTCCTGAAGTACCACCAGGTCAGGGTCTTTGGGTGCCACCAGAGTGTCCTGTCATGGGAGGACTTCCCCGGTCTCAGCATAACTCAGAAGTGCTCTGGATAGCCAATGCCAGGATAAAAGAAGCCTTGCAGCCTTAACTCAGGGAGTGAGAGTCGGGAGGTAGCGGACAAAACTCATCAGGATGACAGAAGGAGGAAAAGAAACTGTATATACTTGTGTATCTGGCAGGCCTTTAAATAGAAAAGTGATGGTAGCAAATAAAAATCTTTTATTTGAACCCAGAATTGTGTTGGGTAATACTGGGTCTGTGTTTTGGAGGCTCAGTGACTCCTTCTTTTGGTTATGACAGACAGACAGACAGACAGACAGACAGACAGACAGATAGATAGATAGATAGATAGATAGATAGATAGATAGATAGATAGATAGAATTTGAAAATACCTATCTATTTATTCTGTCAAATGATTAGAAAATATGCAAAAGTTCAATATATTCAATATATACTTATTTTCATCCTGCAGTAAACATTCTTGGTTCCAGTACTGAAGATGATTTCTTCTTGCAGAGGCAGCCTTCATTATGTGCCTTTTAGTTGTCTGCTTCAGCTGATACGTGGGGCTAAACTGCTGATTTTTCTTCTTGCTATGCTCAATAAATACTTATTTTTCTATTCAGTTCATCAAGCTGTTTAATTGACTTTTCCTTTTACACATCTTAGGTCCACAGCTATAATTTAAACTGACTCATCTAGCAGCAGCAAAATTTTTCTATTGGAGGATGAAAGACCATTTTAAGAAGACGGCAGATATATTTTTTTACCTAGCACTGCAACATAAGATGCTGAATGTTACTTTCATACAAATTAAGGAGGAATTAACTACAGTTATTTGTGCAAAGCAAAGAGATTTAAAGTCATCTCTGTAATTCAACATTTAAAACAGTAACAGGACCATGTCTCATGGAGCAGGGATGAGGAGTATAGGTCAGACAAAACTAACAGAAGCTGTACCTTAGTTTTGCAAAAGCAGAAAATACTGGCATTATCTGACAAATAATAATAAATACATAACAATAGTTTAGAAGATTTTTTTTTCTTATTTAATGTAGCTTCATTTACTAATTTTAGTTTTATCTACTAATTTTTCCAACACTTTTATCTGAAGACAAATAACTGAGGTGCAATTTGCTCCTTATTTCTAGAATATAAACACAGAGAGGATAATCTGATGGTTTTGCATTAGGCCATTTTAACCACCATCAGCTTTCTTTCATAAAGGCACAAAGGCACAATTTCTCAAGGTTGCTTTCACAAGTACAGACCAGTTGCTAGGTGAGCCACGTTAAATGGGTTTCAAGGCCAATAACTCTGTCACTTTTCCCAAAGAATCTTCATGTGTGGTATGAGAATAAAAAAGTAAACAAATAATAAAAAAAAGAATGCAAATAACCTTCAAGTCATCACTCACAATGAAAATATGTAGGAAAATTAAACAATTATTATTAAGCTACTGTATGTATAGGATTAGGTGATGTCCATGGCAATGCAAAGTTTTAAAAAAAAACAGTGAGTGCAGTTAAGATTGGGGGGTGGCGTGCCTCCGGAGTGTCTCCAGGGTGTTGGTGAGGTAATCAGCAGTGCATGAATTTACGTGCGAGATGCACATGGTTTGGCTTCGTTAGCATTTGTTCATGAATCACGTCCTGCCCCTCAAGACTACACCTTCACAGACAACTCTATAAAAGATTTAACCATTAAAGAATCCCATAGCAACCTGAAAGCTCACACTGGACAACCTAATGAATGTGCTGTGATGTTCTGCCTGGGACAAGTTCATCCAATTTCCTGAGTTGGCACAGGATGGCTTTGAAAATCCAGAGAACCAGGACCTTTGTTGCATTGCTAATGATTTCCCTCAGATGGTAATACTTTGGAGTGCAAGTCCTTCTCAATAAGCTTACCTGCTCAATATCCATTAGGGTTATATTCTTTACTAAAATTTGGTCAGTCAATGAAGGGCGCAATAGATAGGTCAAGTGTATTTCTGATCGCAGGACAGAAAAGATAATCCCTGTACACTATACCAGCTCCTGCAACTCTTAAGACACACCAACGGGTCGTCAGATCAACCCCACAGCAAAGCCCTTTTTCCGACCCACCAGATGATGCCCAGCTCTGCACATCTAGTCCTCTCTGAAGTCATCTAGCAACTTGTGGGAAAAAGCAGATGTCCAGACACCAGACACATCAGTTGTCTTTTTCGTAGTATACTAGTGCTACTAATGCCAGATTTTAGATGACCAGCTTTTTGCAGCTCAATTTTGGCCATGTTATGAAATATTTCAGATACATGTGGAAAACATAAGAAAACCCTAGCACCCGGAAATGCAACTATACAATCAAACTGAAGTATTCCCATTTGTTCAAGTAATTAACTAGGAGTCCCTGGGCCCTGAAATCCTTCTAGCAGATGATTGGCCAGTAGCTCCCAGCTATTTCTTACATCTTTATCCACAATGACATTAACACTGCAGGGGAACTTAATGCTAATGCATTTCCTCAAGCAGCCTTTCTTTCCTTTTATTGGTATCAACCCTGCTGTATACATTCAAGATAAGAAGTAATGCAATTTCTCTCATCGATAACGCAAGGAAAGAATCATCCAGACTTTCTTTTTAAAAGCACGAACACAACACTGCATATTAAAGCCGAGAAGAAAATAATTTTGTGCAATCGAGTGCAGATGCTCAGGTAATTTGATTACTGATACACACATAGTCATATTTGCTTTTATATTTTGCATCACTGAACATGTACGACAAACTGTGAAAGCCTTTTAACACTTTAGCTTTTTATTTGCTGCAAAAAAGGTTTCATTATTTGCAATTGGTTCAGGCTACCAAGAATGAGAAGTCCTTACTATTAATTAATTTTCCAGCAAAAACAAGAGGTGAAAAGGATAGCCCATCACAATGAACACTCAGATACATAAAGTGGTAAAGGGTACACAGTTTGCGGCTTTGGTGCTTTTGGACTGGGATTTCATCCTGAATGGGGTTTGAGTGTTCACCCTATGCACTAGACTCTCAAAGAAGTTCTATCAGGTTGGATGATGTGTGCCCAACATATCTCAGCTGCCGGCAAAACGCTCAACAGAGCCTTCACTTCCTCTGATGTCTCCCTATAAAATCTATGTAATGCACAGGGCTGTATCTGCTCAGGCCGGGTTCAGCCAGGTCACTTATTATTATTATGTGCCTGTCCTCCACAACTGTGTTCACACATTACATAATTCTTTACATTTATATAGCGCTTTTCTCACTACTCAAACCGTTGTCACATAGTGGGTAGGAGGCCACTTCAAACACCACTGATGTGTGGCACCTACCTGGATGATGCGACGGCAGCCATTTTGGAGCCAGTACGCTCACCACACATAAGCTGTCTGGTGGTGAAGGGGTGAGAGACGGAGGATGATTAGTGGGTCAGAATGTGTAGGCCGTGGTGGGGAATTAGGCCATTACATCAAGATACACCCCATTGTTTACAAAGGATGCACTGGGATCTTTTATCATCACAGACAGTCAGGAACTCAGTTTTATGACTCACCTGAAGGATAACAGCATTTTTACAACACAGTGTTGTGTCCTGCCACTGAATTTAGACATTTGGATCCACATTCAGACCATGGGGTTAGCACCCCCTGCTTTCCTCACCCACACCTCTTCTAGCAGCAACCCATGCTTTTGCTGGTTGCTCACCCATCCCAGTACTGGCCAAGCATGAACATTCTAAGCTTCAGGTGGATGACCTCTTCTGAAGTGCATGTAATATAGCTGCTGACCCAATTAATACTCTTATTTACAACCGTGTCTATTCATCAGACATTTGCTCTTTTATATGACCTGTGACCAGCATGAGACAGTGAGGAGCAAAGAGAAATGTTGAGGTTTACAAATCCGTTAACCCCAGTAAATTTAAACTTAAATCTTCAAAAAGTAAAGCAAAATGATGTGCGCAAGGCACAACAGAAAAGATGCCCAATCAGTCAGTTCTCTGCCTTTTGTTCAATCAATCATACGGTAACTGGGTACTGTTCGGTTCTGAGACACCCCTACGCCGGGGTACACATGCCCTAACTGGCCATCTTCTCTATGCTGTGGAAAATGATAGGATGCGGTTAGGGACAACATACCCCGTCACCCCAGGGTTGTAGTGTTTACCTCAGTCAAGATTGCCAGGGGACCACTAGACACTCATGACTCACAACACCGTTTCAGAATGAAGTAGTCTGGCTCAAATTAAAGAAGCAAATATCAAAAATTAACAATATAATTTAGCTTATAGGAACATTCCATCCATTTATGATGTTACTTAGGAACACAAGACCAATGAATGATGGGGAGGCTAGTCTTCATTTCAAATGTTCATTCATGTCTCACTACATTTTGTTTTAGTATACCGGAAGTGACTAATTTAAGAATATTACGGTAAAAATACACGTGTTTGGGATATTGTGAGCATATGATTGGATCACTTCACATGTGGATAATGTGACACAAGTAATGTGAGCTTATTTTTATGGATGCTTTAATATTTTTTGCTATTATTCACTATTGGTCACCATTGACTTTTAATGTATTAGAAACTGTATCTCTGTTCAGCATGAAAACATGAAATTACAATTTTTTTATTGCCATCGCCACAAATTACATGGGGTAAATAACACATAAAAAATATATCATTTTTGTGTATTCCTTTAAATATCTGTTAAAGGACCAAAATAAAAACTAAAAGTTACAACAAATAGGGAATCCTTAATTGAAAGGGGTTCATTTATCTGCCTAGGGGGGAAAAAACACAAGCAAACCGGCAACACAAACAACTCTACAAAAACAAAGGATAAACATGCATGAGGAGAAATATCCAATTATGCATTTTATGAAGCTGCTCTTCTAGAACAGGGCCTGGAGGCTATATGAAGAAAACTGACACCAAGCCAAGGAAGAACAAACAAGTACCCCACAGTGAGCTCCCCAGCCTGACATCACACCGAGATTTGAATGCAATAACGGCTGGCAATACTTTTTAGGCTAGTCTCACATTTTATATGTGGCTGCTGGACAAACTCGTACAAGATCGCATTTCAGCATTTCTTTCTGGTTTGCTAATTTCATCAAAAATCAGTCTACATTTTGACTTGATCTTGCGGGGATCTGTGCTGTTTATGACTGTGGGAAGCTAAGTAACTCTCCTCCAGGGTTACTTCATCTGTGTCTATACAGAAATTAAATTAACGACACCCGTAAAATTTGGCCAGAAAGCCAATGGTCTAAAGCTAAATTCTTTTTGGTCAGAGTCGCAGAATACTACAACCTTTCTCAGCAGAACCAAGAGGAGCCCAGGACAGGATGCCATCACAAGGAACACTCACCTACATACAGTAAAGTGATAATATGGAGGAGGGGGCGCACAACAAGCAAGAGGAACAATCGGACTCTCTAGAAATTCTCTTTATCTGGAGTTTGTTTCCTCTCATTTGCTGTCATGAGGCTACAAAACCTTTACAATTTGGCTTTGAATATGGAAGTCTGGCTGCTCATGACCTTGTAATTCGATGGAAAAAGAAAACTTTATTCAGGTTATAGATTTTGTTCAGCCGTCTTCGTAGAGGTTGTAATTAATAAGTTGTAATATTCTGAAACAATATGTAAATGTGTTCAATGTTTTTGCTTCTTTTGCATGATGTATACATTATTATGTGTTTATTTTATACTAGCATCGGTCACTTCACTTGCAAAATTTCTCAGATGAGTCCATACTTATGGGGTGCATTGATAAAGGGGGTGAGACAGAGTAAAGGAATCAGGTTGAGAACTTTGTTTCTTGGTGCAGAAAGAATTGTCTGCACCTTAAAATCATCAAACACAGGGAACTTTTTACTGAGTTTTGTTGCACCAAAGAGCCTCCATGTCTGGTCACTGTTCAGGGAGTGGATGTAGAGGTGGTCCACATCAATGACAGGTTGAACTAGTTGTGAAAAACAGAGGAACTATAGAAAAAAGTGCACAGCAGACTCTTCTTCCTTAGGAGACTGCGATCCTTTAATGTTAATATCTTCTACATCTCTTGCGATGGTCAGTGCGGTTTTCTATACTGTGGTGTGCTGAGCTGGTAACAAGCTAATCAAAAGGGCAGGCTCAGTTGTTGGACACACTGTGGACCACCGGAGGTTGTAGCAAAGGAGAGAATTTAAACAAAATTGAGTGCCATTATGAACAATGTTGCATATCTTCTCTTTGACACACCAACACTGAGGACTTTCAAAGAATCATTCAGCAGAATTATGACAAGAAACGCAACAGGGCTCCTTTATATCAACAACAATAAATCTGTATAGTGCCTCACTGTGACTGGGACTGACAAGTCAAAAGTTTTATTTCTTTTTAATTTTACTGCGTTTTAGCCATTCTGATGTATGTTCAGAACATAGTGTGCCTGTAAAAATGTTTACTTATTTTTTTATATATTTATTATTTATAGAACTTCTACAAAAAAAGCCAAGTTGCCCCTTGGGGACAAAGAAAGTTCTATCTATCTACTGTATCTATCTATCTATCTATCATAGTGCCATCAGTTAACGGTGTGTATCAGAATTATATGTAACTAACTAAGTGCTTTTTTGTATACAATATTTGTAGGTTTAAGAACTAATATTACCGGCAGGCAATGTGGTGTAGTGGTTAAAGCTCTGGACTTCAGCCTCTGTGGTTGCGGGTTCAAACCCAGCAACTGAAACTGTGTGACAATGAGCAAGTCACTTCTCCTGCCTGTGTTCCAAACTAGAAAAACAAAAGAAACGCAACTAAACAGAACTCTCAAATGTTTAAAGTCACTTTAAATAAAAGCACCAACCAAACAATAATTAATAATAATATGACAGTACAACCTCAAAAAATGGTTATTGTGTTCAGCCTTGGGAGATGGAAAAAAGTAAATCACTAATTTCTGAGCCAATTCCTTTCAAAAGAAAATGTACTTCCAAAATTAATAAGTAAGCTTGAATTATGCAGTTTAAGTCTTTTTGAAGTTTTCATTTCAAAAGATATTTCCAAATCCTAAAAATTGTGATGGCTGCAATCTTTGAAGTAGGCTGGTGGGGAGCAACAGACAGGCAAAACTTTTAAAATTATTTTTGGAAATCAATCGACTCTACAAATAAATAAGCAGATTTTTTGCACCTCCACTGAATGGTCCTTTATCCAATGAGATTTATAATATGTGTGAGAAGGACCTTTTCTTTAGTTTACAGTTGATGCACTGACATGTTAAGTGAGTTCCTCAGAGATCACACAGTAAAACAGAAACAGGAACTGAATCAGCAATCATGTGGCTTAAAACAGAATGTTATGTGTTGAGAGGCAGTAGCCATGTCTACCATGCCACCACTATACCCATTCATTCATGTATGAGATACAGGTGAAATGTCTACTTGGCGGTCAAAACATCTTAAGAAAGACATGAAAGAAAACCACAATGAAATGTATGTAGTTACTCATTTTGGATTTTGCTCATAATGGATTTCTGCTAAATAAGGTAATGTAACAGAAATACTTTTACAACATTAAACGGCTCATCTGTGTCATTGAGTGAAATGTGACCCCACTGCCAATGCAACTCCATATTGGGGTTTTGGGCTTAAGGTTTAATGTAAAACCTGACTGCATTGCAGTTGTTTTAGGCTGACAGTTGCATTTCTCTGAAGCAGAACCTAGTTCTGCAGCTACAGTATATAGCAGTTATCGCAAATCTGTTGACATAATTCGCCAATTTGGATATATTCCAGATTGCAAAAATATAAATGGATAAAACTCACTGATTCAATGCAGTACACCAAGTCTCAAACATCTGGGGACGAGGAGTTGTGCTCTGCTTTGTTCACATCAATGCTGTAATTAAAACCACAGCTTTTACAGTCATCACTGAATGACAGTAATTCAGTTTGGCATATTATTGCTCGCAGTAAATGCAACATTGCTATTTATGGTAGCTATAAACACCAAAACAGGTAAAATATTTATTGTCCCCGATGAAGAGCTTGGCTGTACACAAAAATCTGCTTCAATATGCCAAAGCTGAGCAAAATAAAATATGCAAGAGTCTGAAATCCTGAACTAACAATCACACAGATTCTTATTTAAGCATGTTATATAATTCAAATACATGCATTTTAACTTTATTTTAAACCTTGTTATATTAAACCTTATTCTACTATTTTCTGACATGTCATTAATTAATTTATTACTTTCAGGTTTTGAAAACTGTATAATTTATTGCTTTAGTTTGAGTTTATTTGTAAGGAATTAAATTATAGGGGTGATATTGTACCCATGTGTGACTTACAGGAAGAAATCATGCACAGAACATCTAATAATTGTCACACATGTGTTCATAAGAGGCAGCTTAATGGTCTTTAGTGATGGTAGTTACCCACCAAACCAGGGGTTGGTGCTGCCTTCTTCCTTCGTCCCAACGTATGGAAGATTGGCAGCCTTTCCAACTTTGACGTCACTTCTGTTGTCCGCCCTCCTGGACCTCCCTCTTCCTGTGTGGAACCCATATTTTGAAATCAGATCTATTTTGAGCTCTCATCTGAAAAGATGCATCTGCAACTTGCTGCGTGCATTTCATGCTTGCAAATATTCTAGTTTAATGGGCTTACCAGGGTGGTGCCCCAACTATTTGACCTTGTCTTATCTCCTCTTTACACCATCCATTTTTCAATTTTAGGGATGTAGAGGAGTCAGCATCATCAGGTGCAAAATAGGAAAAGATCATTGGAGGGCTCCGATACATTACTAGGTAGAGTCAGTGTCAATTAAAATTGCCAGACAAATTATACATAAGTAACATAATATAATGACAAAATGAACACCATCTTTAGGCAGCATTTTAGAATCACTGGAAGTATTTTCTAACATATATTACTATAGACTAATGTTTTTTAAACTAGGAGTCGGGATCCAAATTGGGTTGCTAACATGTCTACGATGGGTCGCCACATAGCTGTGTAGTAAAATTAGCCTAGTTAAACCAAGCCTGAAGTCTGAGGTGAGTGATACACCACTCTCTATTTACCATACTGTTTATTGTAATATATTTACACAACAGCATAGCCTGTTTGCATTTCTATGACACGAAAAAATAAAAAAATATTCTCCACTGCATCACCTACCTACGCTCTGACAGCCAGTGAAACAATCAAACTGTGATGACTGACAAGCAAAAAATGTATAAGAAAGTCTGAGAGGGGAGGGAGAGACAGACAAGCTTGTAAAGTGAAGGGACGTGCCACGCTAGTTTGAAATGTCATAGTTAATTAATGGGTGTGACACAATTTTTGGGATGTCATGAAGAGTGAGTGAAAAGTATTGCAGTATATGTATTGTATATTAAAAGCAGTTTCAGTGGCCATGGACAACTAGATGGTGCCTCATTGTGTGTTCACTGTTGCAGCATACATTGAATCCAAATCTTTAACGGGGTTGTAAGGAAGATTTTATATGACATTTAACATTCCTCTGTGAGGAATAATTCCTTCTCAAAACACTGTTTTAAAAGTGGTTTGATAGATTTCAGTCTACTGGTAGGGTGAAGGACAGGATGATTGAGAGTTGTGAGAACATCAGAAAATATCTAAAGTTTGAGGCAAGCTGTAGACATTCAGCACAATGTCTGTCTGTAGCTTTAAACATTTCAAACAGGACAGTTCACAAATTATTTATCACTATTTCTATCCTGCCAGTGTGTAAAACAGAAATAGTTTAAACATTTCTTTAGAATGACTAAGCTTCTTTTCTGCTCAGATTATAGAACAGTTAAACTGGAGTAGGTTGAACTACTTAAACTATTATATTGTGAATGGTGGAGCTCAAGTGAAACATGTTATTTAAGACAAAGTAAATAAATTGCAGGGCAGCATGGTGGCACAATGGTAACGCTGCAGCACTTGGGTTTGCGACCCGGGTCCTCCCTGCATGCTCTCACCATGTCTGCAAGGGTTTCCTCCCACAGTCCAAACACATGCAGGTTAGTCGGATTAGTGGTACTAAATTGGACCTAGTGTGTGGTTGAGGTGTGAGTTTGTGTGTGTTCACGCTGCACTGTACTGGGTGGCACCCTGTCCAGGATTTGCTCTTCCCTTGCACCCTATGCTAGCTGGCTTCAGCATCCCCAACGATGCTGTTCAGGACTAAGCGGGTTGGAAAATAACTGACTGACTGACTAAACTGCATCAAATAATTGCTTTTTTGAATGCTATATTCCTTATCCAGTGCCATGAATTAAGTAAGTTAAATGATCATTCATAGTATCTTTTCAAAAATCATCATACCTTTGCACCACACCACCAAAACTGATTTCTCTTAAGTTTATACCAAGTACCTACATATGCTTCAAAAGAAACAAAAACATTTACCAGTTTTTATTATATGCTCATTGTTAGTTGTCTATTTATGGCTCCAATGGCATTATGATAATAATCCTCCTCTAAGGTCCCAGTATGGTATTGATTTTCTTGTTCGGGTTCTCAGATTTAAGAATTTAAGAACCCCTGCTATTGAGGGATGATTTTATATAATGAGCAATGCTGCTGCATTTTATTTCTAAAGCATCTTTATCATGCCCAAAGTATTTATAATAGATTTTGCATTTGTAATAATACACAAACAATATTGCATTTCAATATTTCTTTAAAACCATGTTATGATTTTTGTTCTTTAATTTATAAGGAAACACATTTCTTAACTACGTGCTTACAACAGTATGAAAATATGGCTTTCTTACTGATGCTTTTTTTCTGATGACTAATCATGCAAAGCCTAATCCGGATGTGTGCAATAAGGTTTTGTTGGAGTTATAAACTGTAAAAAATTAAAACATAATCTTTCTTTACCATCTATTGAACGTATACCAGCCACAATGATTACTGGATTAAAAAGGCAAGGTATTTAAGTATTAGGTCCTTCAGTATATTACATCTGAATCCTGTAGGGATTTGAGAAATAGATATTAATTTTCCTACTACAAATTTAATTCTATTCATTTCAATTTTAAATGTATTTATTTTTAGCTTTGTGCTTTTAGAAAATGTGACTAAAAAGAGCACTATAGTAAAAAGGAGAATTGCCTAATCTATTTTTTAAGCACTAGCAGCTACTGTGAGCCACGAAGAAATCTTTTGTTTACGGGGGGGAGAATTCTGTGATTTAGGAGCACCAAATGTAAATGCACAGTCTAAACTGTGTTATAAACACAAAATAATATAACATTAAAAAAAAGCTAAAGCTTTAACATGGAACACTAAATTAACCACATTTAGACTTCTCGTGAAAAGTAAAATATGTAACTAAATGGCCCAAAATAAAAGAAATAATAATCATAATACTCTGAGATCTGTGTGTGCATCCTGTCTCTCAGAGCAATCTGATTGGTCAGTTTGGCTTTGGTGTGATGATCAAAACAGGAAATGAGAGTGAGTAAGGAGGAATAAAGATGTAGGAGGCACATGGAGAATTACCTTCAAAGATGGGAAGTATAAACTCGGACAGGAGGCAAGTAAGGTGCTTCAAAATGACATATTCTGAGAAGCAGGCTTTGCGGGAATGTGCTTGACAATGGGAGCAGCAGTCCAAGACAGGTAGGGTAACAGATATCAAATATTTTTTTTATTATGTTACTTGTCTTTGACAAGTAACGTAACTATTAGCTACAGTATATATAACAGGTATGAGGAGCTAGCTAGGAGTTGGCCAGGAAACTGCAGTGCGAATAATTCTATTGCACACATTAAGCATTCCACTGAGTTATCAGACACAAATTCAAGTTAATATTCTCTAAAGAAAAAAAAAATGGATGAAGTGACAATTTTAACAGGATGTGATAAAGGGTAATCTGTATTCATCCCCTGATTCTCTTACTACAACCCAATTATGCATTCCAGTTAAGTGCCATCAAGTGCCATGACTATTAATAACGTGCAAGGCTAACATTGCAGACTTAAGCTGGAGCTCCTTTTCCCCCAATCAGCTTTTTGTGGTATCTGCAAAAGCTGTTTATTTGTGCTCGTAACACAGCTACAAATGTGGATCACCAGGAAGAGCACTGCCTGATGTAAATCTTTCAGTTTAACACTAGAATTACCAGAGCCTACGAGAAAACTCATAAATCCGGCCCACCCTAAATCTGTTCGCACCTCTCCGTCAGCGTCTTTTGTCCTGTAAATGTGCCGATTAAGACAAGCAGCAAGCAGCCTGCTATTCTATCCCCCACTGTCGCAGAACATTCACTAAGTTCTCTCAGCTCATGCCTTGTTTGATTATTGGGAGTGAAGTGCTGGAGTTTTAGAGTGGAAATAATACAGTAGATCGTTATTTGGAACACATGCATTTCATGTGTGTTCCGTTTCTACAGTAATCTGTGTAAACACATTGTTAAAACAGAAACTTTTTCATATTTTAGTAATAAATATTACAAAATGTAGACATAAACTATAGAATGTGTGAAGCCTGAAAAGGTTCAAGGATAAGACAACAGCTTCCATGGCGTAGGTCTAAGATTTGCTGACTTATAATCAAGAGTCCCCGGTTTGATCCCGACTGTCTCCTATATTTGCTGTTTTCAGTAGTGAGCTGCTCTTATTGTTAATATTATACAGTACACACATATATTTGGTTTGCATCTGTAACAGACCGTGTACATTTATAGTAGTGTACTTGTTAAAGTTACAATTTTTTTCCCACTTTTATTCTCTCCATCACGATCACAAAAAATACTACCACCCTTAGGATCTGACGCTGTTAGTTTTTATTTGAAACTGGGAATAACTGTAGATGTGACTAGTGTTTTGAGGCAATGAAACTGGACATTCTCTGGACATTTACAACATGTGTACCTGTTGCAATGCACACACTTCTCTCTATGCTGTGGTTTCTATTACACACCTGAAAGAAAGAGACAACATATGTGACAGATTTTTCTCGTAGGCTCTGGTAATTCTAGTGTTAATAACATTTCAGACGATTTCAGTATTTTAATGAAAAATCAGTACCAGGTCACATGGTCATTCAGTGCCTAGCAATGTTGCTTTATGGGCCAAGGAATCTTGGATTCGAATCTACATCTGTATTACTTTAATTTGCAATTCCGAATTGGTCCTGGATAAGTGTGTCCATGAGTGGACCTTGTGTCCGGTTCCCATCTTACATCCAGTATTGGAAAGATAGGCTCTGGCACTCTGTGACTCCAAATTGGAAAAAGCAGGTTTCAGAATGTTATGTTACCTCAATGTCGGAGGGTAAAGTTAAGACCTGTGACCACATTAGACTGACTAGGAGCGATGTGTCCACTTTCCAAAGCCAAGATGTCAAAATATCCATTCATCCATCCATTTTCTAAATCATGCTGAGCAGGGTTATGGGGAAGCTAGAGCCTATCCCAGCAAGCACAGGGCACAAGTAAAGTCATTTTATTTATATAGCACAATTACAAAAACATCAACTGGCTGTATAGTAAGCTAAAAAGTAAATACATTAGAAATACATAAACATGTACTACAGCAAAGACAATAAAAACAATACACAACTCAAAAAGAAACAATTAAATAAAAATAAAATAAATTAAGAAAGAATAAATATAACATTAAAAATGAGACAAGCCAAAACATGAGGTTAAACAGAATCTTAAAACCAACAAATAAAAATACATCTTCAAGCAAGATTTGAAAATTTCAATAGACAGGGATAGGCTGACATAGTGGAGGATTGATCATAGCCTGGGTGCAGCAACAAGAAAAAGCACAATCACCTTTGGTCTTCAGAAGTGACCATCGACTGAAGAGCAATTTTTGGTTTGATGACCTAAGACACCTTGGGAGAATATAAAGCTGAAGAAGTTATGAAAAAGAAAAGCAAAGCAAAAGCATATATCTATATATATATATATATATATATATATATATATATACATATATATATATATATATATATATATATATATATATATATATATATATATAGCAAAATACCTGTGATTGGCAGCGAGAAGTAAAAAGAAAAGGAAACATTTTAATAATAACGTAACATGATTGACAATGTAATTGTTTTGTCATTGTCATGAGTGTTGCTGGCATATATATATATATATATATATATATATATATATATACACATATATATACACATACATATATATACATACTGTATATATACACACACACATATATATACATACTGTATATACACATATACATATCTACATATATACTGTATATACACATTTATATATACAAATCTACATATATATATCCACATATATATATATTAGGTGGGACTCGATTAAAAAATTAATCCAATTAATTAGAGGCTGTGTAAGAATTAATCTTGATTAATCGTATGTAATCGCACACGTAAATTTGCCCCAAATCGCAAATGTTTTTTTTTTAATTTAAAAGTGTTTTAGTGGGCGACAGAATCAAATAATAGACATGTACATGAATATTGTAAACTGAAGCTGTTTTAATTTCTGAAAAAAAGCCTTTAAACTGCATTTGAATTCAAAACAGAAACAAAAATATCATCCCTGGTTAAAATTGGGCAGACTTAAAAATAAAGTGGTAGTTTAAATACTTTAAGTAGATTTTCAGAATAGTATTGTCTTTAAATAATAATAACCAAAATTTCAACATAAAGTACAGTTTTTCTTCTTAAAAAAATAAGTCAGAAACATAAAAGGTAATTTGACCAATTTAATCTTTAAACTCTGAGTAACATTAGCCAAAATTATTTTGTACATTAGGCTAAAACAGTGTGATCATTGAACATTTTGTAATTAGATGTAATTAGAATTACTAACGGTCACGGAAGTCCAATGATCCCCAGTAAGAGCCACAAAGTCTGCTTTCTGTAATGCATCTAATTTTGCTTGCTTTTCAGTGTGCACAAAACCATGCTTTTATCAAGGCTTCGCTCGAAGTCGAAATGATCAGTCGTAGGAACGCGCTTTATTCCGACTCTAACATTTTTGTAGCTGTGATGTGTGCATCAGTGTAATGGATGTACCAGGAAATCATGCATTGACAAAAGTTCCCGTTTGCTTGGAATTGAAAGTGTGATTAAATGCGTTATTTTTTTAACGCGTTATGGAGGACATGCATCGAAGCTTCTCAGCTGTGCTTGTGCTAATAAAGGGAAACATTTTAAAAATAACGTAACATGATTCTGCGTTAACCGAATATTTTTTCATACGTCCCAAACCAAGGAGATGCGAAGGTAAAATGAATCAGGTAGCGCGTACATACTCAGTGCATCCCCTCTAGGGAATCGAACCTCGAATGTCGGCATTAGAGGCGAAGACTCTACAATTGCGCCACAGCGTGTGGCTTATCCGTGCGAGATTATGTACTGTAGATCGGGGTATATATATACATTTAAATATATACCCGCGTATCGCAGTGGAGAAGTAGAAGTTATGAAAAAGAAAAGGGAACATTTTAAAAATAACGTAACATGACTGTCAATATACAGTTTTGTTTTGTGAGTGTTACTGAGTGTTGCTGTCATCAAGGATTTGATTATCATTATTTCTTTCAATCAGGTTCGTATTTGTAGGATGTGTTGTGTTCAAGTTACATTCCGTGTTTGTCAATCGTTGTAAAGATGACAGGTTTCATTCATCGATTAGTTTCTTACTGCATCAATAAACAGCTCGTCTTCTTCTTTATCCGAGACCTGACACACTGCATGCACGGGTTTTTTTTACACTGTCTTCCTTTAGCGGGACATTGACTTTTTCCACCGTGTGCTTTGTTTCCACAGTAGCAGCATTTATGAATATGCCTGTATGTATCAGACGCTTCATATTTTTTTGCTGCCTTTTCAATTGTGTAATTCGGTTTTGTTCAGCTCTTTGGAACTGTTGCCTTTTATCTGTGCACTGCGTCAGTTCACGTGAGCCGCTCGGTGTACATGCAGCGAAGTTCCCCAGCTGTGCTGGTGCCATCTCGTGCTATGTCCATGGCTGTATTTAATGTTACCTTAGTCCTGGCACTTAAAACTTTCTTTCGCAGTTTCGCTGAGTTTGTGCCAAACACCACCCTGACCATCTCATCTTCCTCTGCATAAGCACAGTCCTTAACCCGTGAATATTTAGTGGGAGTTTGCTATTGGATTGCCGCTGACGGACGGCCTTATATGGGCAGGCACTAAATTACAAACGCCAGCGGCAGCTTGTCTATGAACTTAATTTAAAGTGTAGGTTTACATCGTGCTTTAGCCGCTTTTCCACTGCATAGTACGGCACGACACGGTTCAGTACTGCTCACTTTTGCGGGGCTTTCCACTGGGAACAGTACCTGGTCCTTTTTTTAGTACCACCTCAGCCGAGGTTCCAAGCGTGCCGAACCGTTACCAAAATGTGACGTATAAACTCTGATGGTCACTGATTGCCCGGAGAAAATCGTCATTACTGCGTCACTGTCTATTCTTTTCTTTAAAGGTACAGACACGCGGAAGTTTCGAAAGTTCTCCAGCCACTGAGTGTTTGTAAAACCGGGAACAATCACATCCCACCACTCTGAAGCACGGTTAAATGTCCAAACAGATGGTCTGTTGCGGCGACTTTTTTGCAAAATGTGGAAGATCTGTAATATACAGAATCAGCATTTTAATGTTACACTGGCAGTTAAGTTCATTTTATGCTTTGCAACAGTGATAAAAGTTAGCTAGTGATGTGCTTTTTTTAGATGCTTAACCTTGCGCGTCGTCGAGCTAAAGTGTTGTCGTTGTCTGCGTGTTGTTGTAAAAGTTCCACGGTGTCACTGCAGTAGAGGCGGCGCAACTCTAACGACACGTGAATAATCCCACCCACTCTAAAGCGGTACTAAACTGCAGTCGAAACGCAAACCGAGCCGAACTGAGCCGAACCAAGGTGAGCTGTACTGAACCGTGTCGTGCCGTACTATGCAGTGGAAAAGCGGCTTTTGTTTCCGAAGTAGCAGAACTCATCAATATAGTTGTATATGTCACTCGCTCGCTTCTTATTGTTTCGCT
This sequence comes from Polypterus senegalus, assembly GCF_016835505.1. NCBI lineage: Eukaryota > Metazoa > Chordata > Cladistia > Polypteriformes > Polypteridae > Polypterus > Polypterus senegalus. The sequence continues at coordinate 16,582,822 of NC_053166.1, read as the reverse complement.
GCCTTCTCAATTATATAATGCATGTTTTCTTCAGCGCTTTTTGGAGGTCTTCCTGATTTTCTACGTACTGCGTGATTACGTGGGAGGCGTGATGATGTCACACGAAACTCCGCCCCCACGGCGTTCAAGCTCATCTCCATTACAGTAAATGGAGAAAAACAGCTTCCAGTTATGACCATTACGCATAGAATTTCGATATAAAACCTGCCCAACTTTTGTAAGGAAGCTGTAAGGAATGAACCTGCCAAATTTCAGCCTTCCACCCACACGGGAAGTTGGAGAATTAGTGATGAGTGAGTGAGTGAGTGAGGGCTTTGCCTTTTATTAGTATAGATATCACTTTCATGATGAAATGCATTAAAGTATGTACATTACGTTTTGCAGATAAATCGTTAATTTAGTTTAAATAATGAATACTGTTAATAATTATACACATGGGGGTGAAGCAGTGGTGAAGTGGTAGCGTTGCTGTCTCACAGGGAGTCACGTAGCTGGTATTCCCTGACTGGAGTTTGCATGTTTTCCTGCTGGGTTTCCACCGTGTGCTCCGGTTTCCTTCCAAAGATATGCAGATTTGGTGACACTAAAGTAGTGCCAGTGTACAGTATGTGTGAGTGCTTGTATTCACCTTGCGATGAGCTCATGCCCCATCTAGGGATTGTTCTGCCTCGTGCCAAAAGCTTGCTGGAATGGGCACATCCCTGGATTGATGGATTTAATCAATAAACATCCTTTTCAGAGATATTGCGGTAAGGTGTCCTCAGAATTTAATGGATGTTACAGGCAATTCACAACACAGCGAAGCCGAACCTGTGCTCACCATGATAATATCTTGCAATGCCACCTGGTATATTCTTCCAGATTTACGTAAAGTATGCGTGCAAGTATAAACAGTAAAACGCTTGCGTAGCAGAAGCTTCCCCTGGAGCATGCGTTGCGTCACGTGAAATATAAATCTAGCCTAAGACTAACCTTAAGTCATCTTTTTAATTGTGTGCTTAAGCTTACTATTTTTTGTATAATTAAACTGGGTTATCATGGTGGTTCCCCAACTGCTTCCCCTATGCTGGCTACAGAATTAAACTGTACACATGGTAATACAACTACTATGAGCATATCAATCAGTTAGTCAATCAAAGATTTACTTTCATATATACAAAGTATAGTGTACAAGTATAATGAAATTCTTATTTGACTTACTACCTCACAGAATACAACCATTGACAAACAAGTAAGGGTACACTTAACAGTACAGTAATGCAGAACAATAAATACTAAACTACAAATTACAAAATATTATACAACAGTTAGCAACAAACAGCCTGGAGAAGTAAAAAGGGGGTAAAAGAGGGCAGTAAAGTTACAAGCGTTCAGTGAGAAGTTGTAATCAGTGTAGAAGCTCTGGGATTAAAGTGACAATTCTAAGATTCAATAGATAGCAGACAGAAACAGTTTTGCGTTTTTGCGTAACCAGTCATATAAAAATGGAAAACACAAACACGGAATGGAAGTTGCCCTTTCTTGATTCATCTCACCAAAGGGTGTATGGAGAAAAATGCTGAGTAAATAATAGGTCAAAATCCTTGATGTAGCCATTGCAAACTACTCAAACAAGGTTTATAGTTACAATTACAGATCAGGTCATTTCCTGCCATTCAGAAATTGGGTTACAACATGTCCCTCAGATCAGAAAAGGATGACTGGGAAGGCATAGTCCATAGTCCAGTGTCACATTAAAAAGAACTTAACGTCTATATATACACAAGTATACAAGAATGTTGCAGATTTATAGATATACAGTAATTTTGATGATGCATATGAAGAAAGAAAGGCATGCAAATACAATATGTGGCAGTGTGGCCCTTAAATTAGCAAAGCAGACACAGAGATTGGAAAATTATATTTTGTCTATATCATCTTACTGACTTACAGTGTGCTGTACTACATAGAGAAATATTTTAAACATTAAACAAGTAAAAACACGTGCAACATGACTACTGCCAGATAGCCCCAACGTAATCCAGTGGACAATGAATATGCTCAATTTTGGTAATATCATTAGACCTTTTTTCAAATTTGTAATATCATTAAAACATTTAGAGGCAGCCTCAGCTGCCAGATAATTGACCTTTTTGCATTAACAGCTCTCTCCTTTGACTCTAGACTCTCAACTGTTGCTGCAGTCAATTATGTAGCGAATAATAAAGGCTGCATCAGATACTAATGTTTAACTGTTAACCATCAGACACGATTTCAGGGCTGAACTAGCCCATTTTGCTAACAATGAGATTAAAACACCTACGTTTAGTGATCCTGCTAGGATTAGCACCAGAATCAAACAAGCTTTTAGTCATATCTTAAACCACTAGACACAGTCAAATGAATTGTTACATAATAGGTAATATTACTCTGAAAGAAAAACGGAGTACAATAAAAATGTGTCATTCAAGCACATCACCTGGCACTTTCTATTCAGGAAATTCAAAGGTGCACACTTCAGTGAGTCATTATACATGCAACACCTATTAATCTAAGGTTCGTACAAAAGAGCGTTTTTATTAGAAGGAAGACATTCAGATCACTACATCATTCCTATACTTGACTAACTGTGTGTATCCTCTGCAAGTCACATAACCAGCTAGCCTGGGAATATAGAAGTAATCGTATTGTAGGTACTGTATATGATTTGTAAGTTGATTTGATAGAAGTGTTACCTAAATAAGTACAGAAAGACTGCACAGACAGAATGAGGCCATTCATTATCACTTTATCTACTTTCACTTGTGACTGTTTTAATGTAGGCATGGCAATGATTAATGCAGTTCCATGTAACTTTTATGAAATAGGTGTTTTGATTCTATAAAACTTTTATGTTCACTTCTACTATACACACTTGCAATGTACCAAGATGCGTATGTATGGTAAAATCTAAATTGTATAAATTAATTTAACAAAGCAGGATGAACAAATTAATTTGTTTTAAAAGTAAAGCCAGGGAACTGCTTGTGAAGGCAAATGCAGTCAAATTTAATAAGGCTCTGGCACAATTTCCATACTTTCGTCTTCACTCTTCCATTATGAACGGATCAGTTGTGCATGGCCCTTGACATCCTCTGATTTTTAAGTCAACCTGTCTTTGTCTCACTGCAAGGCTCAGAGTCATTTTCAAGTAAAATATATTTTGAAAGCCTGTTTGGGAAATCAAAGTCATTTATTCGACGTATTTTAAGAACCTTCACTGTTTTCTTAAACATACATTACAAAACTATTAACATGCTTTTTAGAATATTGCAAGATCTAATTAATAAAAGTTTATAATAAGCATTTATATTGGAAAAAAAGGATATTCTCCCTTTTTTGTTGTTTTTAATTTTTGCCCTTGCTGTTTTGGCTCTCCTCTCTTTCTTTCAGGTCAGGGTTGAGTTCTGGTTTGTTAAATTTGACTTTATTGTATGGACTGTCATTTTCTTCAAAGAAAATTTATTTTAAAAAACATACATGCTTTTTCAATCTTAAAAATAATGCAAAAATAAGATGTTTTCTAAATATGTAGGATACTTAGAAATAGCTCTAGAAATACATTTCTGAATTTAACTGCAGCAACACATTATTTACTGGCAGCTCAATTTGTTTTTATTCAGCTTTTTGTTAATTCAAAATACATGAACGAGAAAGTATGAACACATAACTTCAGTTCTTAAATCAGCTTAGAGTTGATAAGATGACTCCACTGTTAAAAGTAAAACATAAAAAATCCAGACTGGAATTTGTTAAAATGTATATTGACAAGCCACAATGCTTCTGGGAGAATGTCCTTTGGACAGATGAGACAAAACTGGACTTCTTGGGCAAGTCACATCAACTCTATGACCATAGATGAAAAATGGAAACTTTCAAAGAAAATAATACCACACCTACTTTGAAACATAGTCAGATATGTTTTTAGGGACACTTTGCTACATTTGGCACTGGGTCCCCTGAGTCTAAGCAGGAAACAATGAAATCTCAAGACCATCACGGCATTCTGGAATGAAACGTACTGCCCAGTGTCAGAAAGGTCTGTCTCAGTCGCAGGTCATGGATCATCCAACAAGATGATGAGCAAAAACACACAGCTAAAAATCACCCAAGAATGGCTACGAACAAAACATTGGACAATTCTGAAGTGGCCTTCTATGAGCCCTGATTTGAATTCAATTATCGAACATTTATGGTAAAAACTGAAAAATGCAGTCTGGAGAAGCCTCTTCAAGCCTCCCACAGCTGGAGCACTTTGCTCATTAAGAGTGGGCCAAACGACCTGTGAATAGGCACAAAAGTCTCTTGGAGAGCTCCAGGAATCTCTTGTTTGCAGTGATTGCAAACTCTAAAGGTTGTGCAACAAAATGTGATGTAAAAGGTCCCGTTATTTTTGTCCATGCCATTTTCATTTGTGTTATCATCAGTGCATTTTTTCTTTTTTCTTTCATCATCTTGTAAAGCACTTTGAGCTACATCATTTGTGTGAAAACATGCTATAGAAATAAATTTTATTGTTGTTGTTGTTATTATCTGAACTATCCTGTTGAATTAAAGCTCTAAAGCAAAGTCTGATTTTTGGTAAATATGGAATAAACAATGATGGATGATTTTGGTCAGTTTCAAGTTATTTCAGAGACAATTGTGGGTTCTTCATTTTTTGTTCTCACCATCAAATTTGTCCATATCGATCGATAGATCGATAGATCGATAGATCGATAGATAGTCTTAGTTGTCCCCAAGGGGAAATAAAAGCTTTACAGGAGCTCAAGAAAAATATAAATTTTCAAACAACTACAACTCCTCAAACACACTCAAAAACTGGATTGAATTGTAAGAGATTTGCTGTCGTCTGATGACAGGTTAACAGGTGCCAGTAAACCATAATCAGATCTGCCCTGTTGTGCCACAAGTCTACATTTATAACCTTTAACATTTGAATACAGCAGGCTCAGTTTTTTTGTATCCGCAAATGGAACAGGCTGATAGAAGTGTGTTACTTCCAAACCTTCTCTGAATGAAGAACATCAGCATTCTTCGGATGGAATGATTCATCATCAAAAGTGTTAGTAACAAAATAAATCATACCTGCTGCTGAGTTCATAAAAATTATGAAGGGTGATACAATTTCAGTCATTATGTCATGCTTGTCATCAGACCAATCAGAGCCAATGTTCTTCAGACTGACAAACTGATAACCTTCAGTACCTTTAATTGGTCTTCTGAAGTACGTCACATGCATAACATACGGGTACAGTATGTTGCAAGTAAATTGAACTCCTTACAAAAACTCAAAGTGAATCACAATTCTTATATTAGGTGTATATGCTGTTTTTATTGTGTCTATGCATGATTGACACTGAAGACACTATGCAAATATAAATACATAACGTAAATGTAAACACATTTGCAATGCAAATACACAGGAGGTGCACATATTGATAAGAAGTGAATGATTTTTCACATTTAAGCAATGGCTTCAGCTATTGTAGATTTTCCTTGCCTTACTATACATGCAGAATTTTTAATGTTGGTTATAAGTATCTATTTATTGTACATCACAATGTACTTCAGCAAATTAAAGATTTAATAAATGCTAAATAATGTAACCTCCCACATATTCCTTAATTTGATTTGGAAGAATGAGGAAAATCAATTAATCTTTGCCTAAACAAAGGAAATCAGTTTGTTAGTCAGAAACGCTTTTTAAGATATGTGCATGGCGCATGTCAGCTAACTTATTAGCTCATCCAAGTTTGAAAAGTAATTTGAGTTTTGGCTAGTAAAGAATGTTTTTTTTTTTAATTTGAAATGAAGCCCATGATGAAAATGTGAATCCATTTATATTTTTTCATCTACGTTAATGCTCTTTTCTTCTTTATGTTCCAATGAACCTTCGGTGAAACATACCAATATGAAGTGTTTTAATTACTAAAGGAACACTGTGTACTGTTACTCGTCTCAGAGCTGCACTCACACAATGCATTTTGATTATAGTATATTTTTATTATTCTTGATTTCAAATACTTAATTCAATGAAGAGAAAAATGAATGCCTATATTAACTGTGATTTCTATTAACCTCCTGAAAACATGAAAAAGTTTATTTTCAGCTTTAAAATACATAAACCCATTTGCCATACTGAGGGCAGTAAGTGTCTGTTGAAACCACCAGCCTCGTCATGTATTGACTTTGATGACATCATTCTTGCGAATGCTCCTAATTCAGTCAAGACAGTAATGATTTTCTAACAAACGTCCCCACATATTAATGCACAACGAGAATGCCTTGATATTTATCCTTACAAAGTATTGACATGGCCACTCTTGAGCATTTCCTTGTACTGATATTTTTTTTTCCTCTCTGTAGAATATTTTTAAGTAAATGCTACAAAAATCAATTTGCACAAGTGCTGTAAAGGTGTTGCTTGGCAAAAGGTAAACATATAAAGAATTTCTCACCTTGTGCAGTCAGCATACCTGATGATGTTACAGTAACCCAGGGAATACATTCTTCCTACTTTTATGAAAGAAGGATGCTATCAACACTTTTTTACACCCATGTCAGGCTTCTTAATGGAATAACAATGGGTAAATAATTATTCTCACTTTGATAGGCCTTCTTGAATTCATAATAAAGTCTGGGACCTCACTAATCAAGAAAACCAACTGAAATTTATCATGTCCGTCACTCATCCGAATTTAGTGGTTTAGATTACTTTTGCAATGTAAACATTTGTTTTTAATAAATAAAAAGCATTAACCATGATGAACGAAAACACAATAATGAAATGACCAAAAATGATGATTTATAGACATCTAAAATCTGTAGCTGGCTTCCCATTAAGGTGTCCAGACACATTTTACATCATTGTCATGTTGTTAATACCATTTTTTGACTGTCTCTCTTATTTTCACTGTCTTTCCCCTCATGTGGCTGAAGCAGACTATGGCATATGCCAACAGACATTGATTGGGGCACAGTCTCCTGAAACAGGTCTGCCTTGTTGTCTTCTTGCACCGTTGGCAAAAGTTCAGATTTTTATGATTAGAGAGAACATTTTACAGACATACAAGTGAAACTTATCAAAATATGGAGAAGCATATATTAGATAACTGGAAGCATAAATGTTTTAAAGTGTCAGAAGTGTTTAATGATCACCTTTAAGCTGTGTTGACACCTTTATAAGCTGAAAACTGTTGATTAATGAAAATATTTTTCTTAAATGACATTAAGCCTGTCAAGTAAAGTGAGACTAGCTATAACAACATGTACTGCATTCTGTGCAAAGAAGGCTGAAACACTGGACAGGAGCATGGTGCTTGCAGCTGTAGGTGTAAAAATATAATCACGAAAATGGATTAATAGCCTGTAAGCTTACTGTACAAACTTCTATTGATAATACATGTAATCGATATATATATATTGTAGCAAGTAGTGGCTGCCACCAGGCCCCAAATCCCAGACCCCAGACACAATGAAGCTCAACACAGTCATGGGTTCAAATAACGGATTTTGTAATCCACTAAACAATTTGTGGAATGAAGCACAGCTAATAATTATACAAAACAATAGAATTCTTTCCTCTTCTTCCGCCTCCAGTTGAGTGTTGGCCCTTTTATGCTGGACTCGGACCCCACCTCCCATGAACCCCTGCAGATATCCAAGCTGGATGCCTCCAGTGGACCATTGCCACCTAATGTATGTGAAAAGGAACTGCTCCTGGCCTACAGCTTCTGCTCATCCATCCCCTGGCACCTTTCATCTTGACAAGAGGATATGCTGTTGTCCAGCCAGGATGCCCATCTGTCCTCCATGGCACTCACTATATACACACCCCCATCCTTTGAACTTTGTTGATCCGGAGTGAGCACAGTTACATGGTGGGTGCCCTTTATGGAAATAAAACTGCACATACTCTGTACACCCACTCCTTAAAATCTGCAGTATATACATAAAGGGGCTCCATTTGTGCTACTGATGGTGCACGTGCTCCAGACACCAAGGGGGAAATAATTGTCACAAACCCCCAGGTGGTCTTCAAGGTCTAATAATACCGACTACCCGCTATGGAAAACAAGGGGTGATGTCCATTCACCATGCCTATAGCTCCAAGTGGGCTTAAACCAACATGGCATTCAGCACCTACATTCTGTTACCATTTGCAATGTGCCATGTATTGGAATGTATTTTGTCATGTATGTAGTAATAAAATGCAACACCTTTTTTATTCCAATAGAGGACGCATTGCAAACATTAGCACTGCTACTAAGAAATGGGACAACAGAACAATTGAAACCATAACTTAACAGAGCAAAACATAGAAATCTAATCAATATATCTATATAAGCAGATTTCTGTCTGTCCAACAGATATATCCAGTTGGGTATACTCATTGTTAACATTGGTGATATGTAATCTATTGGAATGTCTTTTGTAACACATGCTATAATAAAATATATTCCCAAGCAGTGTGTAGGATAAAGGTAAAAGTGAAATGTATGTGCGAGATTCAAAGTTGTGAAATCTAAAGTGACATTTATCACTTTCAAAAATGAATGATATTAGAAATAATATAGCACATCTCCCCAATACTGAACCACTTAAACCCCAGTACTCCATTTTAAACAAATTAAATTCTTTCACCAGGATAGATTTACCTAATATACATAAAATAATTTCTCAACTGAGACCCTCCACCTGCGTCCTCCACCCAATACCAACAAGTTTTTTCAAAGTATCGGGCATGCTAATTGATAGTATTCTTGACATAGTAAACTCGTCATTAGATACGAGGGTCTTCCCAGACTGTCTTAAGAATGCTGTAGTTAAATAATCTTGACTCCTTTGTTTTTGAAAATTTTAGACCCATTTCTAACCTGCCTTTCTTAAGTAAAATTCTAGAGAAGGCATTCATTATGCAGCTTAATGACCACCTCAATAAACCTGCTATTCTTGGTAAGTTTCAGTCGGGTTTTAGAACAAATAACAGTACAGAAACTGCACTCGTTAAAGTAGTAAATGCAGACAGAGGCCGTTTATCTGTTCTCATCCTCCTAGATCTGAGTGCCACATTTGATACCATTGATCATAATATTCTTAGAAATCGCCTTAGTCAATGGGTGGGCCTCTCTGGCAGTGTCTTAAATTGGTTTGAATCTTACCTGGCACGTAGAAAATTCTTTGTTAGTTGTGGTAATTACAACTCAAAGACCCCTGATATCCTATTTGGTGTTCCACATGGCTGTATCCTGGGTCCGCTGCTCATTTTAATTTATATGCTTCCGTTAGGTCAGATTATCTCAGGGGATAACATGAGCTACCATATCTATGCTGATGACACACAGCTGTACTTATCAATGGCACCTGACAACCCTGACTCTCTTGATTCACTGACTCAATGTCTTACTTGTGTTTCTGAATGGATGAGTAGTAATTTTCTCAAACCAAAAAAAGAGTAAACAGAAATTTTAGTGATTAGCAATAATGGATACAATGAGGTTATTAGAAATAAACTAGATGCAATAGGATTAAAAGTCAAGACGGAGGTAAAGAATTTAGGGGTAACTATTGAATGTAACCTGAATTTTAAATCACATATTAATCAGATTACTAGGACAGAGTTTATCCACTTAAGAAATATAGAAAAAGTTGGATCTCTTATAACATTGCAAGATGCTGAGAAATTAATTCACGCTTTTGTTTTCAGTCGACTAGATTACTGTAACGCACTCCTCTCAGGACTACCCAAAAAAAACATAAATCGATCGCAATGAGTGCAGAATGCAGCTGCTAGAATCTTAACTAGGAAAAGAAAATCCGAACACATTTCTCCAGTTTTGATGTCACTACATTAGTTACCTGTGTCATTTAAAATTGACTTTAAAATCCTGCTTATAGTTTACAAAGCCTTAAATAATCTGCTTCATCTTATATTTCGGAATGTCTTACACCTAACACTCCAAATTGTAACCTTAGATCTTCAAATGAGTGCCTGCTTAGAATTCCAAGAGCTAAACTTAAAAGAAGTGGTGATGCGGCCTTCTGCTGTTATGCACCTCAAATCTGGAATAGCTGACCGATAGGAATTCCCCAGGGTAATACAGTGGAGTACTTTAAAAAAACTGCTGTAAACACATTACTTTAACATGGCTTTCTCATAGCTTCACCTTAGTAAAATCCTGATGCACTGTATGTTCAATTAATTATCATTATTATTCATGGTATTCATATTTAAAATCTGTACTAACCCCTACTTTCTCTTCTGTTCTTTATCCGGTTTTTTGGGGTGGCGACCTGCGCCACCACCCCATAATCAAAGCACCGTGATGTCCCTACATTGATGGATTAAAAGCCAGAAGTCCACATGACCATCATCATCAAGTCTTTCCATGAGAACCCTGAATACAATGAGGACTGATTGAGGTCATTTATGTTAGGTAGAATGCCAAGAGGGGACTGGATGGTATCGTGGCCTGGAACCCCTCAAGATTTTATTTTTTTCTCCAGCCGTATGGAGTTTTTTTTGTTTTTTTTGTTCTCCCTGGTCATCGGACCTTAATTTAACTCTATGTTAATTAGTTTTCCCTTATTTTAATTCTTATTTATTTTGTCTTTTTTCTTTTTCTTTATCATGTGAAGCACTTTAAGCTACATTATTTGTATGAAAATGTGCTATAGAAATAAATGTTGTTGTCAACCATACATACTGTAGAATACAAGAGAGCTTTAGAAGAAGCAAGGAGACTATGCTGAATTATATTACTGCGTTTTTCTAAATGTGCTTCTTACTCATGTTTCATGGAAAACAGTCACTTTCGTCTATCTTTAAAAACTGGAAATACCTATGTTAGCAGGAAATAATCTCTCTATTATATTAAAAAATCCTGGGATGAGGCCAGACTTTTTAGCCTGGGACGAGACGTGACTTTTTCAGAGAGACACTTTCACGTCCCACGAGACGAGCCTTTGTGCCAAGAGATTTAACCACAACCAGGGCCAATAATAAAAGACAAAGAGTAGATGACAAAGTAAAACATCATAAAGTGGTTCAAAAACATTGGCGTGATACAATTGCAGAGCAGCTTAGAGATAATGAAAGTACTAAAATTCGAAAGACTCAAAAAAAATTATAGTAAAGATCGCATTAGCACAAGCTAAAGGAAATTATTACTTGGTGAAATAATGGAACAGCGAAAAGAGATAGAATATATGGACATAGGTAATATGACATATTGTTCGGCTTTAAAGTTTAAATCGGAGACTTGTAGATCATCTAATTCGTGTTGCCATCAGGGAAAAGTAGTGTTTCTTCCCAATGATATGCATTTCCACGAGAATTAAAAGATTTGTTTCTTGGTGAAAGTGAAATCCACAAACGAGAGCGGCAGACACACGGTGGCTGGTGCATAACCACAGGCCAGGGAGTTGGCGAGCAAAGCCCCCTAGTATATAATAAAAAACAACAAAGTAAGTTAAGAAACCCTAAATTGTTACAGTAAACAATGCAAAATATTCAACCTCTAAATTACAGAAAAGGAAACTGCATAGTTGTGCTGGTGTTATTTATATTTATTTACTGTATACAAAAAGGAGCATGAGCTGTTATTTATTCACGAAAGTAGGACGAAAGCTGTACATCAAACTGTTTGTTTACAAATCCATTATTTGTGGTTTAAAGTTCTTTGCAGAGCGAGGACCAGAGAGAGGTGACCAAAAGCACTACAGTATCTGTGAGCTCAAGGCTACCTGATGATATACAACACATTATATTCTGTCAAATTGTACTCACTAGACAACTAAGAAATTATGGAGTGTTCACTGGCTCCATCATGTGAGACAGACTGTCAAAGTAACCAAATGCTGTCAAAACAAAATACTTGTACATCAACAGCTATTACATGTACATATTATAATTCCTGACAAGATAATGTCAGTGAAAAGAGTTTATCCTGGTCATAATTAATGCAGGAGACTATCCACAAAAGACCTTTAAACCCACATTGTACACAGGGTGAGGCAGTTATGTTTAGAAATACAGTACTCTTTATTGAGAGACAAGAGGATTAAGTGGGAAAGGAAAACTGACACCAACATGATTCAATATGTTGCACCCTAAGAAATAACAGACAAAATGCAAATTCTTTTGTTCAGACAAAAGGGCCAACTGAGACCACATGCACATACTTGGTGGGGATTTAAGAGTCCAGATGGTTTGTAAAGAGGGACGAACTAATTGAGATTGCCTGTGAAAATTGTCCGAGATATGAATATAAAAGAGGTCCATATCCCCTAAAGCAGAAGAAATATTTTTACTGACGAGATGCACCTTATTACCAAACTGCATGTTCAATTTACTTTTATTGTACAAATTGCAAATGAAGCTCATACAAGAGCATCACAAAGAGATAGTTATGTTGTGCAAGCAAACAACCGATTAGGGTACTCATGCAAAATTTATTTTCATATTTACTTATTTTATTCAAAACATAACCCCCCAAGATGAACAAAGTTATAATCAAACAAATAATTTGTAGCACTTTCAAATATATTCAGATAATAATTACCGATTTTCAATAATAATAATGACTTGGAGATCGACATGAAAAAATGTCATACAAAATGTGTACTAAATGGTAAAAGTACATATAAATCACAGATATACTTTCATACATATATTAAAATAAATACTGTGTATACAAACTGACAGCATAAACCTGCCCATACTCCTATCCAAAAATATGTTAGAGTTAATAAGGGAAGGATGTCCAAAGACAAAGTATAACAAATTAGAAGACAAAAAAAATGAACACATTAAAAATAAAGCAACTCCGTAATACTAGTTTCTATCTAAACAGTGGGATGGTTAGACCACTTGCCTAACTTTAATACCTTTAATAGTGTAATGCAAGGAGAAGACAACCAGCAAGAGATGAAAGAATTGCAGTCAATAGGCAGGTGAACTGTGACCAGGGAACCAAAACTAGACTATCAATTAACTAGAGCAGCTATTAACAAATGACAAGAATCAAAGTGAAAAGGAGAAGGGAAAATTAATAACCAGGTGTTATGCATATTCGTCAGAGGACCTCGTCACAAGCTCAGTCAGGGTATGTATTAATGCACCGAGATAAGACGGGGTGCTGCCACTAACATGGTCATTCTCCTTCTCTACCTACAATGCTGAGAAGCCACCCAGTGAAGGCACTTAATTCTGCGCCTTGTCTAGCCAGAGCAACCCGTCGAATGTAAAGTGACTACACCTCTTAGTTACTTTGAACTCCCCGTTGAAGAGATGCATGCCAACAAGCATTATTACATTTGCTTTTGGTTTATTTTTTTTCTGTCTCCAGAAAATAAAAGGGACAACCTGGTTGCCACCCCAAAATTTCCTTGCTGCATCCTGAGCTGTCATTCCCATGCCTGGCCAAACACAGGAGGGAAAAAACAATAAAAACAGTTCTTCAAAAGTTACACAAGGGTTTTTATATCCACAAACTCGACAGAAGAAATGTTCATTAGAGACACACTTACAGTGCGTCCGGAAAGTATTCACAGTGCATCACTTTTTCCACATTTTGTTATGTTACAGCCTTATTCCAAAATGGATTAAATTCATTTTTTTTTCTTCAGAATTCTACACACAACACCCCATAATGACAACATGAAATAAGTTTACTTGAGGTTTTTGCAAATTTATTAAAAATAAAAAAACTGAGAAATCACATGTATATAAGTATTCACAGCCTTTGCTCAATACTTTGTCGATGCACCTTTGGCAGCAATTCCAGCCTCAAGTCTTTTTGAATATGATGCCACAAGCTTGGCACACCTATCCTTTGCCAGTTTCGCCCATTCCTCTTTGCAGCACCTCTCAAGCTCCATCAGGTTGGATGGGAAGCGTCGGTGCACAGCCATTTTAAGATCTCTCCAGAGATGTTCAATCGGATTCAAGTCTGGGCTCTGGCTGGGCCACTCAAGGACATTCACAGAGTTGTCCTGAAGCCACTCCTTTGAAATCTTAGCTGTGTGCTTAGGGTCGTTGTCCTGCTGAAAGATGAAACGTCGCCCCAGTCTGAGGTCAAGAGCACTCTGGAGCAGGTTTTCATCCAGGATGTCTCTGTACATTGCTCCAGTCATCTTTCCCTTTATCCTGACTAGTCTCCCAGTTCCTGCCACTGAAAAACATCCCCACAGCCTGATGCTGCCACCACCATGCTTCACCGTATGGATGGTATTGGCCTGGGATGAGCGGTGCCTGGTTTCCTCCAAACGTGACGCCTGGCATTCACACCAAAGAGTTCAATCTTTGTCTCATCAGACCAGAGAATTTTGTTTCAGTTTAGATGTCCGGCCAGCTCTAGGAAGAGTCCTGGTGGTTTCAAATTTCTTCCACTTACGGATGATGGTGGCCACTGTGCTCATTGGGACCTTCAAAGCAGCAGAAATTTTTCTGTAACCCCAGATTTGTGCCTCCAGACAATCCTGTCTCTGAGGTCTACAGACAATTCCTTTGACTTCATGCTTGGTTTGTGATCTGACATGAACTGTCAACTGTGGGACCTTCTATAGACAGGTGTGTGCCTTTCCAAATCATGTCCAATCAACTGAATTTACCACAGGTGGACTCCAATTAAGCTGCAGAAACATCTCAAGGATGATCAGGGGAAACAGGATGCACCTGAGCTCAATTTTGAGCTACATGGCAAAGGCTGTGAATACTTATGTACATGTGATTTCTCAGTTTTTGTATTTTTAATAAATTTGCAAAAATCTCAAGTAAACTTTTTTCACGTTGTCATTATGGGGTGTTGTGTGTAGAATTCTGAGAAAAAAAATGAATTTAATCCATTTTGGAATAAGGCTGTAACATAACAAAATGTGGGAAAAGTGATGCGCTGTGAATACTTTCTGGATGCACTGCATTTACAATCTCCTATATTTCTCTCATATCTGTGGTCCTGAGACACACCGTTAAAGAAAAGCAAAAAAACTGAAAGAATAAAAACGGCGAGTTCGTAATCCCACAATACAACCTTCTAGCCCCTTCTCTAATGAACCTCTCCACCCTCCTCCTGTCCCGGGAACCGCCACCCCTTACCACATCAATCATACCCCCGCTGTTAGTCCTCCGTGCTATACACTGCCTTCCCTCAATCGGACCCAACAGTCACTCCAAAAGGCTTTCAACCTGGCTGGGACGCTACTATATATTATACATATATATATACACATTGTGGCGGACGGTCAGGTCCCATGCCTGGCCGGGCCACCCCTTCACTACAAATTCAGGGGGAGCAACCCTGGACAGTGCAATACCTCCCCCTGGATGCTGGATGGCTGCCCCCCTGGGTTGGAGCGGTGCCTCAGCCTCCCATAAGGCTCCATGGGGGATGGAGTTCTCCACAGCCCTGTTTGGTTCTGCAGGCATCATCAGGCGGTGCTGCAGAAGGAGCAGCTGGCCCTTTATGGGCGCTGGTTTCATCACACCCGGAAGTGCAGCCAGATGTCGACAATCAACCACCGGGAGCACTTCCAGGTAACCATAAAAGGAGCCAGCAACCATCACTCAATGGCCAGAGTCAGGAGGAGGAGGACTAAGCTTGGTGAGGAATGATGGTGGAAGAAGAGAGTGTTTTGGTGGTGTAGTTTTGTGCTTGGGACTGTGCTGTGGCGGAGGGGTATTACGGGGAAGACGTGCTCTCCAGCTGAAGAAAAATAAAAAGATTCTTTATTTTATACGTGCCTCCTGTGTCAAATCTGTGTCGTGTCGGGCGCAATATAGCACCTTTTGTTACAACATATATACATACTGCATATATATATATATATATATATATATATATATATATATATATACATACATACATATACTGTCATATGAAAAAGTTTGGGAACCCCTGTTAATTCTTCGGATTTTTGTTTCTCATTGGCTGAGCTTTCAAAGTAGCAACTTCTTTTTAATATATGACATACCTTATGGAAACAGTAGGATTTCAGCAGTGACATTAAGTTTATTGGATTAACAGAAAATATGCAATATGCACCATAACAAAATTAGACAGGTGCATAAATTTGTGTACCCCTAACGAGATATGACATCAATACTTAGTTGAGCCTTCTTTTGCAAATATAACAGCCTCTAGACGCCTCCTATAGTCTTTGATGAGTGTCTGGATTCTGGATGGAGGCATTTTTCACCATTCTTCCATGAAATCTCTGTGCAGTTCAGTTAAATTTGATGGCTGCCGAGCATGGACAGCCTGCTTCAAATCATCCCATAGATTTTCGATGATATTCAAGTCAGGGGACTGTGACAGCCATTCCAGAACATTGTACTTCTCCCTCTGCATGAATGCCTTTGTAGATTTCGAACTGTGTTTTGGGTCATTGTCTTGTTGGAATATCCAACCCCTGCGTAACCAACTTTGTGACTGATGCTTGAACATTATCCTGAAGAATTTGTTGATATTGAGTTGAATTCATCCGACCCTCCACTTTAACATACACAGTCCCTGAACTAGCCACACAGCCCCACAGCATGATGAAACTTCCACCAATTTTTTTCATGGAATGCGGTGTTCTTCATCTGCCATTCAAGAACTTTTTGTTATGACCAAATAACTCAATTTTTGTCTCATCAGTCCAAAGCACTTTGTTCCAAAATGACTCTGGCTTGTCTAAATGAGCATTTGCATACAACAAGTGACAGTGTTTGTGGCTTGAGTGCAGAAAGGGCTTCTTTCTCATCACCCTGCCATACAGATGTTCTTTGTGCAAATTGCGCTGAATTGTAGAACAATGTACAGATACACCATCTGCAGCAAGATGTTCTTGCAGGTCTTTGGAGGTGATCTGTGGGTTGTCTGTAACCATTCTCACAATCCTACGCATATACTGCTCCTGTATTTTTCTTGGCCTGCCAGACCTGAGTTGGTTTAACAGCAACTGTGCCTGTGGCCTTCCATTTCCTGATTCCATTCCTTA
This sequence comes from Polypterus senegalus, assembly GCF_016835505.1. Taxonomy (NCBI): domain Eukaryota; kingdom Metazoa; phylum Chordata; class Cladistia; order Polypteriformes; family Polypteridae; genus Polypterus; species Polypterus senegalus. The sequence continues at coordinate 16,565,818 of NC_053166.1, read as the reverse complement.
CAGTTGAAACTGACAGTTTAAACCTCTGAGATGGCTTTTTGTAGCCTTCCCCTAAACCAGGAGACTCAACAATCTTTGTTTTCAGATCTTTTAAGAGTTGCTTTGAGGATCCCATGCTGTCTGTCACTCTTCAGAGGAGCGTCAAAGGGAAGCACAACTTGCAATTGACCACCTTAAATACCTTTTACCACTCATGATTTGACACTCCTATCTATGAAGTTCAAGGCTTAACGACCTAATCCAACCAATTTGGTGCTGCAAGTAATCAGTATTGAGCAGTTACATGCATTCAAATCAGCAAAATTACAAGGGGACCCAAATTTTTGCAGAGCCGGTTTTTCACATTTGATTTAATTTCATACAACTAAATACTGCTTCACTAAAAATCTTTATATATAAATAAACACACACAGACACTTTTTTTTCCAATATACAATTACATCATTACTGGGACCATAACCTATATCAGGTTGAAGAAAGGAAGCAGCCCTGGGTGGAACACAAATTTACCAAGGGGTAAAACACACCGCCACGCATAATGTACACATTCACTCAAAGTGTAGAAATTTGGAGCCTCCAGTTAGCTTAATATGTATATCTTGGCGTGTGGCAGGAAACCGAGTTACCTAGAGGAAAGCTATGCAGATGGAGGAAGAATGTGCAAACTCCACAGAAAACTATCAGGCAAAGAACTGAATCTGTATCCTTGAAGCATTGAGGCAGCAGTGCTAAACATTAAATTACAAAAAACAGATGTTACTTTAAAATCTCTTTATATGGTTTAGTATAGCAAGTGAACATCACATGGTAACCAGTGACAAATCTCAGTTCAAAATAAGGAAGACATAGTAATGAAATTTCGAAGGCTTACACACACAAACACCATAACACATACATGCATTGCATATACAGTATGAAATAACAAATAACTGATGCCTCCAGTTTACTAAAACAGCACAGCTTCTTTGTACTGGTATGTAATGGAAAAGCCACCATAATAAAATCTGATATATTTTTTTCCAAACTGAGGTAATAATCACCATAAAAAGGCCCAAAATGTGGAATGGCAATTACAATTTTCAAGTTTTTTGGTTAAAGGTGTTTGTTGCAATCATTCTGATAAGCAAAAAAATCATTAATGAGATCTTAGGTTAATTAAAATGATTTTCCTAATTTGCGGATTTTCAAACTAAAAATAATTTGCACCCTGTGACCCTGTATTGGATTATACAGGTTTTGAGAATATTATGTTATGTTGTGTTATATTGCAAAACATCTGTATGCTTCTTTTGCATAGTTTAGTATATCATACTGCTTAGCAGAAGCATGTCTTGCTTTCACCATTTTTTTTTTGAAAATTGCCTTAAAAGATAGCACTGTGCAGCATTAAGGACAAGACTGTGCCACAGGGCACAAGTTTTCACCTTCCTACAGTAAATAAATTAAAGAAAAGCTCTTAGCAATCACCTTACGCTTATACAGTGCAGCACTAATATCAATAATCATTCAAAGTACATTTTCTGGATTTCTTAGCTCAGCAAATATAGAGAAAATAAGATCTTTATAAATACCAACCGTGAATGCAAAAAATAAAATAATAAGTTGGAAAATCAGGTCAGAAGAGCACTTATATTTTACACTGCTTCCTGGGTTTGCTTATTCTTGTGTTACCTGGTTGGGTATTCCTATATTTTATTTGGTTTTCCTCTGACATCCCAAAGGTTTGTATATTTGAGTTAACGGAGTTCCAGATGTTTCCATAAAATGTGTCCCATAACCCCACCCAGGACAGGTAACCCACTGGTTCTGAAATAGATCAAAGGGTTGGAGAACAATAGGCAGGTGGATGTTTCAGGCAAGCCTGGTAACTGGTAATATTCCAACAACACAACTTTCGACTCCGTTCATTTTTTTTTTTTATTTGATTTGTTATATACTATATTAATCCCTGAGGGAAAATTGACATTTCTCATGACCTTTGGGATTCATCAATCAGTCCACAATAAAAACTGTGACTGCAATGCTACTGTATCAGATACTATATAGGGGCATAGATTTAATCTTAATGTAGTTAATACAACTAAATGAATTTGATCTGACCTATAGAATTTTGCTTTTAAGTATTAACTTTTGTTCTTAAGTATAAAATAAAGGACAATTAACACATAGGACTTACAATGGGCATTGTCTGATAACAGTTTAAAAATATAGCATCAGGCCCAAACAGATTTTAATATAGTATGACTGATGGTTTAAAGATGTATTATAATGATGTCTCTTGTACAAAGATTTTACCATACTTCAAACAGATGAACTAAGGCAGGCTCTGGATATTGCATCTGCAGGTAAAAGACTCAGATAATGGCTGTGCTTTCGCTCTGAACACATATGAACACCTCAGATGACATGCTAGTACAACACGTGCAAGGCACCAATGAAAAATTAATTTGTCTAATTTCAGAAAGCCTGCTACCATTAAGTTTTGCTTTTGAAATATGCATAATGCACAGTGGCCTATCAACAAAAACTCTCTTCAAGTTTTTTCTAATTGTCAAATATAATTTTATACACAGTACAATGTGTAGTGCAATAGTTGCTAAGCTCCAAGGCTGTGCATTAGAAGAAAATAAAAGACAATAAACAAGACTCTAGAACATAAAAAAATCAATGTACAATGGAAGCATTATATTAATATTATAAAAATATATAAATAATAGAGTACTGTGTAGCTCTAAGTACTGTCATCATCTTCGATAAATATTGTAAGACAAGAAGCAAACACGAAAAAGATTTGAGATGTCTGCACCCCCGTATAATGAAAAATAAACAAAAAGACAATGTTCTTTTCAAAAAGATAACAATGATGCTTTCTCAGACAGGAATCCAATACAGAACTGACTAAAAGATGTCTCTACTCCTGGTTATATGGGTTTCTGGTAGAAAGGTATGGGTCCAGGAGGGCAGACAACAGAAGAGAGGTCAGTGATGGAACGGATGCAAATCTCTGCATAGTGAGGAAGAGAGAAGGCATTCACACACAGCACCAATCCCTTGTTCTCCGGATAACTACCATCATCAGAGCCCTTTATCTGCTTACTAAGTGCACACTGATGACAACATAGACTGTAGAAAGAAACTCCTCTTCCTCTGTCCCTCTGAACTGGTCTTAAGGCAGCAGTAGCATATCCCTAACCACACCAAAGAGAAGAGGTCATTGTTGGAATGGTGGGCATCTCTGATAATTTTCTTTGCCCTAATCCGACATTGCTTCATACAGACTTCCAGGAAGTTAGAGAGTGCAGAGCCTTGCGATCCTATTGTGTAGTGCTGCCAAAATGGTCTGTCAGAATACTTCCAGTGATGGATAGAGAAGTTTTTTTAGTATCTGGGAGGGCAAACTAAAATCCTTGAGGCATATGAGGTGGTAAAGATATTGTCGCGCCTTCTTTAACCGAGGTGTCAATGTGTATTGGACATATGTTATGCATGAGTATGATGTACGAGGTGTGACAATTTAATTCCATGAATGGCCGCGTAGTGTCACTCGTAATGTAATTGTAGCGAAATCACACGAGTATTCGTGTTTGAAGATGTTTGAATGAATACATGCATAAATCGCAAGCTGATAGAGCCAGTTGTTAGTTAGTTATTGGGACGGTAATAGATATCTAGAGTGTAGACTTTGGCATAAAAATGGGTGATCAAAATTTAGAGCAACGTATTAATTTTCATTTTTTTTATGAAAATCGGCAAATGAGCTACTGAAACATTTCAACTGTTGCAAGTGGCAAATGGTGAAGATACTATGAAAAAGTCAATTGTGTTTGAGTGGCATAAGAGGTTCAAAGACGGGCGGCAATATGATGTGACGGAGCATGCAATGGAAATCCCCGGGCTCACCACACCCAAAAAAAACATGCATGTTGTGCTCATAGTTTAAGACCATGCTGGTGTGTTTCTTCAATCACAAGGGAATGGTCCACCAAGAATTTATTGAACAGGGACAAACATTCAACCAACAATGCTATTTAGAGTTAATAAAGAGATTACGAGATTCTTTTCAAAGAAAAAGACCTAAGTTGTGGACTGACAAGTGGATCATTCATCATGACAATGCGCCAAGTCACAATGTTCTCACTGTGAGAGGATTTCTGGCCAAAAAAGCGATTACCCAATTAGATCGTCCTACCTATTCACCTGACATAGCTCCCTGTGATTTCTGGCTATTTCCAAAATTAAAAACTGCGCTGAAAGGACGAAAATTTTCTAATATAATTGATATCTAACAGAATGTGAGACAGCTGCTCAACAGTATTTCAGAAAATGAGTTCCAGGCCTGCTTCCAGAAATGGGAACGCCATTTAAGTCAGTGTATAGATGCACAAGGGGAGTACTTTGAAGGCAACAGTAGCCACCAGTGTACAGTTTCACATGTATATTATTTTTTAAAAGGTGCATTCCGGGAATTAAATTATCACATGTAATATGTGATATAACAGTACACACATTTCTGACTAATGCTCGGGGTTGTCTGTGACAAGGTTACAAATCCCTATGCACCTTATAGCACTATGGAGCTCACATGACATGGAGGAGAAAAGAAACTGACACACTGGGAGCACAGCCAAAATGTTACTGATTGTTATAAGGTATTTAGGGCTAATGGTCCGAAATTTGGATGGGGGCTTAGGTACCCAAGCACAGTTAAAGTACCTGAAAATTTTCCTAAAGTCCTATTTTACTACTGATATAGCCTGTTTAATAATAATAATACATTTTATTTATATACATTTTATTTATTTATATAGCGCCTTTCCCATGCTCATGCTCACTTGATATACGCAACCAAAAGCAAAAAATTTGTTGAAGTCAGCACCTGCAATAAGTTGACACTTTGTTAAGTCCATCTTCTTGAAAGCACAATCCAAACAGTAGATCATAAGTCTGCAGACAGGGTCAAATTGTTTATTTGTGTGATCTAAGCAGTTTGGACTGGGGTATGATTGTTGGTGCCAGACGTGATAGGCCCAGTATCTCAAAAACAACAACCTTCCTAGTATTTTCACACATTCAAGTCTTAAGAGTTTACAGAGCATGGGCTGAAAAACAGAATATCCAGTGAGAGAAAACATGTTGTTGATGCAAGAGGTAAAATGACAATGACCAGAATTGTTTAAACTAATAGAAAACGCACAACTCAATTAACAGTACTTTACCACAGTGGTGTAAAAGCCTGCTATTTCTGAACACAATGAAATGGATGGGTTGCAAAAGCAGAAGATTACTCTGAGTCTCACTGTCGCTAGCAATGCTACAGTGGTCATTTCTGATCATATGCATATCCCTTTATGTCACAGTCTACCTTTTTTTAAAATGGATGCGTCCAGCAGTTTAATGCAGGATGTCACAAATCACGCATTATTGCAAGCTGGTTCCAAGATCATTAAAGTGACTTCAGTTTCCTCTAATTTTTCTCAATAATTCCCAGATGGCAGCCCAAAAGACCACTTTTTGGGATGAAATGAAACAGATGGTCTACAGCATTAATGTGTGGTTAAAAAAATCCAGTGATTTAAAATCGTAACATCACACTACGAGACCTTGAGTCAGAGAGCATGTCAAACTTAACAAATGCAGTTGCTGGATTGTTTAACGAGGGAATCACAGGAGATGGCAGATTACACAACTGCCTCAGCCTACTTTCAAATCTTTACAGTATCGTAAGCTCATCACATTTTGACAACCGATTATCATACTGGTTGACAGTGCAATTGCTGTACGAATGTTTGTTAGGTATAATGAGTTCAGCCGAAGTCTTGGCCATTCTTTTACCTTTTATCATTCATTTATGGTATGAAAACATTAAACCAGAATGTCCAGTTTCTTTCCCTAGAGCTTCACTGTATGCATTGTACTTCCAGCCGAATGGTTATTGGTTGTCAATTTCTGCTACCCTAAGACCTAAATTTTTTTTTTTAGATCCACCATGGTAGAAAGATTCTCAGTGTCCAATGCTTTGCTGAAATAGTATCTTAGAAAAAACATGACATATCCAACTGCCCAGAATTTTAAAACACACTCACCAGCCACTTCATTAGGTACCGCTTACTAGTACTGGGTTGGACCCCCTTTTGTCTTCAGAACTGCCGTTAATTGTTCATGGCATAATTTCAACAAGGTGCTGGAAACGTTCCTCAGGGATTTTGGTCCATATTGACATGATAGCATCACACAGTTGTTGTAGATTTGTCTGCTGCACATCCATGATGTGAATCTCCCATTCCACCAAATCTCAATGATGCTCTAATGGATTAAGATCTTGTGACTGTGGAGGCCATTGAGTCCAGTGAACTTATTGTCATGTTCAAGAAAGCAGTCTGAGATGACTGGAGTTTTGTGACATGGCGCATTATGCTGCTGGAAGTAGCCATTAGAAGACTGGTGAACTGCGGTCATAAAAGGATGGACATGGTCAGCAACAATACTGAGGTAGGCTGTGGCATTTATATGGTGCTTATCTGGTACAAAGAGGGCCCAAAGTGTGCCAAGAAAATATCCCCCACACCATTACACCACCAGCATCAGCCTGAATCATTGATACAAGGCAGGATGAATCCTTGCTTTTATGATGATGTGCGTGGGTTTCCTCTGGGCGCTCCGGTTTCCTCCCACAATCTAAAGACATGCAGGTTAGGTGGATTGGCGATTCTAAATTGGCCCTAGTGTGTGCTTGGTGTGTGGGTGTGTTTGTGTGTGTCCTGCGGTGGGTTGGCACCCTGCCCAGGATTGGTTCCTGCCTTGTGCCCTGTGTTGGCTGGGATTGGCTCCAGCAGACCCCCGTGACCCTGTATTTGGATTCAGCGGGTTAGAAAATGGATGGATGGATGGACAACAAATTCTGACCCTAACATTGAATGTTTCAGCAGAAATCAACACTTGTCAGACCAGGCAACATTTTCCCAATCTTCTATTGTCCAATTTTGGTGAGTCAGTGTAAATTGTAGCCTCAGTTGCCTGCTCTTAGCTGACAGGAGAGGCCCCTGGTGTGGTCTCCTGCTGCTGTAGCTCATTTGCTTCAAGGTTCGACATGTTGTTCATCTAGAGATGCTCTTCTATGCATACTTGGGGATAACGAGTGCATATTTGAGTTGCTGTTGCCTTCCTATCAGCTCGAACCTGTCTGGCTATTCTCCTCTGATATCAACAAGACATTTTTTTTTCCATTTTATTGATTTTAAAGAGGAAGGCATAAGAGAAGATTTATGGATGTGGTGAGAGAGGACATGCAGGTAATGGGGGTGATAGAGCAAGATGACGAGGACAAGAAGATATGGAAAAAGATGATCCGCTGTGGTGACCCCTAACGGGAGCAGCCGAAAGAAGAAGTCAAGTTTAACAAAACTAGGTTTGAAACAAACAAACTAGGCCAACAGAGTAAAACTTTAAACTAGTAAAAATAAGTAAATAGATAAATTAATAAATGAATAAAAATAAATAAAATAAAAAAGAGGGGAGAGAATCAGCTTCCTAAATTTAAACACTTATTCTAAAATGTTATTGATTAGATCCTGCCAGGTTCTGAAAAAGTTTTTTACAGATCCAATAAGTGAGAATTAGATTTTGTCCAAATGCAGATAATATATATAACATCAATTACCCACGGACTTAAAATAGGTGAGTTAGGATTCTTTCAGTTGAGCAAGACAGGTCTACGTGCCAATAGTGTGGTAAAGGCAATTCCAGTTTGTTTGTCCTTCTCCACTTTAAGCCCCTCTGGAAGTACCCCAAACACAGCTGTTATTGGATTAGGAGGGATTGGTACACCAAGGCTGTCTGAAAGGCATTTAAAGATTTTGGTCCAAAATGATGTTAATTTGGTGCACACCCAGAACATGTGGCCCAATGAGGGTGGTACTCAATTGCAACGTTCGCAGATTGGATCTTGCCCTGGAAACATTTTGGACAGTTTTAAGCGAGATAGATGTGCTCGATATATAATTTTAAGTTGAATAATTGTATGCTTTGCCTATATGGAGCTTGTCAACAAGGCATTTTCGCCCAGACAACTGCCGCTGTCAGAAATGTCAAAAGTAGTCTGTCAGGAGTGCCAGATGTTTAAAAGGGATAGTTGTAGTAAGTGACAATTCAATTTAACAAAACACTGGGAAGGAACTTCATTCATTCATATCATTACTTATACTCTATTCTCAAACACATACACTATATACTGCAATTTTGTGTCACACAGGATAAAAGCAGGTTTAGAAAATGGATGGATTGCATACTGAAACACATACACTGCGTACTGAAATTACTACTAAGAATTTATCTCATAAATTGTACACTGAGATAGACACCTAATCTAATGAAATGCATACAGTGTATATGGCAAGTTTTATTTCATACTCTCTATAGTAAAACACACACACACTATACGAAGATTATGACTCAAGCACTACATACATTTCAGAGTGTCATTTTACTGAATTGACTTTAACAGACTTTAGATTAGTTTGAAATCATTTCATCTGCTAGATATTGGCTGAAAAATCAAGGATGTTGTGATTTCTGTGTACTGTGGTATAAGTTTAGAACAGTTTCAACAGTGTCTTAGATGGCATCTCATAACATTTTTCTTAAACTTTCTGTGGTACTTCTTGACCCACATTTGTGATCTTCTTTAACTGCGCGTTTCTGAAAGTTTTTTTGCTTTGCTTCTTTTGCTTCTTGGCTGCCAGTGTTTCTGCTTTAAGTACATTCTTCTTTAATATTTGTTTTATTAAAATACCTTAAATTTACTTTAGTTTATGTTTTGAATTTAGTACCTAGTGTCAAGGATGTCTGGGGACACTGCCCGGCCGGGACGCCTGGATAGTCCCCGATATGGACAGTATTACTCCTCGGCCACGAGAGGGCAGCCACCCGGGCCTATCTGGGGGCCACAAGGAGGGACCTGGGACGTTCCTGAGAGAACGTGGCCACCGCCAGGGGGCGCCCGGACAGTGAGGGAATCCTGGATGGCAGCACTTCCACCACACCAGGAAGTGCTGCCGGAGATACTTCCAAGAAGACCCGGAGTGCTTCCAGGTGCTTTCCTGACACTTCCGAAACAGCAGGAAGTGACATCAAGGGGAGCACCTGGGGCTCATCCGGGCCATGATAAAAGGGGCCGCCTCCTTCTAGCAGACGAGCCAGAGTTGGGAGAAAGGAGACAAAGCTTGTGAGGAGGAGGAAGGAGGTCAAAGAGAAAGAAAGAGAAAAAGAAGAAGAGAAAGAGGAAGAAAGCAAGAGAGTTGGTGAGAGAAGGCATTGTGGTGCAAAGGAAAATAAAGGAGTGTGTTTTATACATCCTGGTGTCCGTCTGTCTGTGTCTGGGGGTACGATTTCCACACTATGTTTACTGCTTGTGTATATGTTGACTTTTGCTAAGCTACAAAAAAAAAAACAATTTCTGAACAATGACACTTTTTTCAGATTTATTTTTGAAAATGAAATAGAATGTTTTAACATGGGGTTTATTTCACTTTGGCTGAAATGACTTTGGGATAAAACTCTCTGTATTTTAATCTGTACATCCACAATCCCAGTTATTAGAGAATAAGATATGAAATCCCAGAAGCATTGGGACCAGGCCAAAATTTTGCACAAAGTGACATTCACTTGAGCAAGGGGACATTAAAGCTGCCAGTTAGCCCACCAAAGTCAACCAATAAATATGTTTAATTAGATTTTTTTTTTTTTGTATTGAATCTCAAGCAATACTCATTATACTGAATCTCAGAATCTGCGAACCACACCATATTTTCTTTAGTCACCATCTTAGATTAGATCAGATAAACTTTATTAATCCCATTGTGAAATTCAGATTCATACAACAGAAGAAACATAAAAAAAACAAAGATAAAGACTCACAGAACAGATAGTAAGCCAGTTAAATCAATCAATCGATAAATAAATAAATCAAAATAAACTTCATGAATAAATAGGTGGGAAGCATTGAATTGTCTGATAGCAGTGGGCAGAAACAAAACCCAGAAGTGCTTCTTAGTACACCACAGTGGACTGAGCCTGCGGCTAAAGTGCTCCAAGATAGTGCCTCATGGAGGGGATGTAGGGGGTTTGTGATGATGGCATCCAATTTTGCATAATTGAATAATTAATTTAAAAAATACCTGAATTTTGAATCGAACTTTTCAGCTGTAGTTAACAAAAAACCTTTCTTTTTTGTCAATCATCACTATAGGTTAATAATACCACTGTATTGTTCCTCAAGAATTCTGTTGAACTGGTGCAACAATTTTTTATTAAATTAAATACTTTTATTAGAAAAAGGAAATATAAAAGTTCAATATACCAAAGCTAAATCCGAATCCATACCCATATATCATATTATGACTGGACTACACTGAATTAATCTCCCTTCACATCCATTTTTAAAACCTGGACACTAATTACCAAGCTCTAAAATATGACTCCCTACAACACTAGTATTTACTGATGATCCCATAAAAACCTTTTAAATGTCTGCATTCTCCCTCAGATTGGTCTTCTGAGCACAATGTTTTCAGTAAATCTATAAAAAAAAAGTTTCAAGTTAGGCTAATTTAGGATTTTGAAGTGCAAGTTGTTTCTTATGGAGGCGCACATGGCTAACCTTGAACAGTCATTCCACTTTGTTGCAGACTCTGCCTAGAATTGTTCCTTTTAAATGAAGACTGAAGATCTGCCTTTCCCCATTTGTATTAAATGCTGTTCCAGCATTCAATTATTTTTAAACTGACTGTACTTAAATGTGCGTATGCTGACTTTACTGTACTGTCTATCACTTCTTATCAACAATCAACTCGTAGGTACATTTAGTTTCATAATCTGACTGGCTGCCAGGAAATTTACAAAGCTTTATCCCACGTCATTCAACTAATTGTCTTTATTGAGCTACTTTTTTATTTTTTGTTATTGTTTTATTGTTTCTGCCACTGTTTTGTACAGCTCTGCCAAAATTTAACAGATTTTTCTAATTATTGGCACAGGCTCTATACCTAATAATATAGACTTGTCTTAATAATCCCTTCATTTTAGTGTAACACCAAAAATGTCTTTCTGGCAAACTAAATAAACTACAATTTTGCAAAAAATTTTCTATGTGTTTTTCAATGCAATTGGTGTGTGTTTTACTGTAAAATAAAAAAATAAACTTTTATTAACTAAAGCTGATAGAGTATTCTTATCTCAAACTTAATGCAAAGATTTATTTAATGATTCCATGAGTAATCAGTAGCAGATATTTAGATGACAGTAATTCTGAGGCATACTGTAGATAAACTCCCATAGGAATAAAAAAACAAATCTCCCAAATAACGTTTTGGCTTCTCCTAGACAACAATGAGATCACAACATGTTGTGTTGTCTTATGCTTCTCAGATTTTTGTCCTGAGATAAAATACCCCAGTGTCCTCCTAAGTGTCTCCTCTTAAGTTTCTGCAGAGATCTCAGCAAATTCACACAATGGGCTCAGATCTTCCAAGCCAAGTCTTGACATGTATTTTACAATTTGAAAGTATTTGCACTGCATGATGGTGAAATGTACAGAAGGTTGTTTGTGGTAATAAAACCCTTTACTATGGTTAAAAAACTGTAGTTCTTACTTTTTAATAGTATTACTAGTTGCTCTGATTTATATTGATGTTCACCATTTAGTTTATCCTCATTCTGGAAGAAAAGACATGCAGTGTGGGATAGCAGTTAAGACTTTTGGACTTCAAACCCTAAACCTGTGGGTTCAATCCCTGCTACTGGCAAGTGTCAGGCCGCAAAAAAGACATTTCACCCGCCTGTGGTCCAGTTGGAAAAAACAAAAGAAATAGAACCGGTCATATATATTGTAAGTCAACAATAAGTAAACAATATGAAGTCTTGAAAGAGATTAAAACAAGACTAGAATGAGATCTCACAAAATACCAAATTTTCAATTTTGACTCCTTTAACCTCAGCTGTACCTCATGTCTCCTTTTTAGTCTAAAGCTGTTTCTCCTGAGGAATTTTAGTAGAAACACGTGTGGCAAAATTGATTCTTAAAAGAAACATAAATGAGAACCCGCTTTAAGTCTCATGAGCCATTTGTGCAGTGAATTTATAAGACAATTCTAAATTTATAAGACAAGGGCTATAAGACAATTCTACTTGAACAACTTACTCATTAAAGAGTTTAAAACAGTTGTTTATATATTAACATATGTGCTGTGGAGGATTAAGTAACTCACTCAACATTACACAGGGCATCTGTGGTGGGCATTGAACTGGCAGCCTCCCATTTTGTAGCTGAATACCCGAGTATTTAGGGAGTCTTTACATTGCTGATTCATCATATAATGCTAATTAGATGTTTTTTTATTATTATGAATTGATGAGTTGACTGCTGTAGTTACTAGGCCACACAGAATATATTCCATGCATTTAAAGTAGGCCACATGTTCTTTATTAATTATACTAAAGTGTTTTACCTCACATTCACAGTCTACAAACATCAACCATATAGACTGTTAATGTGAAAATGGTAGCAGGGGAAAACTCGCAATGGATGCATAAAATAAAATATAGTTTTTATTTCCCCATTATCAATTGTCTTCATTTTTGAAAGCATAATGTGAAAATATTGTATAAAAGTAAGGATAATGCATAAAGAATCATAAAGCAGAGTTTTCAAAGATGATATAATGCAGAAACATATAGTATATTTTAGTAATTATTTTATTTGGGGAGTTTATTAAAGACAGAGTACCTCTGGATTAGAAAAGTGGGATAAAATACGTAATCTTCCCATGCATCAAAATCAAAGCAATATGATCTAAAATGGTACTTTCATATTTGCCATTGTCTCTATTTGAAACCAATACTCTTCGGTATATTTATTGTTAAACTGCAACATATAAAGTGTTTTTTGTGTCATTTTTTTAAACAACACCTTTTAAAGACTGTAATTACAGTACAATCTATAGATTTATAACATATAAACATTCATACAATTTGAACCACATACAGTACAGAGGACATGTTTATTCCACCTTTTACATCAGTCATTTATGTCCCAAACAGCTGTCTGGAGTTTCTGGGGGATGGTATAGATAAAATAAGATTACAATAAAGTACTGTATGCTTTTGTTCAGAATCCATTATGCACCATTCTAAAAGCTATTAGCGAATTCCAGGTTGGTCTTCACACTTGGGTCAAAATCATTAAGTGGTAGATGATAGCATACCATTGAGAGAGCACTTACTTCCCTGATACTAATAATGGAAAATCTCTGGCATTAAAGTCATTTACCATGCAACTGATACTGTACTTTTTATTTATTAATGTACTTTGGATAAATTACCATGCCATTTGAATTTAATATTTCACACAAACACCAATAACTGTCTATACAGAAATCCTTTGCAAGCAATATTATTATTACATTTTAGTGCACATAAAATGTATCCAATAAACTCTACTTATATTATTTTGAATTACTTGGTGTAATATCAGCATCCCCTTCTAGAAATGTATTGATAAATTTAAAAAGTAATAAAAAGAATGTTCAAAAAAAAGGCAAGCTACTTCCTCATGTGCACAATAAATATATAAAACAAAAACAAGTGAAAAGTACTGTAACTGCCAAGGGATAAATCCTTATGTGTGTTATGTCTTGTACGTCACTTTATGTAGGTTAAGGTCTCCCAAAGTGAATATATAGGAAGTAAGATGAAGACTGGTTCCTTCTATGACATCTAATCTTTTTGATTCATTTTCCTGGGAAAGCATCATCAATGTCTTAGTGGAGAATGCAGAAGTTACCACATTTTCACCTGCATACATTTGCAAACTTTCTGTAACAGTCTGACATTTTTTTTTTGAGTTCCAAAACAAGCACAAATACTAAATCATATATATATATATATATATATATATATATATATATATATGTATGTACTGTATATATATATATATATATATATATATATATATATATATATATATATATATATATATATATAACTATAATTGTATTTATTCATTTATTTATTTATAGTAGTATACACACCAAATAATTACTACAGCAGAAGCCCATCTCAATTGCAGAAAATGATTTGTAAATTTATTAAGCATAATTTTTGTTTTCTCACTGTAAATGTATGTTTTCCTTTCAAATCCTTTTGTGCCATTTAGTATACATGTGTGTCAAGTGAACACCTTCCCGGCTCTGGTAGGGTAAGAGGTTCCACCCTGGGACAAGAAGAGGGTGCTGACACTAATGTTATCTTCTCCTTCCTCCTCCACTGCCAAGAAAAGATGTCCAAGAAAGATGACCAACTCCGCACCACCACCAAGAGGAAGCCCCCCTCACACTTTCTGGTTTCAGATCCAAAAAGCTGAACCATTCCTGGAAGGTGGTGTCAGACACCCATCTGGCACTTGTGAAGGGCAGAGCTCCTGAATGCTTGCCCTTGTATTTTTTTTCAGCCACCTCTCAGCTCTCTTTGATAGTGGACACAAAAGAGGACATGTAGCAAAACTTCTCTAAAGTACTTTAAATAACATGTATTCAATATACCACAATCTCCCTACTTAAGACTATCTATAGAAAAATAAAAACATAAAATTATTCAGAAATAGGAGGAAATGAAACATTATAGGCTAAGGTGTTAGCTCATTTCTTTTAAAATGTAAATGTTCATCTGCTGCTTGCTATGTGTGATCTCATGATCCCAATCCCCTTACTGACAGCCCTTTTCTTGTCTGCTCTGCACAATGCATTCACTGAATGATCCACAGGCAAACATTGACTGACTTCCGCAAAGCAATGTTGTGAATCTAATTCATGACCAGAATTGTCACTTGTTAAACAGTATCAGACCTTCCCGACAATATCCCTTGATCATTTGTAGTGTCACAACTATACGTTTTTCTGTGTACTGAGCAAAGTTTGGCTTATTTTTGAAAGTACCTCATGTACAGCATAAATGCAGATAAAATGAAGTATATATCAATCATCCAGCAAATCAGTCCATTCATGCCATCCTTTTTCGTAATCCATTAAGCTCATTACACTGTCGGGAGAATCAGTAGGCTATCCTTGCAGCATTTGGACAAAGTATAAATCAGCCATAGGCTACATTCGCGTCCATAACAGTATTTAGTAATTTAATACACATTTAAAAAAAATCAATCAGTAAATTACTGGACACTTATCAAAAGAGACATGTAAATCACAATCCATATTTCTCTACTGGCATGTTATGACAATCACTCAGGGTCATGTTGAGGTTGAATGGTGGGAAGACCAGCACTTATGCGGTTTTACTGTACAATTTCTTAAGACATTAGGGCACAATGCATATTCTTAAATACTGTATATTTTTTCAGAAAGTTTCATTTGAAATATTGATTGTTTTGCTATACATTATCCTCTATATGCCTTTTTTATGTGAACTCATATTAGACAGAAAATACAAGAACAAATGATTACTCAAATGATCTGTGATCAAATCAAGGTAAATAAAATTGGATCGCCAATATTGAATGATGAAAAAAAAGGTCATCATTTAGAGTGTACTAAGAAAAATGAACATTGTATTTAGGTCAAACATATTATTAAACTGATGTGTTAGAGCAGACAAAGAGCCAACATATTCTTTGCAGTTTTTAATCTTTTTGGATACGCGTGGTTGGGATGAGCACAAAATGATTATTGACAGTTTAAAATGTATTAGAACAGAGACAGTGGTCTGTCTCTTTAAGCCTTAGACTGATCTCTAATGACACTACGCTTCATTGTGTCATGGCTATATGGTATTTCACATTAAAAATAAATCTCTAAGTAGTCCAGATAAGCTAATTCAATTAACATGACGACTTACATAAAAAAATTCAGATTTTAAATGTAGCAAGCAATATTCTTTATAACCAACCTGCCTTTTGCTCAACAAAATATTCATTCATTGATTTGTTTCAAATGATCCTACTTTTCTCAACTCCATCTATCCCTTATTACGAAAAAAATGTCACCTGAAACATGACTTTCTGTACATATGTAATTATGTTCTGTAAATGCATGATGTGGTGCAGTTTATAATAGGTATGTAATTGATAGTGTTCTTCTTGCAGAATCCTGTAGAGTCATAATGCGATTTTCTTTACACTTTTTAACCTTTTTAGCAGAAATGAAAAGTTGCCAGAGTAACACTAAACATACAGTATAATTAATACCGCAATTATTCACAGCTTTCTTTAAACCTAAGCAGTAATTATTAAAAATGATTACAGTGTAGGAAGTATGTATGTTGGTAATAAACTACTGAAATGTACCCAAAATTGTAAAAAAAATAATAAAATATATATATATGTGTATATATATATATTAAATTCTGATTCTTAAAGAGTACTTTTAAAATAATGTATATTTTTTGTGCATAGAACATTAATCATGGATTATAACCAGCATGGGCATTACAAAGTAAACTACATGAAATCAAAGTTTTTATTGCTTATAACTAATACAAGTAAATGTAATAATATAATATCATGAGGAATCAGTTCCTCCATATTATTTAGTAGTTACAGAAGGGCTTAGTATTCTGAAACCAACAGGAAGTCATTATAAAATCTGTATTTACCTTCTCTGCTGGGAACTCCAAAACGATGATACACAACTACAGGAATTTAGTGAAAATTGGGAACATAATAATGTTTTAATATAAATTTTAAAAGATCTTTGGGAGAATGCTTTAGGATACAAAAAATGTAAAAAAGCAAATATCCAGTTTCGCCACAGTAAAGCTTGTCTAGCATATAACATTTGCAGCTCTCATGTGCATTGTAAGAAAAAACAATTGGCATGGACCAGAAAACATTTTATAGGCCTAGGATATGACCTTTAGTGATTCTGTAATAGGCATGTATGCTGAAAAAACATGCTTTCCACAAGTGGTTTTGTGTTCCTACAATATCTTAGATGATGCATACAAAATAAATGAACATGGTATGTATGTTTTTTCATTTACAGTTAACTGAAAAAAAAATGGCCGTTTGTCATTAGATAATCAAATCCAATGAAAACCTTTTATATACACTCACTGAGCAAATTACTACAAACACCTGTATACCTGCTTATCCATTTAAATTATCTAATCAGCCAATCATGTGGCAGTAGCATAATGCATAAAATTTTGCAGTTGCAGGTCAGGAGATCGAGGTAATATTCATACCAAACATCAGAATGTGGAAAAAATGTGACCTCAGTGATTTCATCTGTGGCATGGTTGTTGGTGCCAGGTGGGCCTGTTTGAGTATATCTCCTGGGATTTTCATGGACAACAGTCTCTAACGTTTACTCAGAATAGTGCCAAAAACAAAAAAACACCTAGTGAGTGACAGTTCTGTGTACAGAATTGCCTTCTTGATGAGAGAGGTCTGAAGAGAATGGCCAGACTGGTTTGAACTGACAGAAAGGTTACACGGTAACTCAGATAACCACTGAGTACAACTGTGGTGAACAGAAGGCACAACAGGTTAAACCTTGAGCTACAACAGCAGAAGACCATGTCATGTTCTACTCATGTCAGACAAAAACAAAAAGTTCAGGCTGCAATGGGCACAGACTCACCAAATCAGTTGAAGAGTGGAAAAACGTAGCCTATTCTGATGAATTTCGACTTCTGCCGAGACACACATATAGTACACTGCAAACGCCATGAATCCATGCACCCAACATGCCTTGGCTCAACAGTCCAGGCTTGTGGTGGTGGTATAATTGTGTTGGGAATGTTTTTGTGGACACACTATGGGCCTGTTAATTCCAATCAATCTTCAATTGAATGCCATAGCTGATTTAAATGTTCTTGCTGATCATGTGCATCCCTTCATGGCCATAACTGGCCCATCTTCAAATGGCTACTTCCAACAAGATAATGCATCATGTCACAAAGCCATCTCAAACTGGTTTCATGAACGTGACCATCCATTCAGTGTTCTTCATTGGTCTTCTCAGTCACCGGATCTGAATCTAACAGAACACCTTTGGGATGTGGAAGAAGGGGAGACTCGCAGCAAATCTGAAGAAATTTTGTGACACAGTCACGTCAACTTGGTCCAGAAAATCAAAGGAGTATTACCAACATCTTGGGGAATCTGTTCCATGAAGAACTGAGGCAGCTCTGAGAGCAAAAGGAGGCACTAACCCAGAATAAGTATAGTGGTCCTAAGAATTTGATCAGTGAGTGTATATGGTTGTCTGTGCTTACTGTGAACTACAGAGAGATCTGATAATTAGTAATCACAAGTTAAAACACTACTCCATAGATAAGAACAGTTGAATGATTTTAATGTAAACAAGCCAATGTGACCTATCAGCTAATCCACAGGGTTCAATCAATGCTTCGGGGTTATCATTAGCAACTCACCTGGCCTGACTGGATTTTAAATAAAACTACTAACATCCTGTATATTTATTAACATATGCATCTGTATTGTGACTTGATAGCTACAAAAATATTCAACGTAAATTAAGCCTGATAAAAAAATCCACCCATTTTTGAACATAGAAAGACAATACAACGATACAATAAAAAACAGCGTATTGTAGACATGGTTGATGGCACAACTTCAGGGACATTTAAATCTCACCTGGAAGTTAATTTATATACAGTAATCTAGGTGAATAAGATGGGCAGGTGATTCAGGCTGAATGGCCTGTTCTCATCACAATTGCGCCAATGTTTTACTGTTGCTGTACTCTGTGGTGTCAGGAAAGGCATATGGCCTTACAAATCACGCCGAAACCAATAAAACATCGACCCCACAAAAGTGTGAAAAGATGAAGAGGAAGAAGAAGATGACTTTGTACTTGATAATATTATATGATATTCAGTAACGTACTGTGCAGTGAGAAATATTTTCCAGATTCCATCCATCAAAATATGCCCAACTTTTTTGTCAATGTACTTTTCACAGTATGGTAAATGCGCTCTTTGTATTTTGTATATGTTGTATTTGTATAACTGATACACGGGTGATAGACATGTAATCTATTTAACAGGCATTTTTCTATTAAATACACGTTGTTGAGAATAATGTGTTTATAATATGAAACTTTGTTATATAAATGCAGTCAAATTTACACAAGAGGAAATGAATAAATATGTCACTAAAGTACTTAAATTACAATTTCCTTCATGTCCCTCTATCATTATTCTAATTTGAAGTGCTTTCAATGCAAGACAACAAAAACAAGAGTATTTTATAGACCTGTTAGCCTCCCACACATAAAACGCTGCAGTGTTTTCCTTGTTTTGTTTTTTTTTTTTTTTTAAGATAAAATTGTCTAGGCATGTGTTAGGAACTAATTGATAGCCTGAACAATTACCTTATTATTATTATCATGTAAACTAATCATATAATCAATCAACCAGAAACTGTATCATAAGAGGAAACAGTTGGGTTTTATTAAAATCACCTTTATAGGCTTAACAATTCCAAAGATGATTGGAGATCAGAGATTTTGAACAGAAAAAACAATATCATCCACATAATAGAGACAATTGAATAAACCAGATTTCTTCACACTGAAGGACATCTATTTATAGATATGACAAATTATTAATCTTGTCTTAAATCTGACTGTCATACCAGCCAGATTGTGATTGTCACATGTTTTGTAGAGCACTTTGTAATGGAATGAAGGATTCCAGATTAATGTATAATGCAGCAAGGGTTTTTTTTTTAACCCAGATTGTGTAGCACAGTTTATACTCTCTGCATCTGTTCAATAAATACAGCAAGGAAGCTTTTCGCTTGTGATTTTATATAACAAAAGGATTATAATCTCAGTTATGTTAAACTGAACTAAGCCGAATGAGGTCGATAACATGCTATGAAATGTCAGGTTGCTCTTCAACAATGCCTTTTTTCTTGGAGCCAAAAGGCAAAAATGTTAACTGGTAATTCCTATATGATGGTAATAATTATGCTAAAATGTGTTCCTATTGTTAATAAGCCTGTAATAGTTGCTAATTTATATGCTTTATTCTTCTCTTGTTAAAGACATTGAGAGCATGTGCAAAAGCTAAAAACAACATACATTTCATTAAATTCATCCTTACGCAGAACTCTGTGTGTGTGTCTTAAATACCTAAACATACCCTGACTGAGCACTGCCATTAACTACCACTGAAAATACTGAATGCCATACTATAGTAATGTATACTGAACAGAGTTGTATGATGTATTGTTCTTTAATATATTACATTTTACACTGCATATTTTATGATTGTATTTTGCCTTTAATGTATTGCTACTTTACACCTCTTTTTAAATAATGTAGCTATATATATTTTTAATATGTCAAGTTACAGTGTATAAAAATATGGGCACAATTGTAAATCAGCTTTAAAGGTGAAAACAAAAAAATACTCTATATACTAAATACAGTGCAAGGAAAAATCCGTGTGTCATCTTGACCTAAACAAAATATATATATGATGGAGTGGTTCATCCTCTGGCCCATTACCCAAACAAAATTAAGTCCCTCAAACACCAGATGTCTGTCACTTATGTACTTGGCCTTCCTCCTCCATATTACAAACAAAAGACATACAATCCCTAGAGAAACTCCAGAGAAAAGAAACTAGGCTGACTCTGGGATGGAGAGGTATGAGCTATGAGGAGAGACTGAAGGAGTTAAAGAGGTGACATGACTGAAGTGTTTAAAATTATGAAGGGAATTAGTAGAGTGGTCCCAGAGGTTACTTTAAAATAAAAAGGACATGAAGACATGGTTAGAAACTCAATAAAGGCAGATTTAGCAAAAATATTATCAAGTTTATCTTCATGTGAATAACTATAGATACAGAGAGACACATAGGACAAATTACCAAGTAGTGTAGTAGATAGAACATCTTCAGGGACCTTTAAATCGTAATTTGATCTTATTTTTTATTTCCTAAGTAATATAGGTGGCCAAATTTGTCAGACTGAATGCCGTATACTCATCACAATGTTCTACTCTTGGTATACTCTCTGGCTGCAGTACCACTCCAATAAACTCAGTCCTTAATCAGTCTTCTTCCCTATTGTAAGATCACTGGATCAGGCAGATTTCCTTTCAACCAGGTCAGGTACACCAATAGAAAGTCTTCTGGACGATACCTGGCACAATTCTTCAACACAGATTACAATAGATTTGTTGGTCCTAATTGGACTATTCGTTTAAAACCTCTGTGCCTACTTCAGGGCCCTCTCTTTTTCATAGCCTTCTGTGGTCAATTAACAATCTGGACATAAATTCCTAGACATCCACCATCCCATGTTGTAATTGGTTTTCAAATTAGTTAATGCCCTAAGAATTGATACTTCTAACTCACCACAACATTCAGATCAGAGAGCCTTCCTGTGGTTGTCTGCCCAGTTCCCATAATATAATTCTCCCCACCTAGACTAAGGAGTACAGGAGCTACAAACCTATACTACAATCAAGCAGGGTACTCTGGACCATCCTGTGGCAGGAGAAAACATTTTAAATCTCACATGTGTGACTTCTGTCCTTTTATAAATAGTAAGACCTCTAATAACTGTTGAAACACACTGCAATAAGTGTGGGTGTCCTTCTAATAAAATACTGAACATACACTTACCAGCTGCTTTATTAGGTACACCTTGCTAGTACCAGGTTGGACCCCCTTTTTGCCTTCGGCTGTAATTCATTGTGACATAGCTTCAACAAGGTGCGGGAAACATTCCTCAGGGATTTTTGTCCATATTGACATGATAGCATCACACAATTGCTGCAGATTTGTCAGCTGCCCATCCATGATGTGAATCTTCCATTTCACCACATCCCATTGAGATCTGCTGACTGTGGAGGCCATTTAAGTACAGTGAACTAATTTTCACGTTCAAGAAACCAGTTTGACATGATTTGAGCTTGATAACATGGCACATTATCCTGCAGGAAGCAGCCATTAAAAGATGAGTACACTGCGGTCATAAAGAGATGGACATGGTCAGCAATAAAACTCAGGTAGGATGAGGCATTTAAACGATGCTCAATTGGTACTAAGGGTCCTAAAGTGTGCCAAGAAAATATTCTCCCATGCCATTACACCACCACCAGCCTGAACTGTTGATACAAGGGAAGGATGGCTCCATACTTTTAATGTTAGTGATGCAGAATTCTGACCCTACCATCTGAATGTCACAGCAGAAAATCGAGACTCATCACCCTAGGCAACTTTTTTCCAATCATCTGTTGTCCAATTTTGGGGAGCCTATGCAAATTGTAGACTCACTTGCCTATTCTTAGCTGACAGGAATGACACCCGGTGTGGTCTCCTGCTGCTGTAGCCTCCCATCTGCTTCAAGGTTTGACGTGTTGTGTCTCTTCTGTATGCCTCAATTGTAAGAAGTGGTTGTTTGAGTTACTGTTGCCTTTCTGTCAGCTCAAACCAATCTGGCCATTCTCCTTTGACCTCTTGCATCACTGGATATTCCACCACCCCTAAACCCTAGAGATAGTTGTGAATGAAAATTCCAGTAGGTCTGCAGTTTCTGAAATATTCAGACCAAAAAACCATGTCACATTTAAAGTCACTTTAATTCCCTTTCTTCCCCATTCTGATGCTTGGTTTGAACTTCAGCAGGTTGTCTATGTCTACATACCTAAATGTATTGAGTTGATGCCATGTGATTGGCTGATTAGATATTTACATTAACAAGCAGTTTCAAGGCCTGGGAAAGTTAATCATTAATTTTTTGCGATTAATGTGGCCAGTTTAATGACTTAAAACATAATTATTACATCCAGGGCAGGCAACGCGGCAATTGCCTCCTACTGGTGTTCATTTTCTTCATTTATACATACCGACATAGATGTATGGGAGTGGGAGGAAAGGGGGAAAGCTGGGGGTGGGGGGTTATGGCAGTTCTGGTGCAACGCTAGAGAAAAGTCGCAAAGATAAAAATTACACTCTTTTTTTTCTTCGTTTCACGCTTCTGTAGGAAGATCGATCAATGTCACATCACCTATGTGCAAAATAAGTTATCTGTGAGTGGCACTGAAACCAAAATAAGTCTCTAGTATCTCTGTATTTAACTCACCACTCTGTCAGGTAGCTTGCAGTGCCGATTACCCTAATGCAATGACAAAATTCTATGAAAGCAAAGTATAATGATTATTCCTACCCATTATTCCAATTTGCAGTATCTTTGGTAATTTATGCAAAGAATGCAACATAACCATCCAAATAAGCACAGTGTCAGTTTTCAGGCAACAGAGAAAGTTTTGTATGGCAAAGGAGAGGTGTACAGGAGTGTTTTCCAACCCATTTTCTGTGCTGGCACACTTTTTGTAACCTAGAAAATCCCAAGACACCCCACAATTCTACCACCTCCAAAAGCATTAAATGTCATACACGTGTTAAACTGTCCAAAGGGTCTTAAATACCGGAGACTCCATTGAAATAATCAGTTTGGAGATTGGCACTCACAAACACAGCACTTAGTGAGCAAAGTGTGCCCACTATCCCTCAGCTCTGCGACAGTAGCCGGTGAACACACACCTTGGCAGCTGGACCTGTGACACATCCCCTGGATGCAACAGTACACTCAAAATGTTGTGTCCGCAAAACAAGCAATCGCGGAGCTGCTTTTACTTCTTCAGGTAGTCTCATTCTTCTCAGACAGGTCTCGACTACATGAGGAGTGTGTTTCTCTCAGGTCAAGAACCAGGGGAACTGTACTGTTATTTCCACAACGCACCCATTGAAAATATACTTGTACACAGTATAATTATCAAGTCATTGATGATAATAACCAATTGAGGATGGTATTTGCACAATTTTAAAACAATTTTAATGTTTGGCCATTTAGGAGACACTTATACTTTAAGTTAAATCAGTCTTTAGCAGTACATTCAAAATTCTACAGTTGTTTCAATTTGTTTAATTTTCCTTTGACATGTCTGTGTTTTACATACTACTGTATACCAATTTTCTTACTGTTATTTTTATAGGTGCTTATAATAAATTTGGCCTCGTTTTCTTATTGACTTATTTTCAACTTACCTTTTAGGAAGGCATTCAAATTCAGGTTGTACTTGCTTAAGTTGTATTTTGTTAAAAATTCAGGTTTAAGATCATTGTTTAAGTTTAAGCTATGCCATTAATTTTTTTTTAATATATTTGTGTTAATTCTACATTATTTTTGTGACTCAGTGTTTATTTGCTTTAAAAGTTAAGTATGTTTTAATTTTAGATATGGTTAATCGTGATACAATAATTACATACAATGGTGTGATTAGTTATTTCTTTAAATCAATTTCCAGCCATTATATATACACACACACACAAAACACACATATACCTGAATCAGACTCAAGCCTTGAAATGAGATAGCTTCCTTTAATGATAGACCGTGGAGTATTTCCAGAGCCACAGCCCCACATAACGGAAGCACGCCTTGTCATATGGAAGCCGCCCAAATCGGTGTGGTGTATTCCCAACAGCACATCCTGGCAGCACCCAAGGTCTCCAACATGGCTGCCTTAGAAACTATAAATCCCCAGGTGTCCATACTGGGGCCAAAACAGAGGAGCACTGCCCCTTCACCTAGGGGAGAAAGAACTGTTCAGAATCCCCCAGTTCTTTCATTATTCTCTTATTCCGACTATAATAGGAATCAATAACCATCCCTAGCTGGATTGTGTCTCCTATCATGTTGTCCTTCCATTACAGCCTCCCAAACAGGCAAAAATGCCCATTCTATCTCAGTTGGGATGCCAGTCCATCCACTGTTGTACAAGATAGATAGATAGATAGATATAGATGTGAAATGCACTATATTATAGACAGACAGACAGACAGATAGATAGATAGACAGATAGATAGATAGATAGATAGATAGATAGATAGATAGATAGATACTGTAGATAGTCTGGTAGATAGGGGGCGCTCTCGACTCCAGACACCAGGTAAAAGTTCACAATTCGACTTTATTCTTCAGCCACAGTGTACAAAACACCCTCTCCTCCACAATACTCATACAAATCACTAATACATACAATACAACATACAACATTACAATAATAAAATCCTCCAGCTCCCAGACGCGTTGCCACCCTTCCACCCAGCTCAGCTCGCCGTCTGGGAGCTCTCACAGTCCTTTTATATCTCCTGACCCGGAAGTGTTCCCAATCCCCAGTCCATGCGATTCTTGATCACTTCCTGGTCAGGTAAAAGCTCTTCTCTTCAACCCGGAAGCCCGTCGCTCTTCCTATGACGAACTTCCGGGTCATAGGGCATGAACAGGTCCTCGGTCCTCCCTGCAGCTCCCTCTTGTGGCCCCCATGGCATCCAGCAGGGCTGTGCATAAAACCACATTGTCCATGATGCCCTGCTGGTCTTCTGGGAACCTCCATGCTGGAAGGAGGGCTCCACCTGGCGGCTTGGGGGTATTGGCCGGGATAAACGGCTGGCCATCCACCACAATAGATAGATAGATAGATAGATAGATAGATAGATAGATAGATAGATAGATAGATAGATAGATAGATAGATAGATAGATAGATAGATAGAATTTTATGTGTCCCCAGGGTAAATTTTTCTTTTTACAGAAGCTCAATATACTGTATAAATACATTTATTATTTTAGTCTGTTCAGCAAATAGTGTGACTTTGTCTGACACAGACTCTGACTTTGTCTGGTAAATCTGATGTGTACCACCTAGATGTTTATCTTGTTCATGGGTGTTTCTTAATTGTTTCTGTTCTTGGCCTCTGTTGGCAACTGGCTATAATTCAATTATAATGTTAATGGATTTATATTTTCATGACTTGTTTATATTAATCAACATGAAATTGCTCTTTTTTACTGTCTGTTTAACCTTTTCTCTGAATACAAAAATGCTGCTTGGTTGAATTATTTCTTTATCTGCATTATACCTGTGAGCTTGTTTCAATATGTTGTGTACTCAACACAGAGCACAATACAAAAATAAACTGAAATCAAAATATCATTGTAGAGGAAAGAGGAAAGGTGCAAGGGCATTGTTCATTGCAACAATGTCAGATGGCCCTGCCCTTTTGCCTGAACATATAAAGTACAAGGAAATACAAATAAATACAAAAGAAATACAAAACTGGAAAACACAACATGAAAAACAAAATGCCAAATAACAGAACTTAACTAAAACAATGGAGAAAAATAAGAAATAACAATCAAAAACTAAATAACTGGACAAAGAAAACCGAAACCAGGCACAGAGCCCTGGTGACAGATTGAGGTGTTTCATTAGTGGATTGTGCATTAGTTTCTCTGAAAAAGCCACTTTTGCCAAGCTCTGGTTCTGATTGATTTTTTTAACTTTTTGCCAATTTCTGGATTTACTTTTATATAGTAATTTTTTGGATCCTGATATGCACAGCAAATATAATCAGTAATAAGTCACTTTATGATTCAAATGGTTATGCAGACATAAAGATGACTTCTAACTATATTTGCACATTTGCCCTCAGATTTAGCATGAATATACTGTGTGTATGTATACTCATATAGAAATTTTAGCATGTACTATTAATAATACTATATGAACTATAGAGATACTATATGAACTGTACACATGAAGATGTTATGTCATTTTTTAATCTGCTTAATCCAAACTAAGGGCTCAGGGGATGCTGAAGCCTATCCCAGCTAGCATAGGGTGCAAGACAGGAACAAACCCTGGATAGGGTGCCATTCCATCGCAGGACAAGCACAATCACACACATTAGGGCCATTGCAGTGTCGCCAATTCATCTAGCTGTATGGTTTTTGATGATGGATGGAAGCCCACACAGTTACAGGGAGAACATGCAAACTCAAAGCTGGGAGGATCTGGGACCCAAACCCTGATCCTCTTACTGGTGAGGCGGTAGTGCTAATACTGGTGCTACCCATATGAAAATGTAAATATAAGAAAAAAGATGAAGGTCAGGCACAAAAACTTTCATACAGCCAAGAACTATTATTATCTTAATAAGACAAGAGAGCTTACTGGTCCTTGCTCACCAATTCGCTCTAAGACTGTCTGTTTGTCTTATTGGTTTAATTGTCCATGACTGAAGACCAAGCAAGGAGACAACTAAGGAAGCTACACACAGGGAAATCTGAAGGACTAGATGGAGTCAGACCTCAAGATGTTAAGGCCAATGCTGACCAACGTTGCGGTGTCATCTGTCACCTGCTCAGTCTGCCCCTCAGACTCCAGAAAGTGATACTGTGTGGAAAACATCCTGCGTTGTTCCTGTTCCAAAGAAGACAGACGCCTCTTCACCTAATGACTACACGACAGTGGCACTTGCATCTGAGAGGCTGGTCCTGGACTATACAGTATGAGTCCTCTTATGATAGACCACCCGGACTCACTGCAGTTTGCCAATCAGACAAAAACTGGAGTGGAGGATACGATTATCTGTCTGCTCAACAAGGCTTATTCTAACTGGGGAAAGCTAGCAGCACTGTGAGGATTCTGTTTGTTTTGATTTCTCCAGTGCCTTCAATACCATCCAGCCATTCCTATTAAGGATTAAACTCAGAGATACACAGGTGGTGTCTGTTGTCTCCTGGATGATGAACTGTCTGTCGGACAGACAGCGGTTTTTGAGAAAGTCAGGAACATGTTTCTGACATGGATGTGAGCAACACTGAAGCATCATAAGGAGCAGTCTTTTCTCCTTTTCTGTTCACTCTGTACACACCTGACTTCAAATATAACACCAGATGATG
Source organism: Polypterus senegalus (assembly GCF_016835505.1). NCBI lineage: Eukaryota > Metazoa > Chordata > Cladistia > Polypteriformes > Polypteridae > Polypterus > Polypterus senegalus. The sequence goes on along the minus strand of NC_053166.1, from coordinate 16,538,024 downwards.
TGACTTGCCAAAATTTTCAGATTATTCTGAACTTATGGGGTGTATTGATAAAGGGCATGAGACAGAGGAGATGAGTCAGGTGGAGATGTTTGTTTCTTGGTGAAAACAGAATTATGTGCATCTTCACATCAGCAAAATCAAGGAACTATTTACTGATTTTCACCACACCAAAGAGTCTCTATGTCTGGCCACTGTTCATGGAGTGGACGTAGAGGTGGTACTCTCCTACTTTGGGGGTCCAAATCAATGACAAGTTGGATTGGTCTCGTAACATACTGGAACAACAGAAGAAATGGCAGAGCAGGCTCTTCTTCCTTAGGAGACTGCATTCTGTTAATGTGGGAAGTGACATCTTTCACAGTTTCTACAACTCTGTGTTGGCCAGTGCAATTATCTATGCTGTGGTGTGCTGGGCTGGTGACATCATGTCAAAAGAGGCCCACCAAATCAACAAGCTAAATAAAAGGGGAAGCTCAGTTAGATGACTCGCCCAGAACTCCCTGGAGATTGTTGAGAAGGAGAGGATTAAAACAAAACTGAGTGCCATTATGAACAATGGTGCGCATCCTCTCTCTGACACACCAAAACACAGAGGACTTTCAGAAGAAACACTAAAGGGCTCCTTTATACTAACAGCAATATGGCTGCATAATGCCTCACTATGACCATGAGAGTCAGGACTTTTTCTTTCCTTTTAATTGTCTTGCTTTAGTGTCATTCTGGTGTGTTTTCAGACAAAGGTATGCGTACATATTTATTTATTTACTTATCTACCTATTTATTTATGCATTTAAAGAGCTTCTGTAAAAAGTCAAATTCCCTCTTGGGAACAATTTAAAGTTCTATCTATCTTATTTATATTACATTTATTGAGGCCTTTATCCAAGGTTGACTTACAACATTTATGATACGATTGGTTACATTTCTTTTGTTTTCTAGTTGAAGCATAGGCTGATCAAGTGACTTGCTCAATGTCACACAGTGTCAGTAGCAGGACTTGGAGTTTAAAGTCCAAAGCCTTAACGCTACACCACACTACCTCTCTATCTGTCTATCCAGAGTTGTTTTGTAGAAATTCATCAGGCCGTCCAGCATAAGACCCAAACTACAAACTAGAAACTTGCCCATGTTCCTTCTGCCTTCACAGTTTTTTGTTTTATCAAGTAAAATTAGCATTAAAAGTCAAGTGAGATATTTTCCCCAATGTTTGACTCTTCCAGCATCTGCTTTTTGGGTGTATGGCTCAATTCATTAGCAAGCATAAAACCAAGTGGTAAAAGAACCTATTTTCAGGAAGCATGTGTCCATCCATCCATCCATTATCCAACCTGCTATATCCTAACTACAGGGTCACGGAGGTCTGCTGGAGCCAATCCCAGGCAACATAGGCCGCAAGGCAGAAAACAAACCCCAGGCAGGGCACCAGCCCACCACAGGGCACAACCACACACCAAGCACACACTAGGGACAAATTAGAATCACCAATGCACCTAACCAGCATGTCTGTGGACTGTGGGAGGAAACCGGAGTACCCGGTGGAAACCAATGCAGACACGGGAAGAACATGCAAACTCCATGCAGGGAGAACGGAAGCATGTGTCCCTCTGTAAAATACAAATACCTTATGCTCTTACATGCCCATTTGTGTGTTTATCTGCCAACTTACTTTGCTACTCTTTGGGTTACAACTTTAAATCATTAAAAATTGCTTTACTTTTTCATCATTTTTTTTTTTAATATCAATTTATAATTGTCTGCACAACAAAGATTCAAGCTACCAGTTGTGTTTTTCAGGGAAGCAAGTTGCCCAAAAAATTGCTCCAATTAACTCAAGCTGAGAGACTGTACTGCACACATATTCAATTTTGTGGCACAGGCTTTAAAATGATTACATGTGTGCACACTTTACAGTTGTCACACATGCACGTTGGGAAAAAAAAACCCTTACAGGCTCTGTCTAGGTATGTAATAACCCGCCAGGACAAGAGGGGGCTGTTGCTAACAGTCTTATCTCCTTTCATCCCACCCCCAAGGGGTCGAGAAACTGCCCAGTGAGGGCAACTGACTTCACCCCTTCCTAACCAAAGCTTAATGATTAATTTGTAATTACAGAAGAGACAGACACATATGCACACATACAGAACATAGACCACCACCGCTACACACATTTGAAAAGTGGTTCTGTTTGCTATGATATTTTTCTGTCATTTCAACTACATATGGCATAACCACAGGGAAAAAAAGAATTTAGATAACGTTGAGGTCTACGGATATACTGCATGTTAAAATGCAGTGAATATATTCTGGCATGGCATATTTGCATTTCCAACTAGCCAGTAATGTACACTTACTTTAGTTAGTTAGTTAGTTAGTTAATAGTTTATTTATATAGCGCCCTTCACAGACAAAAGGTCACAGAGCGCTGAACAGCAAATATAATAGTTAGGTTAGGATCACACGCTGATATATCGCATTGCCACACCCACCACATGACAAACCTACTCAGGAACCCAGATTAGGACCAAAGTGCAGCCATGTGGCAGGTGACACCTCAGCCCCACACTAGGTCAGATGGAATGGAACAGTGTGAGGTTTTTTTATGGTGGCTAGAGTGCCAATTCAGCCACCAACCCCCAATGATTTTCCCTGCAGGTTGGAGGACCTACATGCAGGGCTGGATGCAGATTAACGTCATACCCAGGATGGAGCAACTGCAGGTTAAGGGCCTTGATCAAGGGCCCAATGAAGTGGAGTTAGTTTTGGTGTTTACAGGACTCGAACCAGCAATCTTCCGATTACCAGTGCAAATCCCTAGCCTCAGAGCCACCACTCTGCCTACTAGTCCTACTACTCGACCTGTTTAAACAGAAATGTTTTTGGTTGTTTTTAAAAGAATCAACAGACTCAGCTGCACCCAGACCATAAGGCAGGCTATTTCATAGTCTTGGTGCCACAGGGTTTTTAGCCGAGTGTGTGGGACAACTAGAAGGTCCTGTTGCTCAGATCTAAGAGTCCAACAAGCTGTATAGCGTTGGAGCAGGCTGGTTAGGTACTCCGGAGCTCGCCCATGCAAAGCTCTGAACGTAAGTACCAAAACTTGAAAATAAATTCCATAAAACACAGGGAGCCAGTGCAGCGTGTGCAGAATGGGGGTGATATGATCACTCCAGCTAGCGCGAGTTAGGAGCCTAGCAGCTGCATTTTGGACTAACTGAAGACAAGAGAGAGAGGACTTACTCAAACCCTTATAGAGAGCATTACAGAAATCAAGTCGTGAGGAAATAAAAGAATGAATAAGCATCTCCAATTCTGACTTTGAAACAGCATTTCTTACTTTAGAAAGATGTCGATAATGACAGAAACATGAGCGGCTGACTGATCTTACATATGCATCAAGCATCAGGGAGTGATCAAAAATAACCCCAAGGTTACGTAGACTCGACTTAATAACTGGAGAGACAGAAGATAATTTTAAACTGATCTCAGAATGAAGAACAGGAGGATCAACAATTAGTACCAGAGTCTTTCGTGACTTCAACTGCAGGTAATTACTATTGAGCCAGCTGTTAACCTGAGACAGACAATCAACCAACTTTAGTTAATAGTTTACACGTGCAGTCAGACAGCATTTACTGTTGTCCATGCTTTACTGGTGTCGTTAGCAGTAGAGTGTTGTACCGTGTTAGCCATAGATTGATACAGGAGAAAGTAGGGTGAAATGACACCTTTTATTGGCTAACTAAATTGATTACAAATGCAAGCTTTCGAGGCAGCTAAGGCCCCTTCATCAGGCAAGGTCCTTGTCTGATGAAAGGGCCTTAGCTGCCTCGAAAGCTTGCATTCGTAATCTATTTAGTTAGCCAAGAAATGGTGCTGTTAGGCAAATTTGTTGATTCAGGTGTTTTGAGTACTGAAATCTGTGTCTCCTGTGGCTCTTCATTATCATCTCTCTTAATGGCAATCCTGTTGACGTGGTGTGACACACCATTAACTGTATTCCACATTGATTCCTACACCTTTCCTCATAACAATGAACAACAGAGAGCGCACATAGCATCTGTGACAAAATATTGTTCACATTTACCACTTGTCCATTGATATCTTCAAATGCCAGTATATATATAATTTAATGTTACAGAAAGGTTTTTCGCTTGCAACAGGTTATGTTTATTTTTAAAACATGTAATGTGCTCTCTACACAAGCGACATATATTTATATGTTTAATAGGGTTTTTTAGGAGACATTTTCATTATTTAGAAGCTTTATCTCTGTCAGAGGGCGGCACGGTGGTGCAGTGGTAGCGCTGCTGCCTCGCAGTTAGGAGACCTGAGTTCGCTTCCCGGTTCCTCCCTGCGTGGAGTTTGCATGTTCTCCCCGTGTCTGTGTGGGCTTCCTCCCACAGTCCAAAGACATGCTGGTTAGGTGCATTGGCAATCCTAAAATGTGTGAGTGCCCTGTGGTGGGCTGGTACCCTACCTGGGGTTTGTTTCCTGCCTTTTGCCCTGGGATTGGCTCCAGCAGACCCCCCCATGACCCTGTAGTTAGGATATAGCGGGTTGGATAATGGATGGATGGATCTTTGTCAGACCAGATAAACATGAGCACCTCTGGTCTTTGCAGTTTTAAATCACCACCCTTACTTTGAGCACCACCGTCATGAGGCGGTGGATTGGTTTACAATTGTGACACTCAGTGAGTCATCCAATTGTTCCCACCCACTTTTAAGCAGAATTCATTAATGGTTGTCTCCACACAGATATATTGTATGTCTGGCTTCAGTGAGACTAGGATTACACTGAGCTGTCAGTTTTTTTTTTCCCTTTTAACTGAATAATTATTCTTTTGGTCTTGTTGATATTTTTTGGAATGATATCCTTAAGAATGTCACCTAGTCAAGTACCACATAGAATTCTAATTTACTTAATGTCAATCTGCAAGTTAATGGACGGATCAAATACCTCTGAAATTAAATTATGACATGCAAGAAAGATGTTGTGCAATCGGAAACTAAATATGCAACATGAACTCAACAACCTCCATCTGCAGTAAGTCACAGAAAATGTAATAATCTCTTCCAAACAAGTCTAATTTCTTGTTTTAAATGAAAAATGAAAAGCAAAAACACATGTTTACTCTACCTAGAGGAAGTCTCTGTTTTCACGCTCATGTTTATATGCAAAGCTCTGCTGCAAGCACAGTATGGATCAATTACAATAAACATGTCAGGAAAAGGTCGTCAGGACTCTGACTCAGAAAAAAGCAATTTTAGAAACATTACTCACAAGTAACAAACACTATTTGATCCTTACACACTGAAGACACCAATTTAACAATCACAAAGAAATCTTCTGTATTGTACTTAGAATTTAAAATGCTTGCCATCCATATTTCACTTTACAATAAGAACAGCCGTTTAAATTCTAAGCTCAGATATGACCACTTGATATTCCTGCCTTGCTAGTCCCATTTACAACAACAGTTTACCATACAGGCAATCCTATTATGACCATCAAAGTCTAGGCCACAAGCCCCTATTGCACAGGAAAATCCAATTTTCAATTTTTTCCCCTATCCCCTGGCATTAAAATAAGTTTAGCAGTCCACAAGCAACATGGAAGTAATTGACTGGAGTTGTCCATTTAACAAATTCAGAAATTGCCCCATGATAAATCAAACAATAACAAAAGACTAACTGAAATATATCAAAACAAGAATGAATAATTTAAATAACTCAGAAACACAGACAGCATGTCTTAATATTATATATCCAGGCATTCATTGTATGCCAACTGCACTGTTCTTGCTTATTTTTAAAGAAAATGGCTTGTTTATTTGGGTTTACACCTTCACTCTGAAAGCAGTATTGTGGTCACCCACTTCTTTCAACTCCAAAGGCTTGAAATCTTTGAAAAATGAGTTATTTTTAATATTATTACAGAAATCACCTATAAGCTCCCAGGAAACAGGTTATATTTCTAAACCAGTCATTGTCTAGAGTTTGCATATTCTCCTCATTTCTAAGTGGGTTTTCACCCATTGACTGACAGATATTTGCCCCCAGGGGGAAATGTGGCAATGCACAGAAGATTTATCAATAAATAAATAAATATTGTTTTATTATAACAGACAATAAATACATACCAAAATGACTAAAAAGGAAGAATAGGCATTATAAAGGTCTATTGCTAAATGATATAAAGCAGCCTCAGTCAAGTTTTTTTTTTTTAAACAATTTTGCTGAATACTGTTGGATAAAAGTCCTTAATGTGTCATAGACAGGATGTATACCGTTGATCATAATGGCCATCAGTTTTGCTTTCATTCTCTCATCCACTACTACATCCAGGAGTACAGAGTGTATCCCATAACTGATTCTGCCTCCTTAATTAACTTACTGGTTTGGTGGGCCTCTCATAAAATAGATGTTAAAAGCCCAGCGCACCACAGCACAAGAGTTGTAGAACATGTAAAGGACATCACTACCCACATTGAGGGAGCAGAGTTTCCTCTCACATCCCAATGATAAGCAATCCAGCAACTCATGATTCCAAAAAGCATAAGAGTTGAGGTAAATGATTGGCGGAGGGAGAGAACCAATATTACATTTATATGAACTTATTTTGTCAAGGTTTTAGTCAACTTTATTATCCATCAATGGAGTATTCATTTGTTTCATCCTTGAATCCATCCATTTTCCTTACCCACTCATCCAGGGTAGGGTTGAAAGGTAGCCTCTAGCCTCTCCCAGCACTTATCAAGCCCAGTTCAAGATAAGCACATCGTGAGTCATTTGGGTATGTATATTAAAACGAACCACACAATAAGAAAGATAAAAACATATATATGTTAACATTAAAACCCCTTACTTATATATTACTATATGTGCAGAATTAATTTCACTTCATGTGAACTACTCTTAGCAATTAAGATATGAGGGGTTTTCTATATTGGATTGGTCTTATTTTCCATTGCATTAATCACTTCCTAAACTGCTAAACTGGAATGTATAATGCAGATAAAAAAAAGATTTTAAGGACTTTGCCCAAAACAACTTACAAATTACAGTGATTATATTTTTTATACATATTTCTATACCTCAGACTGAGGCAAGTTAAGTGGGTTTCTCTGTGTCACACAGACATGAGTAGAGACTGCATCAGTGAGAAGGTGTTTTTGAGTTCAAGACTTTACCCACAAGGCCAATTTGCTAGTCTGTGAATGCTAATCTGGAATATTATTTTCTTCTTACTCAAAGATGCCACTTGTGGAAAGGTCAAGACAGCCTTTTTCGTTTTCACATGAAGTGGTCACATTTTTACAATTTTATATATGTGCTCTTTCCTATGGCCTACATTCACCTTGTAATGTTAAACACATAATTCCTATTCTTACTTTTTCAATATGATCATCTATATATATAATTCACTAAGGCAAGACACCCATGGAAAACATGCCGGAAGGGGCGTGGATTCACTAAGCCACAGACAAGTAAGACACCTATGGCACACGCAGGGAGGAGCCACGCCCACCAACTCCAAGATCATTGGATACGACAACTCGCAGAGCCACACCCACCAATTCAGACACGACGACACAGAAGGAACGGCGTCATTTATATTCGTCTGTTGTGGAGGCCTCATGTACCTCCGAGCCACCTTGACTGTTCATAGAGTAATGTTTCTCGCGGAGGTGAGTCGCCATATGCAGCGTGTAAAACGGTTTGAGAGGGGTATCCTATGGGATCCTTAAAACAATCCTTTACAACTGAGGTTAAAACACAATGAAGTAAGTAGTCTTTAAAAACCGAGTTTTCGGTTACGACGCACGACCTCGTGCACCATAACAAACTGTTTTACACGCTACATACAGCAATTTGCATCCGCGACAAAAATGCGTCTTCTTCACTCACGGACAATTATATGTTGCTCTCTCCAGAGTTCCATCTTTTCATTCACTTCCTGTTTTATCCTCAAACCGTCCCTTTTTAGACAACTGTGTCTTTCTAGAAGTTTTCAATCATCAATAAATAATTATGCGGCGTTTGTTATGCCGCAGCTTCACTATTGTGTTGTATTTTGCTCTCTCCAGAGTTCCATCTTTTCATTCACTTACTGTTGTATTCTCACACCAACCCGTTTTAGACAACTGTGTCTTTCCAGAAGTGTTTAGCATTCAATAAATAATTATGCATGAGATTGAGCGTGTGTCTAGGCGTGGGTAAGCCGTTGAACCCCACTCGGGCTGCAAACCGTGGAATTCCCACTAAGTGCGACTCATACGCTCCCACTGGTTACGTCCCTATCCTTTGTTCACACACCCCTCCCACCTCACTACTACCGTGGTCGGGTGTCTTGGTGGATTATATATAGAAAAGCAGCCAAAACCGCACAGAGCAATGAAACGTCTACGTGAGTCACAGGTGTATCTGGACTGTGTAAAGACGACGACGACTCAAGTGAAGAGTTGGAGGTGGGCACATGAGCGGGTAGTGCATACTGAACGAGAAATCAGCAGACTAGCATGACGGAGGGAGCTGAATGGGCGTCCTTCTCCTCTCCTCCCGTTCCCACTCCGCGACTGAGCGCCATGCACCCCCATCCCTCCGTCTGGCAGGAGAAGGCACAATGGCGGTCCGCCAGTTTTCAGTCACGGACGATTGTGTGTTGGTTCGTTCCGTGCATTGTTACAATGTTGCTTTTCTTGCTGATTTATTACATTATCGATTTTTCAAATGTTAATTTTCTCCCTGTGCTTAAAAATAATTAAAAAAACGTCCTGATAGGCCGCAAGTTGGCTAGTTATCAATATTATTATAGTAAAATTTGAAAGCAACCTACATCTGACTTCCACATTTACAGAAGCATTCCTATAAAATGCCCCAAGATATGCAAATGAACAATAGCTTATACATGAAACACACGATTTTACCCTAATATTACTATTCACTCAGTTCAACCTGCCACTGGATTAGAGACTTCTTAGAGACAGGGAACAGTACATTTGGCTGGGCAAGCATACGTCTGACTTTAACTCTTGGTACTGGAGCGCCATAGGGCTGTATCCATTCTTCACTGCTCTTCTTACTATACACAAATGACTCTACGTCTAGTGATTTGTTAGTCAACCTGCTTAGATTTCCAGATACCATCACACTAATAAGCCTCATTTCAAGCAGATGAGCGGCAGAACATCTGACAGTTTGGTGTAGCCATAGTCGTTTGGCAAAGCAATGTTGATTTGTACAGATGTTGTTCCTTGTTCTTATGTAAAAATCCCCACCCCTTGTATTGCTATATTCTCTATGTCTATTTCATTGTGGCCTTCGGACATGTAACTTCTGCAGCATGCCCCGGCCGGGGCACCACCACGCTGGAAGGACCGGGTGAGCAAGAGTGGCCAGAGCGTTACCTCCCCCAGGATGCTAGATGGTAGCCCCCCTGGTTTGCAGCAGTGCCTTTGACTCCCGCAGGGCTTAATGGCAGTTGGAGTTTGATGCAGCCCTGTTGGGATCTGCCGGCACCGCCAGGGGGTGCTGCAGCAGGATCTGCTGAGCTCTTTTGGGAAGTTCTTTAACCACACTTGGAAGTGCAGCCAGGAACTAGGTCATCTTGCATCGGGTGCAGAAAAAAAAAGGAGCCAGCAACTACTATTCAGGGAGCCAGAGTCGGGAGGAGGAAGACAAACCTTGACCAGAGGAGTGGAGGAGAAAGAAAGAGAGGGAAAAGTATTGTGTCTGTGATTGTGCTGGGACTCTGTTGTACCTGTGGGAAACGGGGAAGGTGTTTGCCACAAGGAAAAAGAAAAAAAAGTAAAACGTGTGCTTTGAACTGTCTGTCTGTGTTGAGTTCAGGTGGCGGTACCAGCCTGGTGGTCCACACTTTGTAAAAACTGCATAATGAAGCAAGGTGTAACAGTGCTACTTAAAATATCTTGCATCTCCCAGTGGCCCCACTGGTATAATGTATTGGACAGTTTCGGTGGGCACAGAGGCAGCTGGGAGGAAGATTGAGTAGGCAGGCCTTTTAAAAAGGATCCTAAAAGACGCTGTGAGAATCGCCATCATCTGTCTGTTTGTTAATAATAAGCCTCATACACATAACTGGAATACAACTTGACCGCCTTGGACTATAGTTTGTGTCTGGATGTATGTGCTGTCCTGTATCTGCCTGTCCATTGTGAACTCATACCGATTGGATACGTCTTCATCTGAGGGAGCACTCCCAATTACCTCAAACCCCACAACGAATCAGGAACCTGGTAGGACAAAACTTTACGTTGCTTTCAGAAAGCTGTTCACAAGGCTTTTCATTCATACATCCATCATCAACTGCCCCTTCTATACTGGACTGCTTTGGACATTGCTGTTAGTGCTTATTGTTTGATGTTAGTATTGTAATTTATTATGGCTGTCGGGGACCTGGGGGGGGCCTTTGCGTACAGGATTTTGGTTATATTGTGTGTTCTTTTTTCATTATTTCATTAATATATTTCATTTTTATTTATTTATTCATTGTGGCTAACAGTGCCGCAGTGTGTGAGTATGAGTGTGTTGGGTCAAGGATGGGTGTGTTCCTGGGGTCCCCATAATAAAATAAACAAACCATTGTCTACGGATGGTATGAATGTTAGCGTCCCCAAGAAAACTACAGATCTTATACAAAGGTGTGTGTATAAAAAGACGGTACAACAAAAGCCTTCTTGACTTGACTCGAATAGTAGGCTTGGTGACACAATTGTCTTTAGTAAGCTTGCATGTTCTCTCCATACTCATATAACTTTCCTTCATAGATTTACATTTTCTTCTCAATCCAAACATTTCTGCAACCTGAAGTTGCACCATTTTGAGTGTGTGTGGCCATGTGTGCTTATGCCCTGCAGTGAACTATAATAAAAATTAAGTGTTTTATACTGCCTTGGCCTTGCTGCTGATCTAAGCTCCAGAACCCACATACATTTTAATAGGTTAAATAAATGAAGTTTATGTATGTCACCAGTTATCAAAGTACATCAGTGAACCTTTTCTAGGTTTGATTTTAGTCACACCCCCTACAAAGGTAATATCACATTTCAAGATAAAGAAGAGAATTGAACCACATACAGCACTGCAGAAAGAACAAATTGAATGCATAAAAATAAATAAAAATAAGCTTTTAACTCAGTGCAAAAGTAAATTATAAATCTCAATAATCTTGTCCATGTGTCCCCTGTGAAGCTAAGACACTCAATTGACATTCATTGGGTTAGGGTATCCTATGAAGCATCAAGTGACACGAAGAAATGACACATGATCAACGATCGAGGGGTTTGTGGGATAAGAGACCCCAGGAAGCAATCAGTGCCACCATACCACTAAGCAATGAAATACAGCTGACAAACTTTATCCCCCGATAACACCTGAACTGCAGTTCAAAAACAGATGCACTGCACAGTTAAAATTACTGTGCTGTTGCCAGGACCACCAGCAGGAGAGATGGTGCTCAGTGTAAGCAGCAGGTGTTGCAACCAATTCAGTTCCCCTTGTGCTTTCCCATGGCAAAAATTTCAATAAAACCTCGAAATCACGGATGTTTCATGTTCAGGGTGTGCACAGAAATCAATGCTAGACCACACCCTTCTCTAGAGATCATTGCAAGGTCTAATTCCATTCTCTTAAAAAAAATGTTATTCACCTGCAGTGCAGAAGCCGTAAGAACACACATTTCTGAAGTTCATTCACAGGTGACAATCAAGCACACAATTCTTGATTCTTTTCATATCAAAGAACAGGAGTGCTAACTAGTAAATGACCTACACATGATGGCACACTGCAAGACACCAATTATTTCACGGCAAAGTCGGAGAATGCACCTCATTCAATTTTGGTGAATCGTGATGCAGCCTTCCCCCTTTGTCACATCCCCTGAAATGTCACCCCAGGTTTGGAAACACTGCCCTACATGTACTGTATATGTTTATAATTATCTTCTTTGCTTCTTTATCAGATGTAGTCAAATCATTTTTTTCCATGACATACATACACTTTTGCCTACTTACATACAGTATAATTTAAAACAGAAAATGTAACATTTTAAAACTCATTTAGATAGATCCACCTATATGAAAACATTAATGCATGAAAGCCGCCACAGCAACTCACACACACACAAATACAAAGAAATACCATAACCCTTTTCAAAACTGAAGCAGGGTCTTTAGTCAAACATAGTGGTTACATTCCATTCTTCCACACAGGGACACAAAATCTGTATGTTGGAAAATTGTGTTGTGATTGGCTCAGAGATGTCAGAGCAGATATAAATGAACTCAACAACTGAAAGTTCCATTTCATTTCAAAAAGAGAGCATGACAGATGAATGACCTGCCATACACTCCATTACTAAAAGAAAAGGGAGAAAAAAAGAAAAATGACTTCATACAGTATGGACTTTCAGATATCAAAAAGTTACTATGCACAAATGTTTAGAAACTAATAATTATATGTAGTTTATGACCATTTAAATTTTAGTAAAGTACATGGTAACAATAAATAATGGAAACATATTTGGAGAACACGGATCCTATGATTTTCTTAAAGCATATTAACCTATGTGTTTTTTTCTCAAAAAATGTCCTTCAATGTCAAAACACTGCTACTATAAAATTATCTTAATATTTATATATTATATAGTCAGGGGTCTGTTTTGTGTTAGCCCAACAAACAAAAAGTGAAGCACAATTCACTTAGCTAGGTAGCATAGTCATTTTCATTTAGCAGATTTATAAAATGTTTCATTTTCTAAAAGGCAGTGTAGATAAGCAGTTAAAGATAGATAGATAGATAGATAGATAGATAGATAGATAGATAGATAGATAGATAGATAGATAGATAGATAGATAGATACTTTATTAATCCCAAGGGGAAATTCACATAATTTATAATAATTAGAAGTTGAGCTGCTGTATATAACACAGTTACAGATGTAATCTCCACACTGTAGAAACATTCAAACAACTGTGATTTGTAAGACATCTGCACAAATCCACCCATCTATTGCCCAAAACTATTCTTTCAGAGCCTGGTTACCCTGAAGCTGGAGCCTTGGGTACAAGGCTGGAACAATCTTTGGACAGAGTACCAGTCTATCACAGGGTGAAAACACAACACACACACCAAGGCCCAAGATAGCATCACCAATTTACCTAACCTGCAGCTCCTGTGGACTGTGGGGAAGAAACTGGACCACATAGAGCAGCCATGTCAAACACACGGCCGCCATGACAGATCCTAGTTAGCACTGAACTTGTACAAAATGATTACTGTCGTATGTGACTGAATCATTCTGCATCTTCGGCGTTACTTATGGACTTTTCTTACTTCTGCCTTCTGACAAAAGCGCATTTTCCCATGGCATTATGGTACCGGAAATGTTATCTGCTAGTATAGCCACGAGCCTTGACCAAAGTTAATGAGCCGCAGTGTCACAACTGAAGTGCTAGGCTGCAGCAGGGGCGGCCTTAGGCATGCGTAAACTGTGCACCTGCACAGGGCCGCCACGCAAATATATACCGAATATAAACCAGAAAGAGAAAATAACGACATAGCCGAAAAACATTGTGTTTCTTGTTAATTAGTACGCTGTATTTACTAATGTTGCTAGAGTTGGAGCAGTAAGTTACATGTAGTATTATAACATTCTGCCGTAATGAGAATATCATGGGCCATCACTTGGTTTTCAAGTTACAGACGCACGCATATAGAGGCATGTCATGAGCATGAGGTGGCTATCCAGTGTCCACAATGGACGTGGACATCCGCTGTGCATAAGATAACATATTGACATTGGCAGGCGAAGGGGCCCACGATTCTTTCTCTGCCCAGGGCCGCCACAAGCCTAGAGCCGCCCCCGCTAGGCTACACTACTGGCTGGGCTGCTGTGTCTGGCCACTGGGCAGAACTGACCATCACGAGCAGTAATAGCTCACGTTTTCACTTTTTTTTGCTCTAGTTTAATGTAATTTTGTGCTAGTACAGGGGGTCCTCAGGTTACGACACAGTTCCGTTGCTACAACAGTGATGTAACCCGAATTTTGGTGTAAGTCGAAACACAACATAGCCTAAGTCACTTACCTATCCTAGCACATTTGCAAAATCATAATCTAGAACATAAAAACACAACTAAGCCACAGAAAAAGGAAAAGGACATAAATATACTGTACAGTACTGTAGTAACAGAAAAAGAGTGTAAACAAAAAAAATCCTTACCTTTATTCCTTCTCATGTCTCAGTTTTCTTTTTGTTTTTATAGGAGTGAGCATTGTAAACTCGAAACGTTATATGTCGAGACGTTGTAACTCGAGGAACCCCTGTATTTGTAACAAACAGTTAGTGCAGATTACAGCTGAAGATCTGAAGTTGACGCGAGAAGTTGGCGAGGTGTTTATTAACATATTTTTGTGATTTTGAGTTTGTAAAATTAGTGTAGGTCAGGTGGCTTTTTGCATATCGGCTTATTTTACAATATAAACCTTGAAGTAAACTTAGTAAAGAAAAATTTGATTTTTGGAGGATTTGTTTTCCAACTTGAATTACTGAGCAATGAATTCAGTGAGCGTTTTCGTGATTTCAGTTCACACGGTCAGGACTTTGCACTGTTCTCTTACAATGTTGAGAATGCCCCTGAGAATATCCAAATGGAATTGATTGAATTGCTGTCAGACTCTACAAAGTATCCTGAAGGCAAAATACAACAAAGTTGGTGTGCCAGGCTTGTATGCTTACCTGCCACCCTCGTATGTGCAGATCCGTAAGTTGACATCGAGAGTACTGTCTATGTTCGGAAGCACTTACCTTAGTGAGAAATTGTTTTCGTTAATGAAAGCTACCAAAACCCCACATCGCCCAAGACTTACTGTCGAGCACCTTTCATCCCTCATAAAAGTTGCAGCTGCACAAGATTTCAAACCTGATAGTGACGAACTGGTCACTAACAAGAGATACTAAGTGTCGGGACAAAAGAAATAGATCTCACACTGGAAGACTCCTATATAAGCAACGAATATGATATAATAATATAAGGACCTTGCTAAGAGGATAAGACTCTAATTGTACGCAGTTATACGGAGATTGTATGGAAATAAATTGCTTTTCTTTAAACTGTTGGAAAGAAAAAAGAAAGCTACAGTAACTTTGTATAATAGTATAATAGTATTTGTTACAGTGCGGCCCGCTGGCGCACATATGGCAGTCGAAGCGGCCCACCAATGGTAATGGAGTTTGACATGCCTGACATAGAGAACATGGTGAGAATATGCAAACTCCACTCAGGGAGCATGTGAGACTTGAACTACCACTGTCTCATCCCCCTGCAAAACATTATACTTAACACCATCCTCCATATGCATTGAATCCTCTACTGTATATACAGTATGTTGAAACCTTAAATCCATAAATTTAATGTGAAGTAACATTTTCTTCATTTAACAACAGCATTTCTTCCTAGTGGCCAAAGGGGTTAAATTTGTGTGTAAACATGTAATCGAGGGATACATAACCTGGCAAAGAGAGTACAAATCTAAACTGAACCACAACAACTCTGTTGTGAACGCAAATTTATATGACAAACTTCAATGTGCCAAGCAGATTGGCTTGCATATTTGCTAAGCTCCAGGGTACCGGCAAGTATTCCCAATCCAGGTCTCTTCCTTTGGCTATGACAGTTAACTTCAGTTCTCCTCCCGACTGTGGACTTAACTAGCATGTTGCATTGAGACAGTTTTAAGTAACCACCTGGGGTTACTTCTGGCCAAGAGGAGAAATTACTTCTAAAAGAAAGTGCTACCCAATTTTTGCTGCAGAAACGCCAGGCAAGAACTTTCTCTACTGTGTTTTGGTGTCTCGGCACACCAAGCCTTCAATCTACAAACCAAATTCCAAAAAAGTTGGGACGCTGTGCAAAATGAAATTAAAAAGAGAATGCAATGATTTGCAAATCTCATAAACCCATATTTTATTCACAGTAGAACACAGAAACCATATTAAATGTTTAAACTGAGAAAATGTACCATTTTAAGAAAAGAATAAGGAAATTTTGAATTTGATGGGAGCAAGATATCTCAAATAAGTCGGGACAGGGCCATGTTTACCACTGAGTTGCATCCTCTCTTCTTTTAAAAACAGTCCATAAAGATCTGGGAACTAAGACCAGTTGCTGAACTTTTGGGAGAGGAAGGTTGCCCAATTCTTCTCTGATATAGGATTCTAGCAGCTTAACAGTCCTGGGTCGTCTTTGTCGTGTTTTTCAGTTCATGATGCGCCAAATGTTTTCAACACCCAGACTCTTCTACCATGAAGCCATGCTGTTGTAAGAGATGCAGTATGTGGTTTAACATTGTCTTGCTGAAAAATGCAAGGCCTTCCCTGAAAAAGACACAGTCTGGATGGGAGCATATGTTCCTCTAAAACCTGTATATACCTTTCAGCATTGATGGCACCTTTCCAGATGTTCAAGCTGCCAATTCCATAGGCACTAATGCACCCCCCATACCATCAGAAAGGCAGGCTTTTGAACTAAGCGCTGATAACAAGCCAGATGGTACCTCTCCTCTTTAGTCCGGAGGACGCAGCATCTATGTTTTCCAAAAAGAATTTCAAATTTCAGTTTGTCTAACCACAGAACAGTTTTCCATTTTACCTCAGTCCGTTTTAAATGAGTATTGTCCCAGAGAAGCTGGCAGTATTTCTGGATCATGTTCACACAAGACTTACTCATGATAGAGCTTTAACCTGCATATGTGGATGGCACTGTGAACTGTTTTCACAGACAATGATTTCTGGAAGTGTTCCTAAGCCTATGCAGTGACGTCAAGCCTGTTTTTAATGCAGTGCCACCTGAGGACCTGAAGATCACAGACGTCCAATATTGATTTTCGGCCTTGTCCCTTGCGCACAGAGATTTCTCCAGATTCTAAGAATTTTTTTATGATATTATGTACTGTAGATGAACCCCTGTCCACGACTCCAGACACCAGGTAAAAGTCCTCAAGTTGACTTTATTTTGTCGCCACAGTGCACAAAGCACACCCTCCACCACAATACTCATATAAATCACCAATAAATCAATAATACACAATCCTCCAGCTCCCAGAAGCGTTGCCACCCTTCCACCCAGCTCAGCTCGCCGTCTGGGAGCTCCCACAGTCCTTTTATATCTCCTGACCTGGAAGTGTTCCTAATCCCCAGTCCATGTGACTCTCAATCACTTCCAGGTCAGGTACAAGTTCTTTTCTTCACCCCGGAAGCACGTCATTCCTCTTGTCCACGTGTGCTTCCGGGGCATAGGGAAAATATCCATTACTCATCCCTGCAGCGTCCCCTAGTGGCCCCCATGGCATCCAGCAGGGCTGTGCATAAAAACTCCATTGTCCATTATGCCCTGCTGGTCTTCTGGGGACCTCCATGCTGTAAGGAGGGCTCCACCTGGCGGCTTGGGGGTATTGGCCGGGATAAACAGACAGCCATCCTCCACATGAGATATTCAAAGTCTTCGCAATTTTGCATTGAGGAACATTATTCTGAAATTGTTCCACAATTTGTAGATGCAGTCTTTTGCAGATTGGTGAACATCTGCCCATCTTTACCTGTGAGAGACTCTGCCTCTCTAAAATGCTCCTTTTTAATACCCAATCATTTTACTGACCTGTTGCAAGTTAACCCACTTAGTTGCAAAATGTTCCTCCAGCTGTTTCCTTTTAGTTCCACTCATTTTCCAGCCATTTCTTACCCCCATCCCAACTTTTTTGAGACATGTTCCTGCCATCAAATTCAAAATTAGCCAATACTTTCTACATTTGAGGTTTTCTACATTCTATTGTGAATAAAACATGGGTTTATGAGATTTGCATATCATAACATTATGTTTTTATTTACATTTGACACAGTGTCACAACTTTTTCGGAATTTGGGTTGTATATATCTTTTATATAAACGTCTACACATGGAAGTCTGTGTGTCTATCCAGCCCGGAAGTGAGAGGTGGAGTTCGAGGACACGCAAGCGAGGCCAGCAAAACAAAAAATCTGAAGAGTGAGTCACTTGCTTATCCGCTATTGCAGAAGTGTGGCGAGCACATCGGCAAAACTCAATAGTTTCTAGGGCCCTGTGCTTTTTACAGCATGGACTTACACAGATAGTACTGTATATAATGCAATGTGAACTGACTCATTCACTCACTTATCAACAAAGAAAGGACATTTCGATATAATGAAGTTTAGAGGTAAACCCCACCTAAAATACAAAAACTAAATACCCCAATATTTAAAAAATGCCTTGACAAATTTGTTTGAAAATTAGTGATGTTATTGAAAAAAGATAATTAGCAGACACATTTTGTATTATTTATTGGTACATTTTTTTATTTGTCGATATTTATTAATTTTATGCTAACTCACATGCTCTGTGCGAGAGCATACTTTATGTAAATGAAGAATATAGTTGAAATAACTGATGGACCATGCTAATACCACCAACTAACCAATATGGTGAATGAATGACTTAAGACTGGATGGTGTCCTGGACAGCAAAAAAGAGACATGATCACATTTTTGAAATGGAAAGGGAAGTTAACAGCAAAAAACAGTATATGCTAACAATTGAACTTTGCATCTTCATAGAGCTTCACCAAACATTCTAACACTCTTAAATGTGCACCAGCTCTCATCCATTCTGCTCTGCCCAACTCCTAGCATAATGTATCAAATTCCGTGAAGTATTCTCGCAAGAACAACAAGCAGGTGGAAGGGGTAAGTGCTGTGGAACACCAACACATAATCAAGGACTAATGATCCATTGAGTTACAGGAGCCAGAGGTGCCTTACCCAAGGGTGAAAGTTGCAATAACAGCTACACAGAAAATCAAAAGAGATCTTAGCATGACACTCAGGAAAAAAAAAGGTAAGGTAAGCACCTGCGTTGTTTAGAGGGAACAAAGCAATTACCTGTTTCAATGCAAAAAATACAATTTCCTGTACAACTGTATTGTGCAATGAATATCAAAAAAAGCCAAGTCACTAGGAAAAGCAGGAATGTTTTACCCATGAACAAATGTGCATAGCTTGTTCAAGAGTAATTAGCTCCAGTGACCTACTGTAATAACATTATTATTAACTGATGCCTTTATGCAAGGCAACTTACAACATTTGAGATACAATTGGTTACATTTCATTTGTTCTTCTAATTGGAGAACAGTCAGGTGAAGCCTGTTCAGGATTTGAACCTACAGCTTCAGGGGCTGAAGTCCAAGGTCCAAAGTCTTTACCACTACAACACACTGCCTGAAAATAATATTATTTCTTAAACCTACAAATCTTTGATATAGAAAAATATTTAGTTAGTTACAAATACTTCTGATATTCCCAATTAACCGACAGTGCTGTAACTGAGGCCCCCTAACTTAGTGAACACTGGATAAAATAGCTAGTAGGTGGAGGAGTGGGTCTCCCACACAGCTTTCTGCCTCTTGGTCAGTGGCTATGTGCTGCTCCCCCACGATCAGGCAGAAGAGTACTGGCATCCTGTTAGTCCTCCCTAAGCCTGTCTTTGAAAGGGCACTGCAACTCCAACCTCCTCTAAGCTGGCAGCCATATGCAAACTTCTGCAAGCAGTCCTTGGTTTCACTCATTGATCTCTAAAAACCTACTTAACTGGCAGCCTTCCTATTACCACTGTGATTCTCTCTCCATCCCCTCTGGATGTCTCTTGTGAGACTTTCATTTGCCCTGTCCCATACAAACATAAAGAATTCCATAAATGAGAGGAAACCATTCAGTCCATCTGTCTCATTTGCAGCTGGAGATCCACAAAGGGAGAAAAATGAATCACGTATCATAAAGTAGTTTTTATTCCTGAGCTTTCAACCCTTACCATGGGCCTTCATCAGAGGATAATGCTTAGACTTACAAGAATCAAAGGCAATATATAGCAAAAATTACATGGGGGGACAACTGGGATAATGTACAAGTAAATTTTAAGGCCAGTACTAAAAGTGCCAGAGAGCTGGCCGAATCTTGGCTATCAAATGAGAACGCCATCAATAGACACTTGGACATAAATCCAGCATATGCAAACTTAAGAAGAACATGTTCATAATAAATAAAACTTTACACCCAATACCCCCCTACCCCCAATCACACTGACTTAGCCACCTAACTGCCCACGTAATTTACCCACGTAAGAGCATCCCGGCTCCTTCCTCTGGGTGATCCAGTTTCTTCCTACTGTCCAAAGACATGCAGGTCGGATGAACTGATGAAACTAAACTGGCCCTAGTGTGCGTGTGTTTGTGATTGCTTTGCCTTGTCCTCTCCAGGGTTTGTTCCTGCCTTGCACCCTATGCTAGCTGTGATAGGCATAACCCCTATAACCACAACTGCCTAACCTTCAAAACCTAATAGGAAAAAAACCTATTGCTGGAGTAACACCACCTTTCAAGACGGTCAAAGAGATTCATAAGAATGCTATCAGACTAACAGTAATCTATGCAATGCAGACTGGGAGCAAAACACTACAACTTTGTATGTCAACTCAATTTATTTTATAAACGTAATTCACCAGTGACACATGCACTGTGAGCCTCTTAAACAGTTTATCAGTGGTTAGTCTCCGTTTATTAGATTTAGCAGCTCAGTTCATTTTCTACACAGCCGTTTCTGAGACAAACGAAGCATGTGCTTCTGTCAGGAACATTGGTCCATACTGTGTGAGGTTTCTAGTAAATTATTGTGACAATAAAATACACACTTTGAATCTTTACTGCAGAACAACCCAAATGTCTATAGACTGCTGGTCAGCCAAGCAGAAAATATAATTATAAGTAATACTAATTTATGCGCTTCAATTATTTTATTAATTGTTTCTGTTTCAAATTCTCCTAAATATGCACCAATTATAAAGTAATTTAATTTGCTTGTTTAAATGGTCCACTGAGATGCATGATTTCCTCATGAAGAGTACCATTATTCCTTAAGCAGAAATATGAAAATGATGAATAAAGTGATATAAAAATATCTAATAATGCAACTAATTGTTTAAGGCTTAAATGAAGAAATATTATTAAGAAAGGCAAATTTGCTACATGTTTAATTAGACAAATATGTGAATTCTTCATTAAAAATCTTTTTCTTTTGTAAATCACATTTTGCTTGAAATGCAACAAAGCAGAAAGAAGTCTTTTTTAAAACATCCATTCTTGCTCCATTCACATAATGCATTGTAAATAAAGTTTATAAAATTACAATGAACCCAATTGTTATTATAATACAAACCTTTAAGGAAGCATTTTGCATATTTGTGTCTAACGATCACGCCAAAACTTCATATCTGGCATCATACACGACCCAGGAGAGTGTCTCACAGATAAACATGTTAAGGAGATTATTTAATATTTTGATAACTGTTTGTAAATTGTCATTTAAGAATTAATAGTGACTTAAAGAGAGAAGTAGCTTTCTTTAAGTAAGCCATTGTAATTTTTCTCCCCCCAGGCTTTAGGAATGCCATTGCCTTTTGTTAAGTGCTGCTTTGTAAGTGTCATCTATTGCAGGGGGACTGAGGCATGCCTTGAACCAGTTTGGCAAGGGTGGTTCTGAGCAGGACACTACCCACCTGCACTTCAGATCAGGTGATCCACCAGAAGCTAAGCATGTTCTGGCCCAGCCATTACTTGGATGGGAGACCAACCATAAAAAAGCTTGCGTTGCTGCTGGAAGAAGTGTTGACATGGCCAGCAGGGAGCACTTATCCTGTGTATCAGCAGTTTGCTGAGCAATGATGGCCGAATATGGCTTTTAGTTGGAGGAAGTCGGACTACAAACTAAATCCAATAGAATGAACAGCACATAAAAATGTAGCATAGTAAAATTTTCTAGGATTGATAAAATTAAGAACTCTGGAGCTTAAGATGGCAAATTTAAAGGAACTAACAAGGGTTCACGGACAGCTCAATGAATTCTGATGTGAACAAAGATTGCTAGAATGCTAAGACATCAAAAGTCTCTGTGAGAATACTAATTGCTGATACCCAGCAAAGAGAGATAAAGCAAGAAAAAAAAAAAAGAAATATGGTCCTGCCAGAACTACAGTACTGTTCATACAAAAAAAGGCAGCAAAGTCACTGTACTCAGCTATGATTCAGGCATTATAATCTGCCTACAATGAAGACAATAGACAATAACTGGTAAAAATTAAGTGAAAAAAGTATACTGTACAATGAGAACCTCACCTAGGGAACCAGTAAACAACTACAATGAAAGTGTATAAGGTCAAAGATGTGGAGATGGTAGACTCATGGCCACGAAGATCCTACCAGAGTAATAACACCCAGCCATTCCCAAAATGTTTAAAGCATGGTCCAAAAAGCTAACATTGTCAGCAAATGCCAACCCAGTGGTCAGAATGAGCTGATTGATGCAAGAGGCTGGACAGTCCCCATAGGCTGAATGAGTTGAATGAGTTTGCAGTTCTGAAATGAGGCTACAGTGTGACAACTGTAACTATCATAAACGTATAATGAGCAGTACAATACAGTACACTATAGTCATCACAAAACGAGACATTGAGGTTATAGTGGGTATCAGAACATCAACACTGCTAGGTTTTATCACTTGTGGTCCTAGTGGTTCCATACTGATGGCAGAACCATACTACAGTGACAGCCACTTTAGAAAACAAGACCAATAATGCTAGACATCAATACCGTAGGAAGCATGAGATATTGGAGACTATTTGCCTGGCACCAATTAGGTCCTCCAATTTAGAGCGACCTGTCATAAATAGACTGGTGCATTCCTCCACTTTATAAATTATGCCAGGAATGTGCTGTGGTCCTGTTCTGGTCCCAAATGTCCCATATTGTCTCTTGATGCTGTTGGGTAGTGACTGTTTCACAGAAGTCAAGTAATGAAGGGAAGGAGGAAATAAAACTGAAAAGCTCAGAGGGAGTTTTTGCTCAACCATTTTTATTGTTACCTGTGCAATGCCCTTTTTTCTGGGCTTCTTTAGTCTAATGCTTTTAGTTCTTCTTGAAACGACTTGTTGATGTTCCCTTGCCTGCTTGTATGCATATGACCTCTGTCTGTTTCTGACAATTCTTTTTGGTAAACACATTTCTCATTAAAACAGCTTCAGTTATTTGACGTGTCAAGTCCCACCTTCTAGTCACGGTTTGTGCACCTAGGTGCACTTTTCAGGCTGGCATGCAATGGTACAGCCAGCCAACTGGACTCTTTCTCCATTAGGACCAGTACTCGGATGCTGAGCCACAGGTTATCTCATTTATGTGGGCGCATTCAGACACCTCTCACCAGACATGAACTAGCACCTTTATTTTTGATTTTGGGTTTCAATTAGATTTGACAAATTCTCCACTGACTCTCTGTCCATATGGCAATCAGTTTAGGTCAAGACCAGCATCACTATATTTCATAGTCATACTTCACCAAAAGGTTAAATATGTCATTGCCAGTGTCCTCTTTTTTTTTGCTGTAGTGTGTTTGCAGTATGACAGATAAGAGCACTAAGAAACTGGACAAGCTGGTGAAGAAGGCTGGGTCGGTGCTGGGCAGGACTGTAGACTCACTGGGAATTGTGGTGGAAAGGTGTATGGGGATGAAGGTACAGGCTGTTCTTGACGATAGCAGTCAGCCTCTCTATAACATTTTAGCTGGTCAGAGAAGTAAACGCAGCAGTTGTCCTCTTTCACTGCGCTGTAGAACAGAACGCTTTGGAAGATCACTTGTTCTTGCTGCCGTAAGATTTTATAACACTGTTGTCAATACAAGTGATTCATGACCTGGTCACCACTTTCCCTTCCAACACTGTAACAATTGACCCATTTGTACTTTTTATTTACTTACTTTTTACTTACTTACTTACTTACTTACTTACTTATTTGTTTTCCTTGCTTTAATAATCATTTTATCTATCTATCTAATATCTATCTATTTATCTAAAAGGCTTACATTTTTTGTTACAATTTTTCAATATAATTCCTCATAATATGTTGTGAAGGGGTGGCAGAAACTGAAACCCAAAAGCAAAAGTGCACCATTAAACTCAAAATTGCTTAAAAATATCAACGGCAAAACCACATTCACATTCTGCTTTTTTTATTTTTATTTTTTTCATTTTTTCATTTTTATTACTATTTAATTTAATATTGTTTCTTTGTATCAGTATACTGCTGCTGGATTATGTGGATTTCCCCTTGGGATTAATAAAGTATCTATCTATCTATCTTCAGAACTAATTCAGTTTGCACTAGCATAATTTTCCCTTTATTCATACAATATTTGCATGTCCTTAAATGCAACATGGCTGCCATATAATGTCACAATATTATACACTTTGTCAAGGGCTATGAGCAAAACTCCCCGATTACTACTTTAAGATGGGGAATAACTGAGCGATGAAGCCTCAAAGGGAACAGGTGAAATCAAAGTGAAGGATGGGCATGGCTGGAAAAAAAACAGAATATCAGAATATTTTAAGGAAAAGAACAAACTTGATGTTTTAAGGCAAAACAAGAATTCAGAATCGTAATGGACAAAATTTTCTTTATCCTGCCGTGCCAAAAACTTGTACAGGTCTTCAATTCACCATGAAGTGTCTTCTAATGTCTGGGTGCCACCATTTCATAGCAGAGGCTCTAATGACTTGGCAACTAGCTACATGAAAACAACAAGACAACCTGTGTGAGCTCCAAAATGGCAACCAAACCAAAAATGAAATATTATATGTACATGTTCAAAATAAAGATTAAATGCAAAGTCCTTTTACAAAACAGAATAAAAACATCACACAGCACTGAATTATAACACACATGCCTAGCAATATGAAGCATCATAACAAACAAGAATACCAAAATCCTGACAGGTTGTTTAAGAATGATGATCACTGTTGTACTTACTGTATATTGTAAGCTTGCATCGATGTTTTATTCATAGGAGCTTCAGTAAATTAAATTTCATATTACTGATGTTTTTATGACAATAATGTAAATAAAGTAAGGTAAAGGCCCTTGTGAGGCTACTGCCTGCTTAAAGTACATCTGATTGTAAAAGTAACTGTAATTCAGTCACTGGTCACCAGATGTCAGCCCAAATGAGTACTAGATGAACAGGATGAAAACTATTATAATATTTGCACCATTCATATAATTGTATCTTTCATTCTAAGGTATTTCCACAAAAAGAATTGTCTGCATTTTAACATCAGCAAAAATAAGGAACTGGTTACTGACTGTCTCTGCACCAAAGAACCTCTATGCCTGGTCAGTACTTGGGGAGTGAATTGTTGAGCTGGTGAACTCCTACAAGTATTTGGTTGTCCCCTTCAATGACAGGCTGGACGGTTCACCTGACACCAAGGATCTGAGCAGGCATTTTTTTTCCTTAAGAAACCGCTTTCCTTTAATCTGAGTTGTTACATCCTTCAAATCTTCTACAAATCTTTGACGGCTAGTGCAGTTTTTCACATTATGGTGCGCTGGGCTGGTAACATCACTATAACAGAGGCCCACCAAACCAAAAAACTAAGTAAAAGGGCAAAGAGCAATTATGGGATGCACTCTGTACACTGACTGAGGTTGTAGAGAAGGAGAGAAGTAAAATAAATCTGAATGCCATTTTGAACAATGTTGCAAATCCTCTCTGTGACACACTAACACTGACGACTTTCAGCCAATGAATTATTCAGTAGAAGTCAGTAAGCATCTTCATACCAACAGCAATACGTCTGCATAGTGCCTCACTGTGACTGTGATAGCCAAGTCAGATGTTTTCTTTCTTTTTAAATTTTCTTTCTTTTTAGTCATTCTGGTGTGTGTATACTGTATATATATATATATCTATTTATGTATTTATTTATTTATTTAAAGAGTTTCTCTGAAAGAACAAAATTTCCCCCTGGGGACAAATAAAGTTCTACCTAATCTAAAATGCTCTCTCCACATCTCTACTTGTTCATGTTATGCATTCTCATAGGCAGCATAGTCAGCTGTACTTTTTGTTTAATAAAATTTGTCTCAAAAACACTTTACATACAGAATTTGCCATCATAAGTAAAAGCTGAGATTACTAGAAAGTCCATAATTAATATTATGTAAAACAAAAAGTCTTCCATGTCCAGTTTATGTGCATTTCACAACCACTTTTTTCTTCAGTAATAGCAAAAATGTTGTCTATTTCCCTGGTGCACTGTATGTGGTCTTCCCCTGCACAGAGAGTCCAAATAGCATCTTTTCTGTTTGAAATATATTTCTGTATATTATTAACTTATTTCTCTGGCACATTTACCTGAAATGTATAATATTTCAGATCCAATTGATTACATTTCTTTTTTACAGCTGGAATACAGGCAGATGAAGTGACTTGCTTATGGACACACACTGCCAGCAGTGGGATTTGAACCCAAAGCCTTAGGGTTTCAAGTCCAAAGCCTTAACAACTACACCAACCTGTCTACCAAGTTTGTGTTTAGGTGCACGTTCCCTCTTTTCTCTTTTGGGTAAAAAGCCGAGAAGCCATTAGTGAAATGCTGCAGTATAAATTGCTTATTCTTTAAAACATTTTTTTTTTGTTTTGTTTTTCTGCATGCTTGAACAGCTAAATTATATATACTATGGACAATGAATACACCAGGACTGAATCCGATTAATATTTGAAAACAATCTGCTGTGCTTTCCAAGGGGTGCAGTGAAGCATCACACACATGCACAAATAGAAAACACACTTCTTTACTAAAAAGGAGGACATCCATCCATGGCCTGGCATGGGGAGCTCTCTATGGACAGCACATGTATGCTGAAGAAATAATAAGTCTGGATTCTCCTCTCTCTAGACAGCAATGCCTTGAGTTTCAAAGACTGGCTCATTGGCAAAAAAGGCAAGAAGCCAAGATTGCAGAGGACTATGCACACTCTATGAACAGCTGCTTACAGATCCTGCCCTGTGAGAGGAGAAACATGACTCCAGCGTTCATAATCAACATAGGAAGAAGCAACTTTATCTCCACCACAATCAAACTGCTCAATAAGATAAATGTGACACAGCGGCAAAGGAATCAATTTCACCAATTCCATAAATATATTGTTATGTGCTGTTTAGGTTTTCAATGCAATCATGTTTTATGTGCTAAAGGATGTCTGAGGGTTGTGCATGCTCTATATTGTTTCTAACTGGATATAACATCTCCATTTGTTAATAATAAAAACAATCTACCCATTGTCATGCTCAAAACATAAATCGTAATGTTTTACTTTTTTATTTTGTTATTTAGATGTTCTGTGATGCAGACATCATTTTCCAATATTTAGGATTTTGGTCAGTATGGCTCTGTGCATTGCTATAGGTTTGACTGCTTTTACAATATCATGGATGGTTAGGGCTGCTAGATACCACTTCTAATTACAGTCTAGAATCTCATTAAAAATAGCCCAAAAGCATCCCAACTGAAATGGACAAGAGTGTCATGCCATTTACATCAGTATATAATATTCAGGTGTCAAGGTGCTTGATATAGTATCATCGAGCCATCCCTGTTAAGGGGTAAGCTCAGAGATATGCAGGTGAATAATAGACTGTCAGGTTGAACACAGGTTTGGGAGACTCAGGGACTGCATGAGCAACAATGGAGCACCACCAGGAACACTGGTTATTATAGGCTAGGACAGTGATGGCAAACCATTTAGAAACCAAGTGCCCAAACTGCAATCCAAAACCCACTTATTTATCGCAAAGTGCCAACATGGCAATTTAACCTGAATACCACCTAAAACTGAACAACAGCATAACCAAGGAGCTGCTGGTGGATTTTAGGAGGCCCAGGCCCCTCATGGACCCCGTGATCATCAGAGGTGAGTGTGTGCAGAGGGTACAGACTTATAAATACCTGGGAGTGCAGCTGGATGGTAAATTGGACTGGACTGCCAATACTGATGCTCTGTCTGTCTATCTATCTACTGAGCTTTTAGTTTAGAAAAGCCACTCATACATTAACATCTTTTGTCTTAAAAGAAAAACATAATAGCAGAGCTTTCAATGATACAAACAACTTTTTGTTGAAAGGTAAAAGTTTGCATTCGGTATGCTTTTGAACAATTAATGTGCTTTTTGCTGTTGTATGCATGCTGATAATTTGTCTAACCTTGGCTCATACTTTGTAAGCTTGAGAGCAACACATGCAGCACTCAGGTCATCTGTTAGTCTGTTTCTGGTGTCAGATTTGATTTAATTCAAAGCTGAAAACAGCTGCGCACAAGCATAAGATGTTCCAAACAAAGTAAGGAAAGCAATCTCAAGTGCCTTCATTGACTTAAGATTATTTGGCAGAGAATTCCACACTTTAAGGATTTCATTTTCATAACTAACTGTGCTGTCCTTTGTCATCCCTTCGATCCTCTCAAGTGTTTCACGCAGGTCTTCCCTATTAAGCTCCGCCCCAAAGCTTCCATTATATATTACGGGTCGTGGATCAGGTGTGGCGATTAGCAACTCCCGGCAATAATTACAGATGCGGACGACTCCTCACCTGTGCGCTTAAGCGAGGACTGCCCGCATCACAAAGCTCCTGGAAACCGCTCCGGCCACTCTACCATAACCCTTTGCATGAAAGTGCAATTATCTGTTAAAACTGGCCTTTTCAATTTTGAGCTGTGGACCCACTATACCACATCCCCTCCAACCCTACCACGGGAATCACAGACTCAAAAGGCTGCAGTCTGTGCCGCACCCTCAAGCAGCATGTGTGCCGCCCGCCTTACCCCAGACAGGAGAGGAAGGAAGCGCTCCCATTGGGCTGCTGGGCAGAGGGGCGGGTGATGTGAGAAAAGTCCTCCGGCGCGTGTGAAGAGGGGGAGCGGTGAGGGGAGCAGCCTGGTCCTGCATTCCTCTGGCTTTATAGTAACGAACTCTATGCTCGGGCGACGGCGCACGTGCCCACTGAGAGGGCTCTGAGTGCCCCCTTTGGCACGCGTGCCATAGGTTCGCCACCACTGGGCTAGGACCTAACCCATCTAGCTGTGGATTTAGTGGCTCAAAAAACCAACATAGTGAATCCGGGCCCACATTTGAATAAATCCTTGTGGGTACCTGGCAATGTAGTTGTAGACAGTTGTCCAACTGGAGTGTAAAATCATCTAGGAAAGAGTAATGTCCACTGCAATGAAGTGGAGATGCTCCTTTTCTCTTCACACTGTAAACATCACACTTGTAAAAAATTAGGTTGTGTCACTTCTAGGATAATTCTGCAATAATGTAGTGTATGGATGGATTAGGGGTTGAATAGAGGATAAGAGTCAGGTGGAGAACTTTGAAAATTTCTAGTGACTAGTTTACACAGAACTTTGAGAACTGCCTGCTCAACTTCAGCAAAACCAACAAAGTGCTGCTTTTGCTGCACCAAAGAGCCTCTACTCCCAGTCGCTAATCACGGAGTGGATGTGGAAGTGATGCACTTTCCACATCAGTTACACTTTGGACTGGTCTATTAAAAAAGGGGAACTAGAGAAGAAAGGGCAGAGCAGAATCTTTTTTTACTTTCTCGTATATGAAGTATAGGGAAAGTATTGTAATTGTCAAAAACTTCCATTTCGAGATTTTGATGAATCTCAACATTTTAGACATCCTTGAGTGCGAAAAAACCATTTTTGGATTTATGTCTGTGTGTGTGTATGTAAACATGATAACTTGAGTACGCTTTCACTTAGGTCAACCAAATTTTGCATGCAAGTACTGTATTAGGTTATTAATACAAACCTAACTGTTATTAGTACAAAACATGGATTTCTATCATCTTTTGGGCTGTTTCCGCTAACCAGAAGTGGTACTTTACCTTTTATTCATTGCAGAGTCTGATTTATTCAAGTTTACTTTTATAATATTTGTTAATCACATTATTAATTTGATTTGATTTGTTATTGATAATTCTTTAATGTCAGTCAATCAGTCATTGTCCAACCCACTATAGCCTAACACAGGGTCACAGGGGTCTGCTGGAGCCAATCCCAGTCAGCACAGGGTGCAAGGCAGGAACAAATCCCGGGTAGGGCGCCAGCCCACCGCAGGGTTCTTTAATGTACACAATATAAAAATATAATAATTGTCTTGCGGTTTACTCCTCAAATACCCATCCCTATATCTAAGTGTGTGATAAAGTCTAAGGCAGACCACTCCCGATTTTTGCCTTAGGAGACTGCACTCCTTTAATGTCAGTAGTGACATCCTTTATATGTTCTACAACTCTGTGAAAGCCAGTGTGATTTTCTACACTGTGGTATGCTGAGCCAATAACATCACTTCCAGAGAGTCCTACCAAATCAACAATCTAACAATCTAAGATTCCATTATGGGATGCACTCTCAATTCTGTGTAGGTAGTGGCAAAGGAGAAAATTTAAAGAAAACTAATGACCAATATGAACAATGCTGCACATCCTCACTATGATGTACTGGCATTAGGGAATTTTAGACAAATTTGTCAACAAATGCAACTGGCAATATGCATTTACAATGTCTTACTGTGACTGCTCTTTTTATTTTTTGCCAAGACATAAGTTTTCTTTCTTTTTTAGTAATTCTGGTGTGTACTTATTTATTTATTGAGCTTCAATAAAAGCTAAATTTCCCCCTAGGAATAAGTAAAGTTCTATCTAAATAAAACACATTCAAGAAAACCAATTAACATTGGACAATATGTATTAAAGAAAATTTAGGAAGTATAGTTTTCTGTAAGGACATTTGGAGAACAGCATCAAACTGACAAAAAGCAAAGACACATATTATAGTTTCACATTTTATCTTTAATATATATTCTTCCATTGAGGCTGTGCACTCTAATACAGTACACGAGGTCAACAGCAGGCAACAAGTGGATGCATGAAGCATTGTTCAGAACCTGTGACAACATTTCTAGTTCAATGGCAGTACCTGCTTGGTATCAATACAGAAAGGCAGATTTCCACCACAATTTAAGCATAGTGCTAATATTGTCATCACACCCCTAGGCAAAACATTTTTTCCACTACTTAAAGTTATACTTTCTGATAAAGTAAAAATCATGGGGGCGGATAGAATTAAAAAAAAATCTACTTTGACTTTCATAATTATTACTATGATTAAAACCTCCAACGAAATAAAACAAATAAAACAGACTAAAATGATTGCATTTTGACATTCCCCATAATGATAAAATGTGCCTAGTTCCAAATTCCTGCTGATTTATTCAGAAATAAAACTCCTGATGAAGGTTTCTTGGCTTCAGAGATAACTTATTTTATTAATCTGACACACAGTCATATTTCAGAAAGCCATAGTAAGATAGTTTCATGAATATTAACTGTGTATTTCTTAATGAGAACATTTCAACATAAGAAAAAAAAAATCTGCATTTTTTTACTATTTGGATACATTATTTTTTTCTTGGCTTCTACACTTGCCCCATGGCGCTGAATACATTTACTCTCCTGACTATTACTAATCATACACACTTAAACATGAGACAAAACTTAAACTTTATTTTGAGAAAATCTCAACATGTAATGTTTTTTTCTAATAGGTCTTACTGTAAGCACCCTTCATAACTGCGGGTATCGCGCAGAAAAGTAGCTTAAATAGATATGGATGGTAACTCTAAATGTAAAAACATCATAGCCAGAAAATCAGAACACTAACCAAATATCAAAATCCATAGTAATAGTAATTCAATAAAATAATACAAAGGCAACTCTTTTGATTCTCTATGATCTCAGATTACGCTAATTCTTAGCAGATGGCTTTTCTACCATCAAACTTGTAATGTATCGTTGCACACCTTCTGAAACCGTGCCCCTAGCAATCAACAGACAACAATGGCACTGCTAGAAAACAAATGGAAACATGCCAAACAATTGTCAAAACAAAAACAGAAATTGACTTTAACAACTTCACCTGAAAGAAAGAAAATAATGGAGAACTAATTCTCCACTGTCAGAAAACTCCAAAACCACCATTATTAAATGAAAGAATTTTTTATCTAGAGAGAAATACATTTTCAAAATGACATTAAGTCACAATAATAAGCTATGGCTTAGTTTGGCTATATTTTGTTGTTGGTATCACAACTAGGGTTGATAAAAATATAGGGAAAAAAAACGATTTAAAAATTTTAAAATTTTAAAATTACTTCAATACTCATTCTTCCTCTACCTCCTGGCCATGGACTTCACCATGCAACACTCTTTTGTTCATGGTGACTTTGGCCTACTGAGATGAGATGGGGTGAGTCTTGCGGACTTGGACTTTGCAGACAATATCGCCTTGCTCCGAGTCACTCAGCTAGCAGCGTACACAACGGCATTGCTGCATGAGGCGGCAAAAGATAGTTGCAAATCCGTGCACTGAAAAGCAAGACTGTACATGTAGGGTACTCCATTGTCAGCACACCCATCTACGTCAGTCAACAGCACCTACCTCGGTAGAATTATTGTGAAAGATAGCGTGTCCAACCAAGACACCCTATGACGGATTGGAAAGGAGATGGCTGTTGTGCACTGCTCGGGGTCTATCTAGAAATCCAACAGCATTGCCCTACCAACTAAAATTCACCTTCTTAATTCGATTGTAATTACTACTGCTCATACCGTGACCATATCAGAGATGGAAAAGTATATCGTCGATTCGCCATTCACCCTCTAGGCAATATTGTCACTGAACACTGGTTTCAGTTTGTGGACCACATTCTCTGCATGCCCCCAAAAGTGGCCATGCAGTGGACACCAGTACATGGAAAACGCAAGCAAGGGTGACCAAGGCAAACCTGGGGCGCACATTTCTCAAAGACCTTCGTGCAGTCAACTTGGCATGGGACAAAACCAAGGCTGTTGCCGATTCTGATTCTGCAGCCTGCTACAGTTACAGCTTCATTTCCATCCACACATAGCTGTTAAAAAGACTGCAACTTTAGCAACGATGGAGCTTTCATCAGCATGCTTAACTGGTAAAGTGGGCAGTTAGAGTGGCATCTGGAAATACTTTGCCTTTGTGGCAAAGAAAACCACAGAATACATGCCAGCCTGTATGCGAGATTTGCTACAAATCAGTAAAAAAGTAAAGGGGTTAACACAATCAGTTTAGTCAAACACCTGAAGGACCATCATGCAAGTCAACACAAAGAGCATTTAAAGGTATTTTATTTTGAAATCACGGAAATATTAATAAGTACAAAACTGTTGCGTTTGAAGTAGGGGTGTGACATTATTTTTTGTTCTACAGGTTAAACACTTTTTGTAGTCAGTTAAACATTTAAAACATTAAGACAGGGATATGTAATTATTTTTACCTGTGGGCCAGATTTATTCTGTGTTGTTCATTGAGGGGCAACACTCTTTTGATCTGGGGCATCCTTTGGTTCCTTGATTTTTAAACTGTCACTGCAAAATGTACTGCAGTAACATTTTACTTTCTTTCATTAGGAGTGACTTTAAAATTATATTTCATCACATTTACTATATAATGTAAGGCGCTATAACATTTAAGTGGTCAATCGCATAAACAGTGGCACTACACCTCCGTGTGTTCACAGCGTGTATTTAGTGTTTCAGCACTCATTTGAAACCCAGCAAGAGCAAGCAACGGCTTCACGGAGGAGCACTTTGACATGTTAGTCTTACTTGTAAAAAATCTGGAAGTCACAAAGACTTTATCGTTTATTTACCCATCAACACAATGTGCACTGTTTGCATTGATGTAAAGCCTTTTAATGAGTTAGTTAGTTTTATGTATGTTATTTCTAAAGATTACAATACTTATTCAATTAACATTTAATAACATTTGAAACAATTCATCGTACTAACTCAATAAAAGTATTGTCTTCATCAATGTTAATAAAACTGCTGACCAGGTTTTTAACTTCTTTACTTTTATTGTTTACAGTACTTTGCTCTGAACTTTTACAAAAGATTGTACTACTTGAAGTATTTTAATTTAATGACAAAAATTTATATTATTTGTTTTCATGAATGTAAATATTTTAATGCATACAGCAATTTGTTAGTACATTTCTTAATATCATATTGAAGTTTGAAATTTTGGTATCATGACAACCCTAATCATAATACAACCCACACTGGTTGCATAATTTCAAGGAAGAGTAGAAGATAGATTGGTGGCCTTGAGGCTAAGGAGCTGTGCTGGTATCTAGAAGGTTGCTGGTTCAAATCCTATTACTGCCAGAAGGGATCCTACTCCATTGAGCCCTTCAGCAAGGCCCCCTTAACCTGAATATCACTCCAGAGGTTCTGTACAATGGCTGACCCTGCACTCTGACCCCATAGGTCATACAAAAAGACAATTTCCCATTGGGGAATAATATAGTACATCAAATAAAAAAGTATGTTGCCACAGCTGAATATAATTTGCACAAATGTTCACTTGTTTATGTGAATGTACTTTTCTTTAATCCATTAACTGCACAAATGTTCACTCTTTATCTCATTGACAGCGGTCAGGTATACAGTACAGCTTGAATGGTGCTGCTCTATCAATAATGCTCATCGACAATCACTGCAAAATTAACTTTGTTTGCAAAAGGTATGAACAAAACCTTTATATCAGAATATTAAATAATTGTCAGACTTCATTGTTAGAAGTCTCAAATGTATTAAAATAATTAGCACTGAAATCCCAGAATAGTTTTAATAAGACACTGTATTTATACAGACAATTCTCAAATAATAAGCACACAGTCTCCTGATTGCTTCACGTAACAGTGCTTTAGGTATTTTTCTAACATTGCAGGAAATAGTAATGCTAACTGATGCCCATGACAATAAAAAATAAAAACATTAAAAAGAGACTTGGTTTTCTATAGATAGTACTTACACAAATAAGTCTTCTTATTGTTTTTCAAAAAGTGTAAACCTAAAGCTGATACCAAAGAGGAGATCATATGTAAGGAACATTTATCTTTTAAGGTTTACTGGGCAAGCTGTGAGTTAGAATGGTACAGTGGAAGTAACGCTCTGTAAGCAGTGTGAATTAACAGTGCTTGGATACTCCTAATTCATTCATTCATTTATTGGCAGCATTCTACGGCAAACGACTTCTATTGAATTATAAGAGAAGTAAAATAAACGTATGTATATATTTTGATGATAAGTAATCATATCGAACACAATTTTGAGGCTGAATTAACATGACACTGTCCATAACTAGCAAAATGCGATATAAACACCAATTGAAAAGATACTTTGGTCACAATGTCCTTCAACTCTCAAAGCGGAACTATTGTACATTTTGACAAACATTTAGCACTAAGAGGACACCTTCACGGATTTAATAAGTTAAGCAATGCCACTCAACACAAAACATGGTGGCTAATGCCTTCTCCCCTTTCTTCTGCAGCTCTATAGAGGCTTGAAAGCTGACCGAGGTCACTTCTCTCGTTTCCTCAGAAGTGCCGCTAGTTTCAGAACCTACAATAATAAACCCACCAACCACAGGAAGATGTTGTTCATTGATGAACCACAGAGGACAGGACAGAGAGCTCCTACACAAGTTTGATACCTTGTAACAACCTGAATTGGTTATTTGACCACAAAGGGTTTTATAGCTTTCTTTTGCCTTTTCTACAATTAAACAGGGTTTCACCTCGAAGATGCCTCAACTCTTCATTTTGTCTCATTCCATAGTATTACATTGCTCTGTGTCACTGTCACATCATGAAGTATCCACATCTGCTGCAGATTGCAGATCTGCAGTTTATACTCAAACCTCTCTCAGAACTTTAAGGTAAATAGGAATGAGTAACTACAACTATCATGATTTGCATTTTTCTTTAACATTTTCAGTATTACCTTTTGAGGGGTTTACAGGGCAAGGAATTTGGCAATCATATTTATTTTTTGTTTCGATATATTTTTAAGAATGCCGACAATTAAATGTTATCCCACAATGCTGTTATGTTATGGGCACCATAATTTCATGTCTTTGTTTTCAGGTAGTTAGTTACAAGGCAGGGCGACCAGAAGTGATGGCATTACCACAACAATATAAAAGTCAGCATCAAGCACTTCCTGGTCTTCCAGGTTCGTTAATACTTTTTCAAAAATTTTACGTGCAATAAGAGAAGTTTCATGACTTGAATTCCCAATTGCAAATCATTTCTGATCTTAACCACAATTTACGTGTTTTTGTTTGGGTTTTGGTTATTTGCTTTGCTTTGGCTTCTGATCCTCTTGCCACAATCTTTGATACATGGATTTCTGTTTTATGTCCCTGGCTTCACTTGAAAAGACATTCTGGTTATGACCTTAGTTGTTTATTTGGAACTTTCATTCTTTAATAACCATTAAGACAACAAAAAAAAGTGACATTATAGAAAGAAGGATTCAATAGCGTGGAACAGATGGATATTGTGAGACCGCAGAGATATGTTCCAACAAGTTTAGTATATAAACTTAGCAAAACAACAGCATTTATTTATATAGCACATTTTCATACAAAAAGTAGCTCAAAGTACTTTACATAATGAAGAATCCTTCTATATAAAAGCGGTCGGGTGTCCTTCCGTCCCGTGTGTGCTACGCAGGCGCGGAGTTTCACACACGCCCGTCCATTTTGCAATGCACGATGGGATTTGTAGTTTCATTTTTTCAGGTAAAAGATGATTTTCTACTCCAGACTGTGCGATATCTTCTTCTTCTTTTTTACTATATAAAAGCGGTCGGGATTGTCCTTCCGTCCTGTGAGTGGAAAGCGTAGCAGTATTCCGCTTATCACAGACTTACTACTTGCAGCTTGCGGTACGAAGCGACATGATGTGAGCAGAGTTCTGGTGCTCCCATCGTTCCCTTGCTTTTGTGCGCGATGCGCTGGAAAAATAGACAAAATTATGTCTCTGGAAATAATTAATGCTGATGGAGTACAAATGCCTCACCGTGTAGTAAATATCGGGGGGTTCAAAAGGGCGACCTCGATATAGAAAAAAAGTTTAAATTTTATCACAAAAATAACAGAAACTACGAGTATTAAAGTAATACCGCTCAAATGCAATATAACCAAATTAATGAGTTTGTATAAAATATCAAATTGATCTACGTATTGAATTGCCTTAAGAAGTGGTCAACTTAAAAGTCGGTCGCCTTAAAAGGCGGGTCAGCCTAGTAGAAAAACAAAAGACACAGTAAGAATATAAAATAAGTCAACATTAATTAACATAGAATAAGAGTAAGGTCCAATGGCCAGGGCGGACAGAAAAAAAAAACTCCAGACGGCTGGAGAAAAAAATAAAATCTGTAGGGATTGCAGACCATGAGACTGCCCAGTCCCCTCTGTACTGTAACTATAAACTATAGCAAAGTTTAGTATATAAACTAGGCAAAAGATGATCAAGAGTAGCATAATGACCATATTGTAGTCAAAAACGTGCAAGAAATCCAAACTACAAAGCTGGCAAAAACAAAGACTTACTGTACATGCACAGACATATATTATGCAAAAGCAATATGTTCTGAAACATGAATGCCTGTGAACAGAAACGAAGAAACCCATTACTGATAACATACTAGCTGTAGCAGAGTTAATAAGATTGATCAGGAACGGGGATTCAGCAATAGTTTTTATTCCCTTACAGTGTCAAACTAGATGTTGGTGTTAAAGGAGGCATAACAGCAATAATAATTGCACTGTTTGACAGTCTAAAGATGTCTTTTATTCTCAACTTTTTACATAAAAAAATACTGGAAATTAACTGTAAGAAAGTAGAAGCCATTATTGGGAGACTGTTAAAACACTTCCATTGTGCAATTTTGCAATGGCTACCTGTAACATATTTATTTCACAATGATCTTGAAAATGGTACAGGAACTCATATATTGGTCAAATCTGGGTCAAAAAATACTAAACAACAAAATATTTGCCTAGAATTAGTCCAATAAATACTGAACATAAAATTGTACAGTCTATATGTTTTATTTGTATCTCTCATATGCAATGACTACAACAGAATTATGAATCATTTCACCTATCTCATCAAATCATTATTAAAAAAGACAGTAATAAAAAAAAAATAAAAAAGCAGTACACATACACAACACTAGTTGTGTGTACATCATGACACCACATTTTATAAGGAAAAACACACTAAAGACAAATGCAAAAATTACAAAGTAGTTCATATATGCTTTTCAGCAGATCTGAAGTAGAGGAGCTCTTATAAGATTCTGTATATTAATTTGTCTCCATGAGCTGGCATTTCCACATTATTTCAGTGAGCATCACTCTTTACTGGATGATTTTATCCTCCAGGTGGTCAACTGTTTAAAACGTCAGTGCCCCATACCCACAAAAAGTTATTCAAATGTGGGCCTGGGTCTAGCATTGTTGGTTTTCTGAGCTACCAAATCCAGAGCCAGCTTGATCAGGTGATCCTAGCCTATAATAACCAAAGTCTTTCAGATGGCAAGTACATTTTTATGATATAAAACACAATTAAAACACATAAAAGAAAGAAATAAACTTTATGTTAGGACACTACCATAGTATGTGAATACCCTTTAAACATTCATAATACAAGCCACAGTACCTGTCAAAGATAGGTAACAGAATAACTAAGAAATATTTGCTATATCTTACCTTATGTCTACTTTTCAACACCTTTCCTCTGTATTTGCAAATCTGTAAATGTCTCTTCACCTGTTCACTCTAACTCAAGTGTGTTCCAGTAAAGCCTGCTTCTCAGACTCATCATTTTCGACTAGTTTTATACTTTCCATCTTTTAAAGCGACTCCCTCAAGGTTCGTCCTTACTCCTCCTCGTGCATCTCACACTCACACTTGCTCTTAAGTTGTATCACCACTGACCAATCACACAAAAGCTAAACTGACCAATCAGATTGCTTTAAGGGACTAGACATACAGACTTTATTGTTTTATTATGTAGTAGATAGTGCATACTCCATTACATTTTACATTTTGCAAACATGGGTGAAACACAGAATTTGCTTAAAATGTTGAACTATAGAACACACACAATTTACCAAGAGAAAAACCAAAAGATAGCAAGGAAATGTGTAATACTAGTAATATATGCACATCCTCTAATATTTATCCTCCTGGAACCCTTCTACACAATTGTCGAATTCTAAATGTGTTATACTTAGTTTGTAAAAAATATTTTAAAAATAAAATCACTTTATTTGGGGTTTAAAGTGCCTACATACCTGTGACTTCATACAGCTACAGTAGCATATAACCTGTAATATATTCAGCATTTACTTGCTAGATAAGCTCTATTTTCAAGGATTACAGATGTACTCAAATGAATTTTTGAGCAACAAAAGTGTTGCCCATATTATTAATTAATAATATTAATAAACAGTATATGTTAAATGTGCTGTAATAAATCATTTGTCGCAAAGAAATATGTCAAAGTCAGAGAGGCAAGATTGCATTGGTTTGGACATGTGCAGAGGAAAGATGCTGAGTATATTGGGAGAAGGGTGCTAAGGATAGAGCTGCCAGGCAAGAGGAAAAGAGGAAGGCCTAAGAGAAGGTTTATGGATGTGGTGAGAGAGGACATGCAGGTGATGGGTGTGACAGAACAAGATGGAGTGGACAGAAAGATATGGAAAAAGATGATCCGCTGTGACAACACCTAACGGGAGCAGCCAAAAGAAAAAGAACTAGCTCTACGCCGCATAATCAGGCCGCTGTTTAAATGATTTTTAAGCACAGAGGAAAAAATAAACATTTGAAAAATCCGTAATTTAATAAACCACCATGAAAAGTAACATTACAACAATGCACGCTACGAACCAACATAAAATTGTCCGTGACTGAAAACCGGAGGAGCGCCGTCGCGCCTTCTCCTTCCAAAGCGAAGGACGGGGTTGAACGGCGCCGCTGAGTACGCACTGCCCGCTTATGTGCCCGCCCCAACTCCCTACCTGAGTCGCTGCCTGTCTACAGTCCACACGCACCTGTGAGTCACGTTGACTGTTAATTTTCCAAACACCGCCTCAGTCGGATTCCACGTTGATTTTTCATTGTTCTTCGCGGTTCCGGCTGCTTTTTTATATATAATCCACCAAATCACCGGACCATTGGGTTTACAAAGGGTAGGGACGTAATCAGTGCGAGCGTATGACCCGCACGTACTGGGAATTTCTCGTTCGTGGGGAACAATTGCAAGCCATGGTCTCCATCACGAATGGGGTTCAATGGCTTACGTATGGCTCCCCGCGCCGGGTAGACACACGCTGATCCATTCAGTGTAGCGCGCGTGCAGTACCGGACATACAAGTGCATCACAGACCTGTTAATGCTCAATCTCACGTGGCTGAAAGCCACTTGTCCGTCTAAGAATTTGGACGCCGACTGCTGTTGGGTCGTGTAACTATTTGGCAGGTGGGAGTCTCGTTCGTTTTCAGAAATAACCAGCCAAATTGCTCTACCAACTAAGAACTGCCATGCACCACCACCCACAGAATCGAGAAAGAGCTATCAATCTGTCAATCCTCTCCGTGTCCGGGCCGGGTGAGGTTTCCTGTGTTGAGTCAAATGAAGCAAAAGGCTTCACACCTGGTGGTGCCCTTCCGTCAATTCCTTTAAGTTTCAGCTTTGTAACCATACTCCTCCCTGAACCCAAAGACTTTGGTTACCCGGTTTGCTGCCCTGTTGCGGGGCCTGCATTGGTGAAGCAGGTGAGACGGTAATGAAACAGAGGCACAGGGCTTATTGGTTTTAAAAGACTGCTTCCTTCATTGGGTTTTAACCAATACACGGAACGAACCAACACACAATCGTCCATGTGGCGCGGAGGGTGGAACGGGAAGAGAGGAGAAGGGCATCCACTCCGCTCCCTCCGTCATGCTAGTCTGCTGATTTCTCGTTCAGTATGCACTGCTTGCTCATGTGCCCACCTTCAACTCGTCACTCGAGTCGTTGTCGTCTTTGTACAGTCCAGATGCACCTGTGACTCACGTAGACTTTTCATTGCTCTGTGCGGTTTTGGCTGCCTTTCTATATATAATCCACCAAGACACCCGACCACGGTAGTAGCGAGGTGGGAGGGGGGTGTGTACAAAGTGCAGGAGCATCTAAGAAGACGCATGTTTGTCGCAGATGCGAATTGCTGTATGTAGCGTGTAAAACAGTTTGCCAGGGTGCACGCGGTCGCGTCGTAACCGAAAACTCGTTTTTTAAAGACTGCTTACTTTATTGTGTTTTAACCTCAGTTGTAAAGGAATGTTTTAAGAATCCCATGGGATACCCCTCGCAAACCGTTTTACACGCTGCATATGGCGATTCACCTCCGCAAGAAACATGCCTCTATTAACAGTCAGCGTGGGTCGGAGCTGCATGTTGCCTCTACGACAGACGAATATAAATGACGCCATTTTTTCTGTGTCGTCGCGTCTGAGTTGGTGGGCGTGGCTCTGCGAGTTGTCGTCGTATCCAATGGTCTTGGAGTTGGTGGGCGTGGCTCCTTCCTGCGTGCGCCATAGGTGTCTAACTTGTTGGCAGCTTAGTGAATCCACGCCCCTTCGGCGTGCTTTCCATGGTCGTCTTGCCTTAGTGAATTATATATATATATAGATTATTCTTGCTTAATTTCATTTGTTTTTTCTTTTTATGTAACTATTTCTTTGGCATCTTGTAAAACACTTTTTTTTTTTTTTTTGAAGGGAGAACTCTTAAACAATGTGTGAGGGGGAGAGGTGGATCTTCAGTTCCAAAAGTCAATCCCATGTAACTTGAGCTTCTTGTTTATGAAGGGTGCTGATTTTTCAGAAGTATCTATTTAACAGCATTTAGCAAAAAATGTATGTTCTGCATGTTTTGGGAATGCAACTGGAAAATCGATATATGTGGATTGTGCGATAATAAAAATTTGAGATTCCCAACCCTGGACAGTTTTCATATAGGTTGCCATTGTACAGTACATCTTTAATCATCATTGACTTGCATTGTATCATATACTTTTTTATCTCTGTTCGGCATGAAATCATGACATTAACATTTTTTCTTGGTCATCACTACAAACTACATGAAGTAACATATACAAAAATGTAATTTTTAGGTGGAAGATTCCTGTAAAGGCTGCAGTGTTCCAACAAGTAATAATGTCACAGTGCTCGGTTTGTTATCACATCAGTATACATTCTGTCTGTCAGTACTTTTCATTACCTGCACAGACAAAATATGAGATTAAGATTGTGGCTGAAAAATGAAACATTACTGTTCAAAAACTTCAATACTCTGTAAATTTAAACAATGAACTGAAATAATTTTCAGACTAAAGGTCTTTTTCAATTTTGTTAGCAATATTATTTGTAAACTATAAAAAGTATAAATAAATGTTAAATGTTTTTTAACAGAAAGAACATACTGTAATTATATGGGAAATGTCTTCCAATCACCCTTTCGCTTTTTTAACCTATTGTTGTGTTACACATGGTAACACAAAGATGGCCTTTACCCACACAGGAATGGAAGGAAAGAAGTAAACAATCCTAGATAAGTATACTTGACTCACAGCTACACTGGGCCAACTGTTATATTCCAATTACCCTACCAGCATTTAATGATCACCCTGATTGATTGGCTGCCGATCTGAATCAGCTGATTTTCACTACAAAAGACTCACTCAGTGATCAGTAAATTGACCGATCACAAACACCGATTTTTTTTAGCATCTGCTTTTCTAATCTTTACTGTAATTTAGTTGTTGTGCTGCTTTATGCATGGCATTATGATAGTTGAGTTAGCACACATTTTTTGTAAACTTCCTGTAAACAGAGAGACGTAAGGCAGACTATATCAGAGAGAGAGAGAGAGAGAGAGAGAGAGAGAGAGAGAGAGGTAAGA
The DNA here is from genome assembly GCF_016835505.1 of Polypterus senegalus. NCBI lineage: Eukaryota > Metazoa > Chordata > Cladistia > Polypteriformes > Polypteridae > Polypterus > Polypterus senegalus. The sequence goes on along the minus strand of NC_053166.1, from coordinate 16,495,151 downwards.
CCAGAATATTAAACTTTACATTAAAGAAATCCAAGTAATAAACTGAGGGAAAGAAAAAGAACTGGAGGAGTCATTCTGCGCAATTAGTCAAATGGCAAGAAGAGCTACTTAATGAATTCAAACCTCTCTTTTATTTTGTCCTTTAATTAAAACGAAGGCTGCTTGTCTGAGTTTGGATGGTGAACGAGCTTGTGTTAACTACAGCAGCTCACATTTCCAAATTGAAGAAAAAAAAATAGAGAGGAATTTGAAATTAATGCTTACTAAAAAGTAGGCATGTTAGCTTAAAACAAAATTTGTCAATTTCACTTGTAAACTTGTTAAGCATGTTAACCTTGTATCTTCTTGATAAATATCCTATGCACATCTGATAAATGTACGGCTTTTTTAAGGGTTTGTACTGTGTTTTACTTGTTTGCGTGTGTCATACTGTATAAGCTTTCAGAAGAAACAAGTACTGCATAATTAACAAGGTAATCCATATGTATAATTACATCTCAAGAATTAAGAATGTCTAGCTGGTAGACTGTAAAAAAAAAAACACCTGTATAAATATAGTAAATGTATTTTTTAAAGCAAAAAAGCTGTAGTGCAATTAATGATTAAAAATGATTAAAACTTAAAAGCGCATGTATATTTACATTTAAGCAGTGTTTAACTGCCAATATCAATTAACTGAATCACTGTGCGAGTATATATACTTTAGTTAGACAAATTGTGAAAAATATATATATATTTTTAATTAAGCTTTGTTTTAAATAAATGCATTACCGACAAAATTAATATGTCAGCCTGCAATTATGTGAAGAGTTTTTTTATTTATGCCATATGTGTAATGGATAAATATTTTCTGCATATATTTTATTAGTTAGAAAGTATTTATTTTGAGGTAATTTTATTTATTTTTGCATTTTTATGGTCACTGAACAATAAGCCTACAGAATTAAATTTTCTTAATAGAACAGGAAAAATAATTTAGTTCTAAAAATACCAAAGTTAACACTTTAATACAGAGCATAAGGCTTTTACACATCTGGTTATATGGAAGTTTAGTAAACAACTAGCTGTGTAAGCCCATGCTGTAAAAAGTCCGTGCTGGTCCTAGAAACTATTGAATTTGTCAGAAAAAAAATGAAATGTAGAGATGTCAGGTGATTGAAAGGAACTACTCTGGGCGTTTCTCTCCTAGGAGGTTTCGTTTTGCTGATGTACTCGTATCGATTGTGCATTAGCAGCAGGAAGAAAAGTAAAAGGGTTATCGCTTGCCGCTTGCAGCTAAGCGACTTTGTCTTTCTTCTGTGGTTTCGTTTTGCAGACATGCTCGCCTCGCTTGTGTTATTAACAACTAAGCGAGTTTTGTTTCCTCGGAGGCGGAGTAATTACCCCGACTCCACCTCTCACTTCCGGGCCAGACAGACACATACACTTCCGCGAATAGAAGTTTATATATATGAAGCTTTTTACAGGGATTAAAAAAATTGTGGGAGAAAAATAACAGTAAGAATTAACTGAATAAGAATATTCATAAAAACACCATTCTCACACCATTCCACTAAATTCATGTTTGTGTGAACTATACACATACTCCTCATGACCACAGGAGTTTTTGCTGGACACTGCAGTCTCCTCCAACATCTCACAGACGTAAGTTAATTAGTGTCACTAGACTGGCCAGTGGAAGAGTACCCGCATGTGCGTGGCTGTACCCTAGTATGGATCTCTGCCAGTTATCAGTGAGCTATTTACTGTGATCTGCTTATTGTACGCCCTATTTTAGTTTATCTGCACTGCACTTGTTATTGTTGAATCTCAGAACTGTTACTTTCTTGCTTAATTCCTAAGTTGCTACAGTGATTGCAACTCCTTATTTACCACTTGTCACTTGATTTCACTACCTTGTTCTACCTCATTTTTACTACTACAGGCTGTAGTGTTGTTTGCTATTGCATAAAAATAGCAGTTGTGTATTTTAGCATTTATTTTTCTGTACTGTTGCATTACTCTACTGTCAACTATTCCATTAATTATTAATTAATGGTTGTATTCTGTGAGGTAGACAAACAAATAATTTATTATACTTGTACAATGTTAATCCGTATGTATTACAACACTGCTTTGATTGATCGATTGATTGATTAACTGGATACTGCCCTGTTCAGAAATGGCTCCTGTCTTGTACCTGCTGTTTCCAGGATTATTTCTAGAAATTTCATAATAAAGTTCAGAAAATGGACTTATATAAAATAACCCTCATAATTTATTTATTTTTACAGCACATTTGAAACAACTATCAATTTTCAAAATATATCATTCTGAATTGAGCCATTTTTACTTATTCATCAAAGCTGTTATTTTTACTTACCAAGTTTGTAAAAATCACTTAAAATATTTAATTTGTAATCTTTAATAAAAGAATAAGTTTCACTTTCTGAACTGAAAATTGATTTGTCTAGTCATTCTGAGAATGACAAAATGGGCTCATTCCCACTTAGGCAAATCACAACATATGCGACATCAATAATGTATTATTATTGAGCAAAAATGTCTGTTTTGTTACAAATGAATTTAAAAAAAAGGTGCTTTAGGAACATTCTACATGTTCAGAGGGAAATCAATCTTTAACCCAGGCTCAGTAAAATCTCAGGTTTGCACAGTTTAATTGATCCTTGGTGAGTTTTTGAATGTTTGGCCTGGGAAATAACTTCCTTGCATTGTTTGGTCAGCTTTCTAACCCTACTCTCTAGTGTCCTCAAAATAAAGTCTATGCAGTTCATGAAGATTTATCAAGGCTTAGGCTGTTAGCTGGTAAAAGTTATTTCAATGCAACAGGGAATTCACAATAAGAAAGTCATGCCTTTCAATCCATTGTTTCAAATGGGAATGTCTATGCGTAGTAGCGAGGGATAAAAGGGGTCTTTTTTGGCCTTAACTTTAAAACTAAATATACACAAACACAAAAACTTCTAAAAGCAATAATAGTGAAAACACTTTACATTATTAATTAAATAAAGATAACTTCTGGCACTTAAATATTATTATTCTCAATGTAACACCCCCATAGCTGGCTTCAAACATTAGAAAGCCAGAGGTTATAATTTTTATATATATATATATATATATATATATATATATATATATATATATATAAAATGGCTGGGAGTGGTTCCAGCACACCCCATGACCCTGTAGTTGGGATATAGCGGGTTGTATAATGGATGGATGGATAATGCTGCATGCCCCTGATTCTGCTTTCATCTTGCATTCAGTCACTGACTAAATGAATGTTTGACTGACTGACTGACTGACTGACTGACTGACTGACTGGGGAGTCTTGGCAATTTGCTGACAACTAATTTCCACCCCTCTTATGGATCAACCTGTTGGCCCTGTGCCCCGAAAAAAATACAACCAAAATTAAGCTAATCGTCACCATCTCTCTCTACCCTGCATTGTTCCTTATCAGTTTACAGGTATCACTTGCTCCCGTCCGATTATTTATTTATTAAGAGTTTAAATTTATCATTCCACTTCATATTTTTATCATTAGTATGGTATGATTTCTTTTTGTTCTTCTAAGCGCTATCATAAATGTGTCATCCATTCCACAAGAAAACAAAATGCATTGCACAATTTAAGCCTTAATTGGTCCTAGTATTGAATAAAGAAACTACAGAACCATATCCATTGAAAGATTTGGTGTCAGCACACTAACCATGCAGAATCAATGAACATGCCAAACAAAAAATACTCAGAAAACACACAAATAAAAACAGTATTTATTAGTAAATTCAAGTACATTTTTTGGATGGACTGAATTGCTCCTAGCACTCCAAAACCCTGAATTAATAAACATTTTAACAATCTCCTAAAATCCCACTTTTTTAATTTTGCTTTTTCATAGCTTCAATTTAGTCGCTCTCTCAATACCTTGGATATGCACAGAACTGTTATTCTCTTCATTGAATATGCAATCATTTTTCATCTTTACTTTTTCCCAATTTTCTTTTCCAGGTCTTCTGTGGTGGCCAGCACGTGATCAAAGTTCTATGCAGCTGCTTGTGATATCTAAATAAAAACAGATACCTCAACTTGTCACAAGACCCACTGCCTTGAATAAGAACCAATAAAGAACCAGGTGGTCTTTTGGCCTGGATCCCATCAATATTTTTTTTATATTCTCCTGCTTAACTGGAGATTTTATTTTTTCTGTCCTCCGTGGTCATCTGACCTTATAATCAATCTGTCATTTAAACATTGATGAAAAAAAAATTCTGTATGTAAGGACTCTACTTCCCTTACTTGTATATCTTTTTATGTAAGTGGGCAGTATTTATTTATCTTTTGTGTACTGTTTACTTATTATTATTCTTATCTAACTTGAATTTGTTTTTCTTTGCTCGTAACTACTTCTTTGATATGTTGTAAAGGACTTTGAGCTACAACCTTTGAATGAAAATGTGCTATAGAAATAAATGTTATTGTTGTTAAATTGGATAAAGTAGGTTTGAGAATATTATGATATAACAAATTTCTTTGAGCTTTGTTTTGATTTGCTTATTATGGTACTGTATATACAAGCTGCCCTTTGACCTGCTAGTTCAATGCTCTTGTCATTAATTGAGAGACTTTATATAGAAATAACATTTTATGTCAGTAAAGGTTTAGATGTTCAGTTAAACCATCTTTGTGAACTTTACAGGTATGCATGGCTTCAGGACATAAGAACTAATAAGAATTACCAGCACTGTATACAATTAAAAGTGTCATACTAAAATCTGAGCAAAATGTATGTATTTATTATAAGCGTGGTAAGTACAGGTGTCACCTCACACCTAATGGACACTGGATCATCTTGGTGCCCTCAGTGTGGAGTTCCTCAATGTCCCTATCAGACTCTACTATTAGGTTAACTAAACAATAATTGAACTGACAAGTTGTAAGGACAATTGTGTGCTCGTAAGACTATGCCCTGCAATGGACTGGCATCACCTTTAAGACTGGCTTCTGTGCCTTTCACTGACAGATTTTCTACTTAACAGTAACCATGTACTGGAAAAAGTAGATTTGGTTTCTGATGAAATAGACAGGTGAAAAGGATGGAAAGTGAGCATTTATGGAGATGAATAGTGAGATTAAAAGAATAGTCAGTTGTTTGCTGATGGGAGATACTGGAGAGGCAAATTTAATAAACAACAGAAGCTTTCCTTTTCTTTGATGAGTGTCTCTGATGGTAATCTTTGTGATGAACCAGTGTAGTTAAAACAAGTGAAACAGACTTGAAAAGACCTGCTAAAACAATTTATACGCCACTTCCTTCTGTTTTACTCACATAAATTACTGGACACTTTGTAAAAGGCATTTTGAGTGGTAAAGATGGCTTTGAACAAGCACGTGACCCTGTGGCTGTTGGTAAAGTGACCAAAAAGGCCAGTCTATTCTCAACAAAAACCTACTTATGATCCTATAGGACACAGCAGGACCTGTTGCAGCAGTAAGTTTCTAATTTAGAGGATGGCTCAAGGCTGTAAAGGGAGCAGTAAACTGGATGTGATGGTCAGGTGCAAGAAGAAGTGTCTGGAAAGAGGCTTCTGTAGGAGATTCAGTCTATAAAGCAGGAAAATTGAATGAGAAAGAGACATCATTTTAAGGTGGGAATGGGGAAGAAGGATAATGTACTTGTTGTTTCTGATGCCTCTCTTGGGATGAATGTTGTGGCATTACTGAGGGCTCTGTCAACATTGTGATGAATGTATCCTCCGTTGATGAAAAACTTTACATTTTACTTGAGTGCTTCATTGTGAAATATTTTTTATTGCAGCGGAGATGGCAGAGTTGGAAAGAACTGAGAAAATAAGAGCTTTCAGGTTGCATGGGATGGGGGACTGTAGAAAATTTTATGGTGTCAATCAAGTCAAATTTACTGCCATGTGTACCTCACAGAATTTGGAATAAGAACATATTTGCTCTTGTAAATTGTCTGTGGCAAGATTTATGTTAAAATACTGTGCAGGAGGGTGAAAGAAAATAACAGTAGATAAAGTGCCTACTGCTTATAAGAAGTATAAAAATACTTGTATAAGAACTGTATCCACAAATATCAAAACCAGTGAAGGATTAAAGTAATTCTATGGAGCAGAATGTGGCACCAATACAGTTATAAATACATTCATTTTACTGGCAATGTAATAAACATGAAGAAAAAAAAATGTAATCCAAATAAACCAATAAACACACTATCATAGCTAGATTAGATTTTGTTAGTGCCATGCTTAATGCTAATGCTTCGCCATCTTGGATTCAAATCCTTCACTGGTGCTCTCTTCTGCATGTACTTTGCACATTCTCCCAAAGTCTTTGCAGGTTTTTATTTGACTATTCCGCTTTCATCTCACATCAACAATGATGTGCGTCATTGTAGATTAACATGCAATTCTAAATTAGTCCCATGGATATGTGTACCTGTAGGCCGTGTTTTGGACTAGCAACATGTTGATAGCTGGTTCATGTCTTACCCCCATTGCTCCTGGCATAGGATCTGGCCCAACATGATCAGGAATTTCATTAAGCACGCCCGAGAATATCTTCTTATATAATACAATAACGTGGCTATCTGTTTGTCTGTCCAGGATTTTAAAACACCTGTAGCTTGCAAACCGTTTGAACTATTGACTTGATATTTGGTACACATATACTATGTAATATCTATTGTCCGCTTTAAGGGTGATGATTGACCTCCAAAGTTAATCCTCTTTTTTACTGTATTTTACTGTAGAATCAACTCTCGGCAGCCGCCAGCAGAGCGGCTGTGCAGCACATGCGTCCAGGCACGGTTCTCATTCCTTACCACCTTCGCCGTCACTTTCCCTACCTCTTCATATCTTAAATCATTCTTGAGGCAGATTGAAAACTTAAGTGCCAGCTTAAGTGAAAAATTAAGGAAAACGTACTAAGTAATTGCAAGACAAACACAGTTTTAACGCAAAAAGATGCTGATGAAAGAAGAGAACAAGCAGGTCGCAAGGGTGGAGAAAAGAAGAGCTGCTCAGGAAGCAGCAAGCACATCAACCTCTGATCAAACGAATTCTAAATGTACAGAGAAAGAGGATGAAAACTATGAAAGCTCAAGTCAAGTAGATTCACTACACATTATCGTGCAGTGCGCCATTACTGGTTATTTTATACTTATGTTATGCTGCACTCTGGTGCACTTAGAAATGAGTTGGCATAGTGGACCAAACAAAAGTTCTTCAGTTGATTAGTAACTTTTAATTGCCTTATTAAGGGTGTAAGTAGGCCCTTGGTAAACTAGAACTCCATTTAGGACTGAGTCCTCTGGCATTGAACCTGTTGCTATTAGAACAGAGCCTGCCTCCCCATGGACCTGTGCTGGAGAACATGTGTTCCAAAAACTGATGACAGGTCTTTTAAGGCAAATCACTATTATTAATCATCATTAAAAAATGAGAGAGCAATTTGTGACACAACAAAAACTATATATTTTGCTTGATAATAATATCCACTCATCTGTGAAGGTGTCTTATTGCAACCAAAAAAAAATGGAGTTAGCAGGTTTTGAAACTAATTCCCAGGGCAAAACGCAGCTTCAGAAAATGCCACAAAAAATCAGGACAACCTAGAGTCAGGAGAGGAGGGTATTTACAATCACAATCAACCTCAAGACAATGAAAGCTCCACTGCTATTAGGCAGGCACCTTTATTCAAGGCAACTTACAACTTTTGAGATACAATTGGTTATGTTTCTTTGCTTTTGTTCTGTTAGAAGACAGGCAAGTGAAGCGACCTGCTCATTGTCAAGCAGTGTCAGTAGTGGGATTTGAACCCAAAACCTCAGGGTTCGAAGTCCAAAGCACTACACCACTCTGCCTGTCTACATTTATACACCTCTACATAAATGCTTAATTTCTACATTACAGGTAAGGGTACCATATCAAATTGACTATTTATAGTTCACATATACACTTGTCATTTTTTTAAAAAATTGAAAATATAAACAAATGACAATATTCTAAAGTTTCTTATTTTTTGACAAACTTTTTCTGACAGAACAATCCTGTTATAGAGTAGCCAGTCATTCAAGCCAAGAAAAAACAATCCTTCAGCCACTGTAGGATAATGAGTTAAAAAATGCCACATATCAAACAATTAAATAAATAAATCAAAAGATAACCAGCTTCGCTGCTAAAAATATATATATAAATTACACATAAGCAGCCAAAACCATAGCCATGACAAGTAGTTTGTAGGTTGAACATCTGTTAAACCTGAAGGTGGAAGTATAACACTGCACAGACACTGTCTCTCACAACTTGTAAAATGTTTATGAAGCTTTTCTGTTTTATTTTTTTTTAAACTTATATGTACACCATGAGGTAAGCAATTTTACATTTCATGCGGTTTATTCAGGCTACATTCCCTCTGTGCAACAGAGTGCATGTCGTTCAATAAGTATTGATATCAAACACCTGTCTTTCTCATCCTTCAGGCACGTTAATATCCAGTTGAAACACCATAGCTAGACAGCCAATTCTTAACTATAATAATCATTCTATTTTTAAGATAAAGTATAAACACACATTTACAGAATGTAGAAAGGTAAACAAGCATACCTTAGTATGAATTTATCTAAAGGTACAATGATTGAAAGATCCATAAACTTTGTATCAACTGATCCCAAAGGACAAACTGACAACATCAGTCTACTAAATGATGTACACATGGAGTATTATATAAATTATACAAGCAGAACATATAGTCAGTAAAAAACAGAGGAAGATAAGCCCAAACCAATGTACTTAACAACATTTTTGGAGAAAATGACCCTCCTCTATATGAAATTTTTAAATGGTTGTGGCAAGATACATAGTAAAGTCGCACTTAAAAGTGTACATATATGAAAATGTTATTTCAATATACTGTACATTTTTACAACTTACTTTAACATTTGTAACACGGGGATGTCAAATACAGTTTCTGGAGGTCTCCAGTGGCTGTAGGTTTTCATTCCTGTCACTTTCTCTATTGTTAATCAACTACTATTGATAATGAAACATATCGTGCTGTTTTGATTTTAACCGAGTTGCATATTAATTGTTTCATTATTTCTTTATGGCAGAATGATGACACAGTTATTATGCTGCTGCCTTGCAACAAGGTGGCTGGGGTTCATGTCCCAGGTCCTCCTGGTATAGAGTCTTCCCGTGCCTGTGTGGGTTTCCTCAGACAGTCCAAAGACATGCACGTTAGGCAAACTGGCAATACTAAACTGGCCCACATGTGTGTCTATGTGCTCACCCAGCGATGGACTGGCGCCCTGTCCAGGGTTTGTTCCTGCCTTGAACCCTATGCACAATAGGATAGGCTCCTGAGGCCCTGCTTAGTGATGTACCAATTTTGCAAACTGGGTGGATGGGTGGATTTTTTCTTTAACAAACAACCAAATAATAATGTGGACCCACCAGAGTCAAAGAGATGATCTGGGTAACTTAAATCTCATTTGTCTTTCATTCAATACCTGCCTCAATAAAATATCTGAAAAAGAAAAAGAAGGTCTGCTCAGGCCCACAAAATATTTAGATGGTAATCTCATAAAAGTTAAATCAGTTTTGTAAATGACAGGTGAGTTAAAATACAATCACAAACAAGCCTTAGAATTGAATAATGGTTTGCATTGACACTTAAAAAGGGAACTGGTTGGAATGAAAACAGTGGCATTCAAGAACTGTTTGAGACCCCTGTGTTAGCTGGTCATCTTTTGTGTTTCTTTATTACTTGGCTGCCCATTAAAGCAAAACATAGTTAATGATTAAGGCAAAAAAATTACGATAAATTAGCAGCAATAACGGGCTGCAAAACTAAGGAAGTGGCAGAAATGAAAACCTGAAGCCAATACATCCCCCTAGGATGTGAGTTTGACACCCCTCCAGTAATATTTCATTTAGCCCTCACGGTTTTCAATAGTAAAGGTGTGGTGAAGGTTAATAGGGATTAAGGTGATGGGGAATGATGGATGCAGGGCAGTTAAGCTGAAGAAAAGACTTTTACAGTAGAAATATACACAATTGTTGTGCATCCACATACATCAATCACCTTTCATATAAAAGCAGGGTCTGTCTAGTAGCATGTGGTTTATCTACTAAACACAATATTCCTCTACTCTGCAGTGAGACTGAAGAAAAAAAAGACAGTATTAATATACATATTTTGTGCATATAGATACATCAATTGCCTTTCATATTGAAACAATGTCTTTCCAACAGCTTGTGGTTTTCTCTATTAAGCAAGAAAATCCCCTTCTCTACGGTGACACCTTTTACAATGTTAATATACACAATTGTTAGTACATTCAGATACATCAATCACCTATCATACAGAAGCAATGCTTGTCCAGTAGCATGTAGTTTATCTACTAAACACAATATTCCTCTATTCTACAATGACACTGAAGAAAAAAGACTGAGCTTTAAAATACACAGTTTGTGCATCGCCTTTCACACTGAAACAATATATGCCCAATTGCATATAGTTTTCTCTATTAAACATGATATTCCCCTTCACTACAGTGACAATTAACAAAAAGCAGTTTCAGACTGCTGATATGCACAATTGTTGCACATCCAGATATATCAATCAACTTTCATATTAAAAAGCATTGTCTGTCCAATCACATGTGGTTTATCTACTAAACACGAGGTATTCCTCAGTCTCTAAAGTGGCACTGAAGGTCCATCAAAACACCTTGGGATGCCAAAGAAGTCAATACTTCTCTCGATCACTTTTCCTGTGCACCCTAATGCAACCAGGCAGGGCCCCGATCTGAACGTTGCAAGTAAAAAAAAAAAAAAAGCCCTCGTGTATAGGAAAGAACTGGCAGATTGCATGTTGAAGTTATCGAACCGGGGACAGCGCTATCTGCTGCGCCACTGTGCCTGCCTAAATTCACTACGGTGGTAAATAAAGGCCCATGACACGTCGGGATCGGACTAATCTAATTATGAGGCGAAAGACATGAGCTTTACTTAAAAGGAATATTTTAAGAATCGTACGCTGTTATTTTAATTATTTTTACGGCTTGCCTTAAAATAATACGTTATGTTTGTTTTCTCTCAAGTGCCCACCTTAGAAGCTAAGCTAGAACTGCATTATAAAACAATCTTCCATAAGCCCCCGACACAGCACGCGCGTCTACCGGTACAGCGGCATGCCGAAAAAAAAAATGCCGTGCGGCAGGTAAGGTCAGCGACCGCGACGAATCTCCACATACAAAACAAATAATCGACTTCCACAAATAAACACCAAAAAAATGTCAAGCACCGTTTAGTACGGCTCTCTAGAAGGTAGGAGAGGGCTGCGCAGCACTGTCAAGCAAAAGCAATGTGACAACCCCGAAGACATCCGGAGAACCGGCGTCGCCCACACTTGGGCAGGTGTCACGGACGCCGCGTGTCCCCCAGCCAAACGACAGCGAGAAGGCTGATCGCCGCTGCCCTTGAAGTTCAGCCGGGCGGCCGTTTCCTACTGCCGGCGTACTGTCACGCTGAGCCGAGCATCTCAAGCGGCTTGAGCCAACTAATAACGGTGCCTCCCGTCACCGCTACCGCCTCCGCCGTAGCCGCGCGCGCTCGTTTCCCGCTTTCCTCGACGCGCTCCACTTTTTTTTTTTCCTTTCCACCGGCTGGCACACCGCACGTTCACTTACAACTCCCGCATCCCACCCACCGTATAGCGACTGACTGCTGATGTGCGGCACAAACTGCCAGGTAGGTCAAAGCTATAAAAAGGACGCGTACCGATACAGGGCAGGCAGTCATAAATACACAGAAACGAGCGACGACTTACCGGAGCAAACCCACAGACAACCGGCGTGGAATTCCTCCCTCGGGGAAACTTTTTTCTTCCTCCCTCCGGATTGAGCTTTGCGTTGTTTTTCTTTTTCTTTCTTTAAAAAGCCAGGTAAAATAATTCCTCTACTTTGTGGGCGTTGCAGCTGTTTAGAGCAAAATAAAGCAAGAAGAAAAACCAAAGGTGGAAACCGCGATTATTTCTTCCCGTTTGTTTGTCCTCTGTTGTCTTAGAGCATGTCATATATGAAATAAATAAACCCTAACACGTCCCACTACAACATTTTTTTTTTCTATCATGAAGCTCCAAAACACAGAAGCTCGGTCTGAATGAGACACATCCAATCCTAGGCTTAGAGCCTGAAGCTCTCGAGCGCAGCAGATTGGAAGCTACCACTGACACCGGGGGAGGGGCGCCTCCGGAGCCGCACGCATCTCAGGTATTGTACTGGCGGTAGCCGCCGCCGCCGCAGCAGTAGCACGGCTCCTTTCGGCTGTACTCTTCACGGGGACGGGGGTGGGAGGATTACTGCAACAGATTTTTGAAATAAGACATTTCAGAGGACATCCGATTGTTATCATTCGTAGGGGTTTATAAGCCTGTTGGCGATCGACATCACGTCACCAACATTTCGAGCCACCAACCACGTCCTGGGCTTTAAAGCAAAAGGGCTTAAGTGTTGAAAAATATACTTAAGGGCTCTTAGTGTTATCTTCTATTGCTTAAACTAATCGCTTTAGTTACAGAAATAAATATTCGGCAACAAGTACATTGTCAGGTGCCTAGCAGCTTTTATATATAGTGCCTTCAGAAAGTATTTAGACCCCTTTACTTTTTACACTGTGATAAGGCGCTATATAAGCGCCCGACCCGGCACAGACTGACGCAGAGGCACGTACAAAATGAACACAAAGGCTTTATTAATTCTTCAACTGTGAAACACGTCTTCCCCGTGCCACACAGTCCCAAAAGCACAATTACACCACAAAACACTCTCTTCTCCTCCTCCTCCTCCTCCTCCACCACCACCACCACCACCACCACCACTCCCACTCCCACTCCCACTCCCACTCCCACTCCCACTCCCACTCCTCCCGACTCTGGCTCCTTGAGTGGTGGTGGCTGTCCCTTTTTATAGCCCACCCGGACGCATTACAGGTGATTGACCAACTGGTCCTAATTGCACTTCTGGGTGGGGCTGAAGATTCGTCCAGACAGGCTGTTGAAACAAGACAGCCCCCCCTAGCGGCCACCCGGGGCTCCAACCAGGCTGTGGAGGACTCCATCTCCCATTGAGCCCTGCGGGAGGTTGGAGAATCACCGTTGGCCAGGGAGGCTGCCACCAAGTGTCCCAGGTGGGTACCGAGCTGCCCATGTTTGCTCCCCCGGAACAGATGCAGAAGGGGCGTCCCGGCTGTTCGCCACAACACATTTTTGTTATGACGCAGCCTTGTTCTAAAATCAATGGTTATGTCATTTTCTAACCCACTTAATCAAAACCACGGATTGGAGTCTATTGCAGGTAGCATAAGGAGCAAGGTAGGAACAAATCCTGGACAGGGTGCCAGTGCATGGTGAATACATACATCCCAAATTCTTACTAGGGACAATTCAGCGTCACCAGTTCACTTGTGCCTTTGTCTATTATGGACAATGGGAGGAAATCCACACAGACACAGGGAGAACATTCCCACTCCAAGCACGGAGGAACTGGGATGCAAGGTCTGGTTTCCTTACTGCGAGGCTGCAGTGCTACTGTGGGCTAAAATCATTTAAATTAATTTTTTCCCACATCTGGCAACACTCTACCCCATAATGGAGGAGCAAAAATAACATTCAAAAAAATGTTTGCAAATTTCATTAAAATAAATTAAAAAACTCAAATATCACATTGTCACAATGATTCAGGGCCTTTGCTATGACACTTCTAATCTGGTTCAGTGCATCCCATTGTATTTATCAACATTGAAATGTTTTAGCATCTTGTTTGGAGTCCACCTGTGGTTAATTCAGTAGAGGGGACATGATTAGGAAAGGCGCACAGTTGAGGAAAATCCAGGCCATAGAGTTGAAGGTATTACCTGCAGGGCTTAGAGACAAGATTGTGTCAAGACACAGGCGAGGGGAAGACTACAAGTAATTTCTGCACCAATGAAATCCTCAATGTTAGCGTGTCAGAGAAAGGATGTGCTGCATTATTCATAATGGTACTTAGTTTTGTGTTTAATCTGTTCTCCTCTGCTACGTCCAGGGGGTCAAGAGGGCATCCCTTATCTGAGGCTGTCATCTTAATCAGCTGGTTAATACTATGGTTCTATCTTGAAGGGATGGTACCAGCCCAGAACACCACACTGACTACCCCAGAGTTGCAGAACATGTAAAGGCTGTCACTACCCACATTAAAGAAGCTCATTCTACTAGAGTCTGCTCTGCACTTTCATATACAGTTCCTTTGTGTTAGGAGACCATTCTGGCTTGTCTCTGAGGTGGACCCCAAGTACTTGTATAGAGGCTTTTTTAGTGTGGGAAAAGTCCAAAAGCAGTTCCTTGATTTTGCTGATGTTAAGTTGCAGACAAATCCAAAGACTTTTATATGATTGGCAAATCTAAAATATACTGATCTAAATTAATATTGGAGCTTGGCTGATCATACCAAGCAACAGGCTGGAAAGCCATTCCTCATGGTATATGCTTTAGCTTCTCACAGCCTTCTGTTGGCACTAACATTTCCAGAAAATTGACGGATATGAAAAGCACATTTCTGAAATATTTATGGTATTTTCTTTGAATAGTGTATAGTATTACAATGTGTGAAGGATGGCCGGCTATATGTTCCGGACCACACCTCCAAGCCGCCAAATGGAGCCCTCCCAGCTCCCCGAGTTCCAGCAGAGTCTCATGGACATTGTAGTTTTTATAAACAGCACTGCTGGACACCATGGGGGCGACCAGGAGCCGCTATAGGGAGGCTTGGGGAGTGCTACGTGCCCTATAACCCTGAAGTACGTCCTGATCATGTGAACAGTAGGAGCGACGTACTTCCAGGGTGAAGAAAAAGACTTTGTATCTGACCCGGAAGTGATAAGGAATCTCATGGACTGTAGGGTGGATTCACTTCCGGGTCAGGAAATATAAAAGGACCATAGGAAGTCCCAGACGCTGAGCTGAGCTGGGTGGTTGGAGGGCAACACATCTGGGAGTGGAGGATTGTGATTTATTTTGTATTGTTTATTGAGAATAGTGGAGTGGTGGTGCTTGGTGCACATTATTATAATAAAAATAAGAATTATTGGACTTTTACCTGGTGTTTGGCGTGGTATCTGAGGGTTTAAGGGAGCGATAGTGTCCCCTACTGCTACAAATGCTAGAGATCTACATTTTAACTTGTTTTGAATCAATCACATTGTACTACTGATACATCATTTCCCTTTTTCAAGAAGTGAAGAAAATGGGTTTCCTGGTCACACCTTGTAGCTCCAGATTTCTGGGTTTGAATCCTCGCCCTGGTATTGCCTATGTAGAGTTTGTTCAGTCTCCCCATTCCTGTATAAGTGTTTCTCCTGGAACACTCATTTTTTTCCCACATCCCAAAGACGTGTCGGTGTGTATGTGTGTTGAGTTATCTACAAACTAAATGTTAAGTCAAAATGTAAGCAAATCAGTTTGGCGCTCCATCCAGGGTTGTTTCTTGCCTGGTGCCTAGTGCTGGCTGGACAAGACCTGGACATTTGTGACAGTAAATTAGACTGAGCAGGTTTGAAATGGAAGAATGAGTGAAAGCAGTGAAACTCTTTTTAACAGTTTGTTAGCATCAATACTTATAATAAAACAGACTAATCCTGTATGTCTAGTGGTCCACCTTTTATTTTTAATCATACAGAATCGATATACATGAAAACAAAATCCTTTTTTAAAAAAAAGTCAGAAAGTTGAAATATATCATTAAAGAATACATTTGCCATTTTTCAAGTCAAAGTTATTTCTTCAGAGTGGTATATGTTAATTGATCACATGAAATTGTGTTCTTAAATTTTTAAAAATAAGCAGTCTGTTCTTGGACTTTAAAATGAAAGTCATGGAGCAGGAGTCCAAACATAAAAAAACAAACTTCTTAACACATAATGAATACATCCACTTTGAAGCAGCAAAGGATTCAATTTGTGAAAATATACCTTTCACATTTATCAGGCATTCTTGTGATAATGAAAGAAAACTAGAAATAATTATTTTATCATGGATTCTTGGAACTGTATGTCTTGAGGTAAGAAAACATTTCTTGTTTGCTTGTCTGCTTCAGCTTCCGTCATAGGCGAAGGTATGACAACCCAATAAGCCCCCAGCACTAAGCTCTATTCTGGTCACAACCCTTCTTTTGATTCTGCGATTCTATTTTTTCAGCTGTTATGTTCTGCCATGGCTCATAATAACAGACAGAAGGGTGCTCACATCATATGATTATTTTTTCCAAACAATGCTTACTTTTTGCCTATTACATTCTGAGTTGTTCTTTTACATAGACTACAGAGAAAGACTCATACTGATTGGCAGAGTAGTGAAAAGAGCACATGTGAGTTTCACTGCACTTTGAACAAATAACAATCAATTCATAAAAACTTGGGGAGAACATGCAAAACCTATGCAGACCCTGCTACTGTGAGGCAGGAATGGCAGCTCTGCACTATCTGCAGCAGTCTATATTAAAGAAACTAAATGAGCAGCAGTGGTGGCCAGGGCTGCAAGGCAACTGCATAGGCTGTAAACACAGCACTAGCTGAGCTTATAAACTATCACCTTGATTGGAAGCTCTATTAGCCATACCCTGCATGACAGATTACTAGTACAATTTGCATGGTTGGTAGAAAAATGCAGACTGAAATGGTGTTCCTGATGTGTAGCCACTAAGAGAAGCCAAGGGAAAGAGTTACATACAGGTTGACTTTTGAGCCAGGGTGAGCAGAATGAAACAGGAGCATGGTGGAAGCAGCCACTGAAATAATAAAGTAAGCTTCCGTAGAGTGAAAGAATATTAGCGATCAGAAGAAACTCACATCGGGGCATCAACATTCAGTATCAATATCTATGCTAGGTGATGACTTTCCAAAGTAACTTCATGCCCGGGCCCTGAAAGATGGAAGAAGATGAGCGGTGGAGCAAAGTGCACAGTCTCCTTTTAAAATGGTTAATTCTCATAACAACAGTTTGCTCTTTGTTTTTTTACATCCTTAAAAACAACATGTAGTAGCCAATAGGGGGTGCCACATCGCCCCAAACCCCAGACACAGGTAGGACAGTCTCCAGTTCAAGCCAAAGGTTATTTTTTTTTTCAAACAGTACCTCTGACAGTTTTCTTCTCCTCAGTAGTACACCATTCAATCCAATTTAATCCTCTTTTATTTTCTCTTTCAATCTCCAGTGTAATTGCTGCTGCAGCATCCTTCCATGACCACATCCTAGAGCATAAGGGGAACATCACAGCTCCAATGCTGACCTTTCATTGTAATGGTCTCCTGGCAATGGAGCAGGTTCCATTCCAACTGGAGCGCTGGTTTGTTCCTCACAGTGGATAAGTTATTTTTCAATATGTGTGTAATCACAAGATGCAGGTCAACACTAAATAACAATTTTGTTTTGAAAAATTGACTTATTTGGTACGTTTTAAGGCGTTTTCACTTGACTATTGACATATGTATCCATTATACCTATTGTAAGCTGCAGCACACAATGTATTTTTAAAATTTCTAAAAAAGACTTCACTTTGGAACACAGTTTTATGTTGCAAATTACTACTGTATATATAATATGATTGCGAAGAAATAAATTCAACTTGAAAAATACTAAACTTTTAACATACAATGTGTTATGAAATTAACCGTCTCCCACACCATGTTCATGTAAGACAGCTTAAGTGTCCATGTTTAAGGTTGTATTTGGCATACAGCAAAACACAGAGTAAATAATGCAGTGGTTACCTATTCAAATAAATAAGAGAATTTGGTCTTTTTCTTGAACTGCCTTCTATATATTTATATTTGTTTGATTTAAAGTCTTTAGTACTAGGGTGTTGTACCGTGTTAGCCATTATGAATGTAGAGAAAAGCAAAGCAAAATGACACCTTTTATTGACTAACTAAAAAGATTAAAATATGCAAGCTTTCGAGGCAGCTCAGGTCCCTTCTTGAGCTGTCATTTTGTGTCATTTTGCTTGGCTTTTCTCTACATTTAAAGTCTTGAAATGGACACTCGTAAGAAAGTACTTTCAGCACTGGTGAAACCCTTGCTTAAAACATCAGCCAAAGAAAGATTAAAAACAACTGTACTGAGGACAACAGAATTAATCCAAGATAAAATATTCAGGTTGGGCAAACCCCACTAAGCTAAGTTAAAACATATGTTAGAAAATTTTAGTTTCCTATTTTATTAATTTAATCTTATTTCATACTGTTTTTTCTGTATTTTATATATTGGAAAGAAATTATAAACAAAAAAATGTATTTTATAAAATGAAATGTTGAAAAAATTACACCTGATCACATGTCTTATTAATATATGGTAATGAATTGTAAAGACACACAAAATTCAATTTAAACACCTGTCATTTTATGTGGAAAATTCCAAGTAAATGCATTATTATTAAAAAGGTTGTTTCAATTATGAGTGAAGACAGTGTTTAAATAGAAATTAATACTTTATTGACATTTGACTTGTAGCAGCCTTATCATAATACAAGCTTATATTGTAATAATATTATTGCTTGACATTTCATTATTATTCATTCCATTTTTAGGCTGTTTGGTCCAATACAGGAGAAGAGGAAGTTTGAGACTATCCCAGTAGCACCGAGTTCACATGGCATGCTGGCATACATCCACAGTTATTAATACATGACCAGCAATTAGTAGCCAATCAGCCTAAATTGCATGCCTTTAGGATGAAGCAGGAAACTGGAGTAGTCAGAGAAAACTGACAGGAGCATCACACAGACTCCACTCTAACTGGTGCATTGCTGCACTCTCCACATTTCTTTATTAGCTCTTTATACTTGGATTTTGTGTAAGTAATTTATTATACTGGCATTTCATTTTGTTTAAAATGATTATATGAGAGATAAAATAGCATAATGGGAAAGAAAGAACACAAGCTTAGTGACTGATATAGGAAAACTGTTTGAATTAAAAAATTCAGCTTAGGCTTATATGTCTTATTTAACATCAGTTTAACAACTATACTTTCAAAATTCTCTTTATTGCCTTTTAAGCAACCTTTATGCTAGCTTTGTATTATTCACACATCAGGTAGTTCTACAAATGTAAAAATGACTTAATATGTAATGCAGTTTAAAGTATTAATGAGAACTACTGCTTTATGATATTCAGTATCCACAGCTTCACTAGAATTTTGCCTTTTCGCCACAGCTTTGGAAATTTAATATTAAGTGTGTGACATTATGATTCAAGATTTTAACTAATTACTTGGCAGAAATATCAGCTGATTGTATTTTTATAAATGGAACACCAATAAAAACAAAGGCTCAAAATGGCCTATTTATTAATCCATAAAATTAAAGATATATAGAAAAACGAAAGTGCTGATTTATAATAATGTTGGTTGTTTAAATGTAAAACGAAAACAACTTTCTGCTTGCAAATGTAATTCGACTGTCAGACTCATTTAAGTATTACAAGACAAATCAACAAACCTGATGGCCTAAGGATCATGTCACTCATTACTTGTCATCATAGTTCTTCATCATGATGTGTCTACTGTACAGAATGATACAATCATTCATTAGAATGACAAAATATCTGTGAGGGCTACCTGTGGTTATGTGAGGACCAAATGAATGTAGATGTGTAAAATAACTTTACAAAAAACCTGAAGATGATGTTCAATAGATAAAAGCGCACAGGAATGTAAAGGATGACAAAACACTTAACATTATTTCTAAAGATTCAAGTTAGCTATTCATTTGGAATAAATAACTTGCCAATATAAAGTGATAATAGTGTTTATGTTCAAAACATCTTTACATTACTGCCAAACATATTAGTTTTTGTCCATTAAAACAACTTTTATAAAGTACTAGCCACGTGAAGACCTATGGTAGAATAATTAAAAAATATTTGCTATCTCTAGCCCTAAATGTACCTTCATCACCTTTCCTCTGTATTTGAGTGTGTGTGAATGTCTCTTCAAAGGCACACTGTCTCTCGAATCAATCTTTATTTTCTAGGAACCTTTCTTGGCTCCTGTCCAGTTTTATACTTGCCGTTTTTGAAGGCGGCACTCTCAGCGTGGTCATGACTTTACTCCTCCTCATGCAACTTCTTCTTTCACTGTGTCACCAAAGCCAGACTGACTAATCACACCAAAGCCAAACTAACCAATCAAATTGCTCTGAGGGACTGGACATAGAGTGTTTTAGTAGATAGATAGATAGTGTGGAAAAGTCCAGCCCCAACACACACACAGGTACAGTGACATACAAGTCCAAAAACACACTTTTTATTTTCTTTTCCTTGCCCTTTTAACAGCACCATGACCAAATCCCCAACAGCACTATTGCTCAGTCCCTTCTTTATTCCGTCTTTATTTCTTCTCTACCTTTTCTTCTGCCATCTTCACTCCTCCACACAAGCTCTGTCCTCCGACTCCGGCTCCTCGAATGGAGCGAGGCGGCTTCTTTTATATTGCGCCCGGATGTACTTCAGGTGCCCCTTGACGATGTTCCGGCAGCACTTCCTGGTGTGGTGGAAGTGCTGCATGGGCACCTGCTCTCTTGTGTCCCAGGGGAGGTATTGTCTCTTTCCCGGTCCTTCCATCCTCCAGAAGTCCCATCTGGGCAAGAGCCCCAGCCATCTGCCACAATAGATAGATATGGTAATTAGTTATAAACACATACAAAATGAAAACATATTTTTACCAAGTACTTATTCGAGAGGCAAACACACTGACTGATAGGAGAATAATATTTGAAACAAATACTATACCATACTCAGACCAACTTAATCCAATTTAGGGGCACAGAGGCTAAAGCTGCAACTATCAGGCACAAGGTAGGCCAGTTAGTGGTCCATCACAAGAGTTTGCTGTTAAAAAAATTATAATAGTAATAAAATAAAACATACAGTTTTTTATGAGGAACAGCTGCAGTTTGGAAGACCTGTATATGGCACTTTCGAAAGGTTTGTTTAATCCACTTGGAAGTTTCCTGAATTTGATGAAGATGAACATGTCTGGCATGAAAATACTAAAGAAATCCTTTGCATTTAGTGGATTGTAAAGGTGAATTAAAGGAAAGAAAGCATTTGAGAAATTCAATTAGATAAAAATAAAGTCTATAGAGCTTAAACAGTACTCTACTGTACTATAAGTTGTAGTGCAGTAATGTTGGTGTCTGTCCTTGTTCACAGAACCTCCCTTTCTTAAACATACATTCAGCATCAGCAGTTCAATTACCAGAGAGCCACTGATTTTAATTCAAAAGTGTGTTTGATATCTTTTTACTATTTATCACTTAATCCACACCTACTCGGTGCTCCATTTTTCTCAACAATTGCAGGTTTATTTTTGTTTGTGTAATCTGTATAAAGTCAATCTCTCTTCTCCTCTTTGAGCAAACATCATCATCTCCATCAGCCATTTCTCTCAAGACGAACCCCTCTTCAGCTTATTCAGCAAAATTGCCCGTGTCAAATCAACTGTACTTGAATTAAATTTGAATAGAGTGCAACCATATGGATATGTTTCAACTTGAATACCAACTGTGTTATGTTTGATCCCTTACTGGAAAGTATCTTCACACAATCAGGTTAAAATTGTTGTATGTCTAGAGTTTTATATGTTGTTAAGGAAGAATTTAAAAACATAAAACACAAACTAACCATTGCAGGTCTTGCACCACTCAAAAAAACTTTTTAATAACTCCATAAATGCTTGAAAAGACACAGTTCAAATTGAAGTTTATTAATTCAGTTGCACATAAGGCCAAAAAGCAACAAAGCTGTTTTCCAATGGTCATCTCTCTATTATAAAAACAAATCTTGGGAGGGAGACTAGGGAGACAAGACGTGATCTTCTCGGAAGACAATTTGATGTCCCGCGAGAGACACTTTAATGTCACTCGAGACAAGGCAGTGAGACAACATTTAAAACAAGTTCACGGACATCTAACCAAGCAGTTGCTGGAATGCTTTTGGTAGACACACTTCATGTGCTCCCAGCTCTTAAAACAACGACAAGCAGAACACAGCAGAAAGACAGCAGCTGATCTGGCGGCATCTCCTTAGCGTGCGTTCAGCTGACCCCCCCTTCACAACACGAGCAGCATTATTCATCCTGCTTTATTTAACCACACCCGGGGCCGGAAATAAAGGACAAGTATTGTTTTTACAAAAGTTTTAAAGTTAAAGTGAAAATAATGCATATGAAACAATTCCCATGAAAATAACAATCTCTTTAATTTGTGTATCTGGTAAACCAGTTCCGGGGTGGCCGAGCGAAGCGAGCAGGGGGCAGAGCCCCCTAGTATAAATGCATTTTAAGGTTATTTTCTCAAAATATCTAATCACAATTATTAGAATATAGTATATATTTGGAGTGAAAATGAAACCTGTTGTATAGCAAAAATTATGTATCCCTGCATTTGTAATCTTAATGTACTATAATAATAATAGTTTAATAGTTTTTAATAATGAAGTATTAGTCCTTCACCATATTAAAGGTTTTAAAATCCTTAATGGAAGTGTTTCCTCCAAATGTCCTTCAGATATATACAAATAAGCCATCTTTACTATACTTATTTTACAATAAAATAAAACTTATGATTTTAGAATGCAATAAAATTAAGAATGATTAAATAAACTGAGGAGAATACTGTAGTTGAATATTCATTACAAATATAATGCAGCTTGTAGTTACAATCATCAAGTGCCCTGTAGTGCATGTTTTGCACTTAGATTTTTAGGAATTTTAGGGTATGTAGTGACATCCTTCACATGTTCTATAACTTCATGATAGGCAATGCAATTTTCTACACAAAGAGCCAGTAATATCACCTTAAGAGATGCCCACACTTGAAGTCCTGGACTTAGCAGAGAAGAAGAGAATAAAGACAAAATTGACGGCCAAAAATGCAGTACATCTCTATGACATGCTCACATTGGCTTTCAGCCAATGTATTTTTAAGCAGAAGTGTGTCACAAAAAACACTGTAAAGAAACTTTCTGTAAAAAATAATGCTCATTTTGGTTCATATAAAGTGCTGTCTATTTATCTACCGTATATATCTATCTTTGTTCATGTATTATACATTCTATGTATAATTCTTCTGTACATAGGAGGTTGCACCTAATCTTTTATTACTTAACTGTGACTGCCAATTCAGAATGTTTCCTTCTTTTCAGATGTTCTTACTTTTTAGCTATTTTGGTGTGTGTTCAGACCATAGTGTGTGTGTGAGTGTACATATTTGTTTATCTATCAATTTTTGTAGTATTTATTTATTTAAAGAGCTTCTGTAAAAAGTCAAAATTCACCTGGGGACAAAAAGTTTTATCTATCTATCTATCTATCTATCTATCTATCTATCTATCTATCTATCTATCTATCTATCTATCTATCTATCTAACTAAGATATCTTCATGGCAGTGGTGTGCAGGAAAGCTATGAGCTGACAGAGAGAGAGATCAGCTGACTTCACACTTGCAGTGTTCAGAGATGGTCTTTGCAGGGCTGACTAATGGAGCTACTCCTTTAATTCATGCTACAAGGATATTGCTTCTGAACCAGATGTTGTGTGTTTATGGCTGACCACAGGCAGTTCAACATAGTGCAAATCTTCCAACTGAGAAGCTTTGTGGTGTGAGTCCTTGGCAATTCAGGCATATTAACTAAAACCAGCTTTTTTAATTTACCTAGCAAGCAAACAAATTGTTTTTTTCAATAGTCATGTCAAAATTGTGGCAGTATTTACATTGGTTTATGCAATCATTATTGTCATGTTTACAGAGCACAGTAAAATTTTTATCATTCAATGCATCGCAATTCACTGGCACCATTATTAGCGAGTATAACAACCTTACATTGAAACCTCAGGCATTGCCAGACGAAAGCAGGAGTCTGTGATGTTAAAAGCATGGCTAGATGTTTTTAACAAATTGTGTTAATTAATGGAACTTTTATTAATTATTTGAAATTGTATGTATGTATGTATGTATGTATGTATTATTATTATTATTTATTTATTTAGCTGATGCCTTTATCTAAAATGACTTACAAGCAAGTCATAATTCATACAAGAATGAAGGTCCAAGCATCAAAGCAGCCGTGAACAAGATAAAAAAGCAGGCACAAGGGAGTAGAACTACTACATAATTATACCTACAATTAGACTAAGACAAAAATCAGAATCCAAAACAATTTGTCAGTACAACAGTGGCTTATACTGTATATAATTATATATTGCTTATAATTGTATATACATGCTAAGTATCTGTAATTAAAATGGGCTTTTGGACTTTAAACAAATTTTTTGTGTACGTGCTTTCATATTTCAACAAGCAGTTTTTTCTGTCATTCTTACAGTGATAATAGTTGTACTAAACAAAAGTTTATGATTTAGAAGAAAACTTTTCACTGTAACTTCGTATTTGATCTATAAAAAGATCTTGTTTAATTGCCCTTCTTATTGTATAACAGGTCAGAACTAGATAAAAGAAGAACTTGGAGTCTTCTGAACAGACACATCCACCACAAGTTGGGGTCTACCCTAGCCCAAGGTCATGCATAGAATACAGATTGGTAAAATGTTGGAGAACATAGGTTATGTCTAGTTCAAAGACACAAGGCATGCATATGTGTGTGGTATTGCACCCTAAACTATGATTTCCCCATTAGTCCAAGTGATGCAGTAAGGAAGCATGTGGTAATCAACATGCAACACGTTGCCACTCTCCATCAAAGTTTAATTAGTAATATTTTATGGAAATTATCGCAGGACATCTTTCTGTGTTTAATTTTTTTACATATATATTTTTGGTTTTTGTACCTGTGCAATATAATTCATTTCAGAGTTAAAATATGCTCAGCACCTTTTCAGCTTTGAAATTCATACAGTACCAATTTCAGAGATTCGGCAACTCTCTCTCTCTCTCTTTCTCTCAATCAAATGATTTATTCAATGATTCTGTTTTGTTCATTTCATTCAGTTGTAATTTAGAGACACTCTCCTGAGAAGTACAAGGGAGAAAATCCATTGTCTGAAAATCACATTGGGATGTTAAAGGAACTATTCATTCAACTACTTAGATAGCATGCAGTCTTTTTGTGTTTTGTACTCTATTGTGGTGTCCAATTAATTTCATTACAACAGCATTTATTCTCTTTAATGCCATAAGATACATTTGCATAACAACACTATAGTCCATACTAAAACACATTACTTTTTTGTACAGTTGGATTTTGAGTAAAGTTTTGCTTAATTCTCACTTACACTTTGAAGGTAAAATAATTACGTACTAGGAATAATGATTGCACATTTATTATTTTTGATATAAATGATAGTATAGCCGAGTAACTAAGGAAATGGACCATAAAGTGCCAGGCTGCAGTTAGGACTGGTTTCTTTTTCTGATATTTTTAGGAGTTTTCTGTTTCAGTTTCTTGGATCTGACCCCCATTTTGAGTTTTTTTGAGTCTCTGAATTTGATTTTGACATCCATTTGTGTCCTTTTGTTTGAGATAATTAGTAATTTTTTTTTAACCATCTCATTCACCATTTTGGGTTTTTACATTCATTGCCATTAAGAGTTTCCATCGTTAGGGTAAATACGCTCATTGTTAGGGGAATGTCTTCTGAATTCGTGATCTTTGATAATGACACAACAGTTTAGTTAGTTTCCCATGGAATCACTTCAGCTGAGTTGTGGATTCAACACTCTTTCTCAAATTACTCTTTCAAACTCTTTCTCAGGATCCTTGCTGGAGCTGCTGGTGAGTAAGGAAGGATCAAGCATGAGCCAAATGCATACTAAAAGAAATCTCTCAGTCCAAAAAGGTTTAGTGAAATTTCATAGCAAACAGTCCACACAAGAATAGAGTAAAGTTGTTACACATGTAGAATAAAAGGGCAAAAAAAGAAAGAAAAATGTTTCTTCTTGTTAAACTTCAATTGTTTCTACAATTAAGGTTGAATTATTTCTCTATGCTTTACTTCACATTCAGTACGTTTTAAATGTACAGCTCTGCACATACCACTGAGCACATTAAGGCACAGTTTGAAACTGTGTGCCCTCCGTGCCTTACACATGGCAAGGCAGGTCACTAACTAAGACTAATCTGCAATTAGAGGGACAAGAAATAGTTAGGATATTCCGTTTCAATTCAGCTAGTGGGGGTTATAAGAACCTCCCATATACTATGCACTAATTTATAGACAAACATTTAACATAACTAAGAAAATACTTCTATCAGCTTAACATGACCTAAATAACTGGCAAATGGCTCTTACACTTGCTATTTGTTAATTTATTATGGGAATTCTAGTGGTCCCTGCTTTGATTTTCAACTATATTTGGGTGTTTTCTACCCAGAGGATCCTGATGGTTACATCATTTTTTCATCTGTTGACTTGTTAACATATAATTATTTGGACCATTTCCGCTGCTGTTTATTTATCAGCCATGCTATGTTGAACCACTTTTGTTGTTGGTGGTATGTCCTCTAAGGTTGTAAACCATCGATCACGACACAACAGGATAAAAGTGCACCTCAAAGTTGCTTCTGTATCTGAGTACATGGATTCCCAAAACCCTCTTTTTGTTGCTTATTCTTAAAAATGTTTTTTGATTTTGTTGCTTTTGAACATCTTTTGACCTTCTTCTCTTTATGACTTTTATCTTGTGTTTTGACGTTGGTCGCTAGTATTTCTGGTCTTCTCTCTTGACCTTTTTATGGCTTATGCCCATCTCCTTGTACACTCTCAAACTCTTGTGTGCTTAGAAGCTGCCACCATTGACTCACCTTTTTGTTCCTGAATGATCTAAACAGCCAGTTGTTTTAGACATACAGTATTAATAAATTCATCCATTTTTTTTTACCGTTTTTTCATTAAATATTTGTGAGGAGATGAAGCTGATTGCAGCAGCAAGATAGGATCCAAACCTAAAATAAACATCAGCACACCTATACAGTCACTTAACCCTAGTAGCACAAACCACCACACTCCCATGACATTCAGAATTAATACAATAAAATTCAGTTGGAACCTCTAAATTCAATTATATTGAATTTATATTTTGGATTGTAAAGTTAATATGATTGTGTGCCAGTGTCAGAAATGCAAATATGGAAATATTCAGTGTTTGTTGATGTTAATTTGAACGTTCTATTGTACTGCGATTATACTGTATACTGTAATTTATATCAGGATTCTACCCTGCTATTTTACACATCATACAGCATTGCTATTAAAAAGCATTTAGAGAACCGAGGAAAGAAGTTTATGATGCATTGGCTTTGTGATTAAGAAATATTTAATCAGAGTCACAGCTGAATGTCCCCATTGTGCAGTTTGAGGCATTGACTATTCATCCTAGTTGCAAATGTAATGTTTGGCTGTTCGCTGCACGGTTGATCATTCTGAGCATGTAGGCATATGTTTGTTTTCCCATGGCATGTTTTCACTCATAAAGCAGCGTGGCAGGAGAAGGAATAAGGTGTATGGTGCTGGAATAAGGGTTCATTTCATCTGTAAATAACTTTTATCCTGAGTATTTATAATGCCTGTTTGAGTCTGAACAGTTCACTCTTAAGCTAATCAACAGCTTCTCTTGCTCAGCGTTTTCTGACCGTGTACCAAGCAGACTTACTCTCCAGATGTTTGAGGGTTAAAAATCTAAACTAGCACAGCATGGCTCAGCTCAGCACATGGCACCAGGTATCACCCTGGGCTCCAGTAAATTGGACTACTGTTTGATGAGCATGATACCCTGATTTTTATGTCTCTATAATTCATTTACTTACAGTTGGTGTGAAGCAAAGCATATATGGAGAAATGGAAAACTGAAATATGCTTACCATTTACTGTATGAAATTACCTTTTAAGAGTGTAATGCAACTACTCTGTGGGAGTTTTCATTAAAATTGCAGTTAACATATGTTTTGCACTATGTTCAGATAAGCAAGATAAACATTTTGCGGTAAGGTAATTCTACCTACTAATCATGTTCCATGTTGATTAGCACAGAGAAGGGACAATTTCACTCTGCTCTGTGGGCGAGTGAGGAATAACAATCTGGAGAAAATAAACATTGGGACACCAACCTGGTCATCCCCATTTAATTCTCGAAGGTTTTGTCTTTAACATCAAAATAAACAGGCACACTATGGCACAGATTTAAACAAAACAAAAGCATTTGGCCTGTTAGGGATTAAGTGTAGGATTTTTCCAAAGGAAGTTCTTGTACAAGTATGTAGATCTGTCCCATGGGGTGCTCTGATCATAGAATGGCTCCCCCTTCTGGCAGCTTCAGAATTTATAGGCAGTAGACCAGAAGAGGCGAAATCACTTGCTGTCACTGATTGCCTGGCATCTGCTCAGCACTGTGGAGGGAAATGAAAAGGACCTGATTAGCGGCAGTGATCCCTTTCATCCTGGGGTGGTATTGCGTACCTTAGATGAGCCCGGAGGGTTACCCTGTAATGTGCATGCATGATAACTCTGTACATGTGACAATAATGACCGTATAATTAGCTTTTTTGTTGGCTTGCAGTTTTTTCTATATTGTGTGTTTATTTGCACACTTTAAATGTTATGACTGCAAGTTTCTTTTTATAATTATTTATTTTTATTTCTTACATATAAGACTTTTGCTGACCAACTTTGTGGTGTACTCTGTCACCTGTTCAGTCTGTCACTGAGGCTTCAGAAAGGGTTGCTGCTGTAGAAAATGCCCTGTATTGTTCCAGTTCCAGAGAAGGAAGGTGCCTCTTCACTTAACAATTACAGGCCAGTGTTACTTATGTCCCACATCTTGAAGACCTTAAAGATGCAGGTCCTGCACTATATGAGTCATTTTGTGAAAGACCGCCTGGACCTACTGCAATCTGTCTATTGGACAAGGACTGGAGTGGAAGATACAATGAAATATTTGCACCACAAAACTTACTCCCACCTAGACAAAGTTGTCAGCACTGTGAGGATGATGTTTTTGCATTGCTTCAGTGCCTGTCATCTAACCATCCCTGTTAAGTGGTAAACTCAGAGATATAGGATAAGCCTATGGTGTCCTAGATAATGGATTATCTGTCGGGCAGTCTGTAGTTTGCAAAACTGAGGGACTGTGTGAGCAACACTGGAGCACCATAAGGAACATTCCAGTCTCCGTTTCTCTTAAATCTGTACACCTTCAACTATAAGTATAACACTAGGTCATATCACTGTAGAAATTCTGAAATGATTCTGCACGAATGTGGTCTATTAACAAGAGAGATTAGACAGAAGATCAGGAATCAGATAGAGAACTTGACTTCTTGGTGCAAAGGCAATTGTCTGCAACTTAATATCAGTCAAACCAAGGAACTGGTTACTGACTTGAAGTGCACCAAAGAGCCTCCATGTCTGGTCACTATTCAGGGAGTGTATATGGAGGTGGTTCACTGCTACTCCATATTAGTGACAGGCTGGACTGGTCTTGTAATACAGAGGAAATATATTATGGTAGCGATGTCCTTTTTATGTTGTCACTGAGGTCTGCTGGAGCCAATCCCAGCCAACACAGGGCACAGGGTGCTAACCCACCACAGGACACACACAAACCCACCCACACACCAAGCACACACTAGGGCCAATTTAGAATCGCCAATCAACCTAACCTGCATGTCTTTGGACTGTGGGAGGAAACCAGAGCGCCCGGAGGAAACCCACGCAGACACAGGGAGAACATGCAAACTCCACGCAGGGAGGACCCGGAAAGTCTCCCAACTCTGAGGCAGCAGCACTAACACTGTGCCACCCTAGATCCCAGTTATTACATTAAAATAAATTGTGCAACAAGAAATAGCGACATTGTTGGCACAAACGTTAGAAAGAATTTCTTAATGCAATGATGTTATACAGTATAATACACTAGTTAGGCCCCACCTGGTGTACTGTGTGCAGTTTGGTCTCCATATTACAAAAAAACAACATAGCAGCACTATAGAAGGCCCTGAGAAGAGCGAATAGGCAGATTCCTGGACTCAGAGGTATGAGCTATAAGGAAACATTGAAGGAACAAGAGTTAGAATTATAGAGTTGTGTGGAGTGGCATGGACACTACTGACTTAAAGCTTCTGAGTCCAAAACCCAATTAGGCTACCGTCCATGTGGATGTGCATGTTTTTTTGCTGTCTGCATAGGTATTTGTCTAGGTTCTCTGTTTTCCTTCAGATCCTAAAGACAATATTGTAGGTTAAATAGTGTTATTAAACTCACCCAGTTTCACTGAGTGTGGTTGTGTGTATGTATAATATATGAATTTGAGTTTGTGATGGACGGTAATAATTTGTTCCGACTTTGCAAATAATACTGCTGGGATAGACACTGATCACACCACAACTCTGAGGTGGAAAAGAAGGTTAAGAGAAAGATGGGTGGTGTAAATAGGATTGTAAAACAAAGAAAAAGTTTTGGGGCACCAAAATAACCCCATTTAATTTTTAAAGAAAAAAGAAAGGGGGTAAAAAAATATATATACTAAAGATTTATAGAGACTACTGGACATTTTTTGCCAAGGGCTGGTTCCCAACTGTCCAAGTTTGGTTCCTACTTTATGTCCACTGCTTCCAGGATAACCTCCTGCCCTCCATGACTCTAAACAGGATTGTGAATGCGTGTAATTAGCATCTTTCAGTGTGTAAACATGTTTATTTGCTTTCATTTGGTACATTTAGGTCCAGACAGTTTAATTTGATGGCAAATATGCTTGCTTGAACATTTATCCTCTGAGTTATATTGGTAAATGCAATCTAATCTTCAGAGAGGGAGAGAATCATTCTAATTATGTTTTAGAAAAGTCTGTGTTTGTACATTAGGAGATGAAAATGATATAATGCTAAAGAACAAGATAAATTAAATGTCTATGGTTTTAGGCAAAATACAGTTATTGATTAGGTATGTCTATTTAAATCCCAGCAGTCGGCAGTTTACCCTGGTGAATTTGTTTATAAAGTGGGAAGATGGAGTCTCTGTCAAGGTACACAAGATAAAAGACGCATTAGTTCTGAAGGAAAACATCCATCTTTTTCTATTTGTAAATGCTGACGAGCAGGGTTTAAGGAGGACTAATGTCTCCGATTCATCTTAATTAAAGAGTTAATTGCTCACGAATCTTTTCCTGGCTACCCCAGTATGACAGCCAGAGCAAAAAATACTTCTCTGTGGGTAACAGTGGGAACATCTAGGTAGCTAGGTAGAAAAGTCAGAGCTAATTGAAAATATGACAAGGTTAAAAGCAAACCTATTATTCTGTTTAAATAACAAGCAGACATAAAATGTGAAAATGATTAGAATGCAAATGCTGTTGAAGATCTTGGGTTTTTTTGTTTTGTTTTTTTTGTTTTTTTTGTTTTTATACGGTTCTGCAAAACCAAGGACCCGTTGTTAACTTGTTTAGTAATATTGCTAATTTAAAAAGGAAAATAACGAAAGGAGCCATCCACAATTTTTCTTTTCCCTTAGACGCAATGTCTGGAATCAGACACATGATAATTATTTAATCAATTGTGATTAATCCTGAAAATGCAAATTAGCTAATTAAACGTTCTGCGCTTATGGACATATAGCTGATTAGATAGCTAAGTAATATTGGTGTTGTGTGAGTAGGAGTTTATTATTTATATTACTAACTTCAGTACTTTTTCATGTGCTAATACTTTTTTATATAATTAAAAGCTATTTAGAATTCAAGGTGGATTGCTTTTCCCAAACAGTGAAAGAAAGAAAAAACTCGAGGTCACAAAGAATGAATGTACTATGAAAAAAATATAATGGATCATTTAAATGTATCAGAAAAACACATTACAAAGCAGGCTAGATGAAAATCTCTTTTGGTGATCTGAAACACAATTAGACACTTTAGCCCTGATTTCTTATTGTCTTTAAAATAACAAGCTAGAATTCATCAGAATGGGTCATGGTGACTCAGTGGTTAGAGTGGCTGTGGCTGCATCTCATGTTCAAATGCCATGCCTATGTGCAGTCTGCATGTTCTCCTTGTGTCTATTTTGCTTTTCTTCTTACATTCCTAAAACATTAATTGTCAGTTCTACAGTGGATTCACAAAATTTTCAGACTCCTTTACTTTCTGAACGCTTTATTGTGTGGCAGATTTAATTTTAATTGTTTAAGTGTGTAATTTTTCCCTGTCCATCTACAATCAATAGCCCATAACTACAAAGTAAAAATAAAGGTTTGCAAGTTTATTAAAAATCTAAATTGAAAGCTCTCATTCATGTAAACATTAAGACCACTTGCTTTGGTGCTCCAAATTGAGGTTAGTTGCATTCTGTTTGCTTTAATTCCAAGTCCAAGTCCCCAGAAGTACTTCCATGTAGTATGAAAATCAGGGCAGTCCTCTCCTGGCAGTGCCCTCCGGTGGTCTCCAAAGAACACGACAGGGCTGCATCTCCAGACTCCAACTCCCATGCCACCCTGCAGATGTTCTGATCAGATTTAGCTCTGAGGAACACTGTCACCTGATGTACAGGGAAATGAACAGCCTCAGAGAGCCCTTTTGCATGATCCTTCCATTATGGCCTTCTGACCAGGTATGAGTCCTTCCTTTATCCTGGCCAGGATGCCTGTCCTTCCTTCCTGGCACCTACACCATGTATATAAGGTTTCACAATTCACACCACATGTCAGGATATAAACCAGGCCATGAAGTCCAAGGAACTCTCTGTAGACTTCCACAATCAAATTGTGGTGAGGTACAGATCAGGGCAAGGGGATAAAACCATTTCTATATCTTTGAGTGTTTCCAGGAACACATTGGCCTCAATAGTTCTGAAATGGAATAAGTTTGGAAGCAAGATGAGCCTTGTTCAGGGGGATGAAATAAATCCCAGCTGTCACTCTAACAGAACTTCAGAAGTCCTGTGCTGAGATGGAAGAACCTGTCGGAATGATGACCATGTCAACAGTAATCCATCAATCAGGTGTTTATGGTAGACACGCTAAACAGGAGCCACTCTTGAATGAAAGGCATATGACACTATAAAGGGCTATGACATCATGAGGAAGAACATTCTACTGTCTTATGACAGAAAAACAAACTCTTTGAGCAGAACTCCAAGCACTATGTAAGACAAAGAGCAAGCACTGGTCACCACCTACCTAATACCATCCCAACAATGTTGAGTAGTTGTGCCGTTAATCATGGTATAGGGATGCAGGAACAGGGAGACTGGTCAGAATTCAGGAAAGGATAAAAGCAGCCAAATATTCTGATAAAATAGAAGACAGGACTTGTGACCAATGAATGAGTAGATTATCAGGTCTTCATTTCTAATGACTGATTTTGTTTGAATGCATTTCCTCTGTAAGCATTGCTCTGATTTTCCAGAAGTATTCACAGTCTTCTTCTAAAGCTTTTACCAACTTTCGTGTGGGGTCAATATATTGGACCAGTCTCTTCAACTCTCATCTGGTGTACACTTCCTCACAGGGTGCCCACTCATACCTGATTGTCATCCCATTGATTGAAAACACCTGACCCGAATTTCACCTTCAAACTAACTGCTAACCCTATTGGTTCACATACTTTTGCCACTCACAAATATGTAATATTCGATCATTTTCCTTAATAAATAAATGACCAAGTATAATATTTTTGTCTCATTTGTTTAGCTGGTTTCTCTTTATCTACTTTTAGGACTTGAGTGAAAATCTGATGATATTTTAGGTCATATTTATGCAGAAATATAGAAAATTCTAAAAGGTTCACAAACTTTCAAGCACAACTGTATCTATTATATAGCATTTTTCATATCTATGTATCTATCTATTATATAGTGTCTTTGACATCTGCATAGCTTCAAGTGCTTCACCATCTTTCTTGCAGCATGATAACAAGAAGTACTCCAGATGCAGTCTCAATAGTGCAACATATACAGTAGTTTGAGCATAACATCTCTTCATTTACAGTTGTGGTAAAAAATAAGTAGCTCACAGAAAAAGGTTTGGCAATGGCCACCCCGTATACTTAAAAAATCAGCAAAACAAAAGAAACACGTCTTTACAGATGCAGAGTTCAGAACTGAACTAACGGGTTGTATACTGGTCTTAAATATGGT
Source organism: Polypterus senegalus (assembly GCF_016835505.1). Taxonomy (NCBI): domain Eukaryota; kingdom Metazoa; phylum Chordata; class Cladistia; order Polypteriformes; family Polypteridae; genus Polypterus; species Polypterus senegalus. Next base: position 16,460,960 of record NC_053166.1, on the reverse strand, counting down.
GGAACAAAGGAAGAGGTGGAGTCAGCATGGCTGGAACAGGAACTGATGTGGTGGTAAGATGGATTCTGGGTTCCGGAAATTACATCATCAGCGGTTGCTGGAAATTACTTCAGCAGTGGGTCTTTGGCTGAACTGCAGAGGAACAAGAGGAGAAAGGATCAGGTGAGTGTGCCAACCACCGGTGTGGCTGACGAATAAGACTGTTTGAACTTGTAAACTGTCCCCCATGCGCACATGTGTGACACAGCATATTCATCATTTGAGAGGACAAGATTGATGTGAAGATGTAAAGAATTGTTGCACAAGATGCCTAACCAATCAGGCCACAGCATCTCTATTAAATACAATGAATATACATTCCTAAAATACATAATACATGTTATAATATAGAACGAGACAGGCCGACATAAAATGCTGGGGTCTATCTATCTATCTATTACATAGTGCCCTTCACATGAATTTATTATATACTGTAGTGCCTTTCATATCTAACTATCTGGTCATTCCAAATGCTTTTGCGATCCTCATCATAATGTCAATGCACATTTTTGCCTTTTCAGTACCAGACCCATAGGATAAATCCAGGCTATTACACCCTTTCCACCATGCTGCCCAATCTGATGCCAGCTTCCCCATTTCTGATGTGCTCCAAAACTTCAGTCTGTGACATCCATATTTCCCTTATTCTTCCCATTACTTGTCCTATAGATGTAGAAAGGGACAAGTGAACCTGCCTCTCAAATGTTATGCTACACACGTCTCTAAATTGCCCAGTTCTCTGCCAACTCACCCATTTCCCCATTCTGCCAAAACCCATACCATAATGTGCACACTAATAACCCACTTCTTAATCGTGGACTTCTCTCTGTTCTATAACACATCCTTAGCATAAGTCAAATCCAAATCCTATTCTGCCTCTGTTAATAGTGTGCCCAGTCCTTGGCTATTCCCACTGTCTTCCATAAATCCACTTCAGACAATCACTTGTCATGTAATTTTTCCAAAGTCTTGTATCCCAGTTTATCATTTACCACACCAGAGTCATGCCTAACCTGATTGTATTCTACACTTCTTACCGGTCTGCCCAGTCCTATGCAAGTTTCCCACTGTTACCTCACCTGGGCACAAATTCACATTGAAAGACCCACAGACCCCAACATCTTAAACCATAACTTTCCCCCCAACCTGTCTTATCATACACCCACAAGACAAGTCCAACCTAAATCTTATTTTGCCTTTACAATCAGAATATCTACTGTATATTTCCTTGAACATAAATTATGCCCTCCTTTCCTTCAGGCCGGAAAATTATTTAGTTACTTTCTGATTAAATGGAGTCATTTCACTAAGCCTGCCAAACAAATTAGCCTCATGTGATTGTCTATATTCAGTGTTCCCAACCTTTTTTTTTTTCTGTAGCGGTACACTTTTCATAACCAAAATCATCCCAAGGTACACCACTGTTCTACTAACCCCTAACATCGCATCTATTATTCTGGATGCGGTGTGTTAATTTTTGGTCACCACTTTGTTGTGCCTATTAATGCCAATCCTGCAGCTTTCATCTAGCTGTTCAGTGATACTAAGCCTGCCAAAAAAAATGTAACCTCATTCTATTGTCTTGATGACTGTGGCTAATTTAATGTAGCTTGCATTTTTCAGAAGGGTATTTTAGATCTCGTACCCCACAGTCGTTGTTCAACGCTTTGCCACCAACACTTTCAAACAGCAAACAGGGAAAGCAAAATAAAAAGGCATTACTATACCACACCCAAACCTGTCCCATTTCATCTCAGAAAGCATTTGATAAGTTTCCACATGAAAGGTTGGCCGTCAAACTAAAAGAAGTGGGAGTTTAGGGTGATGTGTGTAGATGGGTGTAGAATTGGTTCAGACACAGGAAGCAGAGGGTGATAGTGTGAGGAACCGCTTCAGAATTGGCTGATGTTAAGAGTGGTGTCCAGCAGGGGTCAGTGCTAGGGCCGCTGCTATTTTTAATATATGTAGATGATTTAGATAGGAATATAAGTAACAAGCTGGTTAAATTTGCAGATAATACCAAGATAGGTGGATTAGCAGATAATTTGGAATCCGTTACATTATCACAGAAGGACTTGGACAGCAGTCAGGCTTGGACAGATTTGTGGCAGATGAAATTTATTGTTAGTAAATGTAAAGTATTACACATAGGAAGTAAAAATGTTAAGTTTGAATACACAATGGCCGGTCCGAAAATCCTAAGCACGCCTTATGAAAAGGTTTTAGGAGTTGTAGTGGACTCTAAGCTATCAACTTCCCGACAGCCATTAAGAAGGCTAACAGAATGTCAGGTTATATAGCGCCTTGATGTGTGGAGTACAAGTCACAGGAGGTTCTGCTCAACCTTTATAACATACTGGTGAGGCCTCATCTGGAGTACTGGGTGCAGTTTTGGTCGTCAGGTTACAAAACTGACATAGCAGCACTAGAAAAGGTCCAGAGAAGAGCAACTAGGCTGATTCCAGGGCTACAGGGGATGAGTTACGAGGAAAGATGAAAAGAGCTGAGCCTTTACAGTTTAAGCAAAAGATGATTAAGAGGTGACATGCTTGAAGAGGGGCGGCACAGTGGCACAGTGGTAGTGCTACTGCCTCGCAGTTAGGTAGTGCTGCTGCCTCGCAGTTAGGAGACCCGGGTTCATTTCCCGGGTCCTCCCTGTGTGGAGTTTGCATGTTCTCCCTGTGTCTGCGTGGGTTTTTCTGGGCAATCCAGTTTCCTCCCACGGTCCAAAGACATGCAGGTTAGGTGGATTGGCAATTCTAAATTGGCCCTAGTGTGTGTCCTGATGTGGGTTGGCACCCTGCCCGGGATTGGTTCCTGCCCTGTGTTGGCTGGGATTGGCTCCAGCGGACCCCCCGTGACCCTGTGTTCAGATTCAGCGGGTTGGAAAATGGATGGATGGAAGATTGAAGTGTTTAAAATTATGAAGGGAATTAGTCCAGTGGATCGAGACTGTTATTTTAAAATGAGTTCATCAAGAACACAGGGACACAGTTGGAAACTTGTGAAGGGTAAATTTCGCACAAACATTGTCAAGTTTTTCTTTACACAAAGAACAATAGACACTTGGAATAAGCTACCAAGTAGTGTGATTGACAGTGAGACTTTAGGAACTTTAAAAACTCGACTTGATGTTTTCTTGGAGGAAATAAGTGGATAGGACTGGCAAGCTTTGTTGGGCTGAATGGCCTGTTCTCGTCTAGAGTGTTCTAATGTTCTAATCTCTTTTGCAGAGCGTCCAACACATTCCCATAAAAGCATGCGTGTCAAGGTATCATTGGCATACTGTTGTTCTCCTTTTTAAGTCCAAAGCATAAAATTCCATCAGTTTTCATGGGATGGTCTAGCTGTCTAACTGGATGGTCCAATGCCACCCAGGCCATTACATGGTCTTATGCCTCCTACAGTCATATGAGGGGGGCAAGGAAAATAAAAAGGGGTGTCTAGCTTTGTTTCTTTCTTCTGTGGTTTTTTCTTTCTTATCTTTGTACAAATCATTTAGCAAAGCTTCAGTATTTTTATGTTTAGTATTATTGCCCTTTTAATGTGACTTTCCTTTTCCTTTTATGCAGAGATTTGACTGCCTTTGCCTGAATGGTCCTTTGTATTGCTGCCTGTTTTTTTTACCTTTCCATTGAACTTGCAAATTAAAATGAAATGTTTATTTTTCTCTTTTTTCTTATCTGTTGTCATGGCTTCTCTCCAGTATGCTTGCCTGGATCTACAATCACTTAAGAATATATTGTGAGTGTGACAAGGCTATGCTCCATTCTCCAGTCTTGTGGCTCAGCCTTTCTCCAAAGAAGCCAATGTTAGAGGTTCACACAGAGCAGGAGTAGTTGGACAGACAGCAATGATGACTGCTGATTCTATGGTTATTAGTACCCTACTGCTATTATGCTTAAATTTTATGCTGCCTTTCAACACTATGCATAGTATGTGTAGAGTTTTGAATCTTCTTCTTCTTCTTCTTCTTCTTCTTCTTCTTCTTCTTCTATTGGCTGCTCCAGTTAGGGGTTGCCACAGCGGATCATCTTCTTCCATATCTTTCTGTCCTCTCCATCTTGTTCTGTTACACCCATCACCTGCATGTCCTCTTTCACCACATCCATAAACCTTCTCTTAGGCCTTCCTCTTCTCCTCTTCCCTGGCAGCTCTATCCTTAGCACCCTTCTCCCAATATACTCAGTATCTCTCCACTGCACATGTCCAAACCAGAGCAATCTCGCCTCTCTGATTTTGTCTCCCAACCGTCCAACCTGAGCTGACCCTCTAATGTCCTCATTTCTAATCCTATCCATCTTCATCACACCCAGTGAAAATCATAGCATCTTTAGCTCTGGTACCTCCAGCTTTCTGGTCAGTGTCACCGTTACAGTTTTCAATAATGCCATTAAATACCATAGGTAGGTGACCCATGCGATATAATAATTGGTTATATCATTCTTAAATTTTATGAAATTCTGAAAAAAATCATATAGTTCATGTAACCTTGAGAGGCATCACTCTTGTTTCTACCAAGGTAAGGAAAATGTTAGATATAAATTTAACCCATTGAGTTCATTGGGAAAAACTACCTTCAAAGTTACGCAGCTTTTCCTTTTTTCATAAACACCACCTTTACTCTCTATTATTTCATTCTGTAAATTATTTTGTATTATGTGTCAACATAATCACTAATAGTTGTGAGTGTGCATCTTTCTTAGTCAGACTCACTTGCCGTTATTAAAGATCAGTGGCATCTTTCAGGTGTCTCCTGATGTCCTAGCTAAATTTCCCATCACTGCCTCATCCATTCTGGGGCCCTAATCATCGCCTGTGTCAAATTAGCTTTCTCTCTCACCTCATCACCTCTTAACGGCTAATGCGTGGTGAGTATACTTTAATGATCATACAATAATGGCTGCTATCACATCATCCAGGTGAGTACTACACATTGATGGTAGATGAAGTGGTTACCCTCTGTCTATGTGAAGTGCTTTGAAATTGCTATGTAAATGTAATGAATTATTATTAAGTTTATTCTACAATCTATCTACAAGGATGCTGATGACGCAGCTATGATGAGCCTAATGATCTTGAACAACAACAAGCATGCTCACCTGGATGAGGTGGAAAGTCTGTCACACTGGAGTCAGGACAACAGTCTTCTCCCAAATGTTAGTAAGACAAAACAGCTGATTGTGGACTTTGGGAGAAAACAGCAGAGGCACTACCACCTCCTCAGAATTAACATCACTCAGGCAGAGAGGATGGACAGCTTATTATAACTCGGTGTGAATATCACAGAGGACCTGACCTGGGTCAGGGACATCGACACCTTGGTGTTTACCACCTCAGGGACTTCATGGCGCCCTCCCAATTACTAAAGATCTTCTATGCATCCACCATCGAAAGTATCCTGACAGGAAGTATTACTGCTTGGTTTAGGAACAGCATGCAGAAGGACCACAAGGTCAGCTGTACTCATCACTGGGTGTGCACTCCCTAACTTCCAGGACATCTAAATTAATATAATTTATAAATTTTGTCTGGATAGAATTGTTATGTTTATATATGTACAAGATGTATATCTGTGTGTGTGGTAATCTTCAAAGGCAATAGTAGATGAACACTATAAACACTCCTTGTAAGTCTCATAACCTTTACAATAATCTATCCATCCATTTTCCAACCCGCTGAATCCAAACACAGGGGTCTGCTAGAGCCAATCCCAGGCAGGGTGCCAACCCACCGCAGGACACACACAAACACACACTAGGGCCAATTTAGAATCGCCAATCCACCTAACCTGCATGTCTTTGGACTGTGGGAGGAAACCCACGCAGACACGGGGAGACCATGCAAACGAGGAAGCGAACCCATTATCTCCTAAGTGCGAGGCAGCAGCGCTACCACTGCGCCACCCCTTTACAATAATACTACTTGGAATTTTAAAGATGTGTAATCTGTCATACTTAGGTAGTTTAACATTCCCTCTGACTTGAAGTGGTGTAATGTGACATGATTTTTAGGACATTATAAAAAAATTGGTTTAACATCTTAAACGTGAGGTACAAGTTAAGCCATATCTCATTGAGGCTGTCAAAATGTGACATACGAGAGAAGTTGCATCTCAATATACAGCCACTCTAGACGCAGTCACCTTTCTGGGAAACTTTGCTGCTGTGTCTTAGTTAGCTACTGCAGTGCTTCCGTCTAGTGAACAGCCATATGATTGTCTACCGAGCGATTGCCACAAGGGACTATGGACAGGATTCCACCTGGTTATTAACGTAGTCATGGAAGGCCAAAAACAACGTGGAATATGGCAGTGTGACTGGCAATTGGTACCACTTGAAATTTTGTCTGGATAAAATCTTTATGTTTATGTATGTACAGTATGTGCGTCTGTGTGTGTGGTAATCTTTAAGGCAAGAGTAGATGAACCCTATAAACACTTCTGGTAAACCTCGCAAACGTTACGATAATATTACTTGGGATTTTTAAGCTGTGTACTCTGACATACTGAGGTTGCAAGATAAGCAACTGATGTCATCAAGTTTAATATCCCCTCTGACTAGAAGTGGTGTAATGTGACATCGGCTTCAGGATATTATAAAAATATTTTGTTTAACTCTTTGAAAGTGAGATACAAGTTAAGTCATATCTCATTGAGCCTGTCAAAATGCGACATACGAGAGAAGTCATATCTCAATATACAGCCGCTATAGACTCAAGTCACCCTGCTGGCAAGCTTTACTGCTGCATCTTAGTTGCCTACTGTAGTGCTGCCATCTACTGGAAAACTGTATGATTGCCTACCAAGCGACTGTCACAAAGGGCTATGGACTGGATTTCACCTAGCAATTAATGTAGTCATGGAAGGCCAAGAACAACATGGAGATAAACATTCCAGGAACATCTTTATTTAAGACCAAATAGAAGATATAGCATTCAATTGTGTTAGATGGAAGGGTCTTGCTCCCCTATGGTCCAAAAGGAAGAAGAAGAGAGATGATTCAAAAATTGTCAAATCCCTGGTTTAGAAAAGCTTTCTCGTAGCATGATGCTGACAACACCACATTTCCTAATAGGTATAATGTTCTCAAGATGATTTGCAGCTACTGGGCACTGTAAAAGTGTTTAGGCCAAAAATGATCCACCAGTGACCACAAGCCTGCTCATCTCAATTTAGCTCATTTGACCATTACTACACTATTATCTGTTGTTAATGTTACAATATATTATTTTGATTAAACAATATTTACCTACTGTGGTGGGCTGGCTCCCTGCCTGGGGTTTGTTTCCTGCCTTGTGCCCTGTGTTGGCTGGAATTGGCTTTAGCAGACCCCCGTGACCCTGTAGTTAGGATATAGCGGGTTGGAGAATGGATGGATGGATGAAATATTTACCTATATGAAAGCTGTTTGGCTGAATAAAATGTCCATGCTGCACCTTGAAACAAAGCATCTATTTGTCAGCATTCTTGTTCAGTAGAAAGGAATATTTGATTTGAGAATAAGGGTCAAGTCTCCTTTGTGTTAAGCTTTCAAGGATAAAAGAAGGGCAAATTAATACAGAATAACTGTGAAAAATAACCATAGCACACAATTAGTAGATTTTTTGGCAGATAAAGCTGCTGGAAACGTTCCATGTTTCCCTGCATGAAGGTAGGAGAGCCAAGTTGGATTCCCCCTGGAAGCAACTGAAAGCTGCTAAACTGTCCATGAATTTGGTTTTATTATTCTCCATCCAATGTGCTGTACAAAATACTCTTTCTGCTTTATTGCACGTACATGTCAAACAGGTATGTTTAAATAATACCCTAAATAAAACAATTAAGAAGACATCCAAGTAGCGAACTGCAAAAGCGTATTACATTCATTCAGCTTTGAATAACCACCAGACACAAAATTAAGCAATTTTTGCTTTAGCAAACATTCACTATTTTTTCAGGGTAGCGTCCACATTTATTTGTATAATAAGTATTTTAATTGAAAGCTGCAGTATGGATATGTAAAATTAATCTAATCCTACAAAATAATGCTAAAAAATTGCACTTTGCAATTATATAATCGTGAGCTGGGTAAGAGTTACTAATTTGTTATTAAGTTCGTCAGCTCCCAACACCTCAACTCTCTCAGGGCGGGTGTCGACTCATGTCGACACATAGGGTTGAGGTGAATGTCATTAGACATTAGTCAACATCCAGAGGTAGAGGGCAGTAATCAGCTGCAAATGTCGACAAAGCCCACTGTTACGTTATAGTTTGCCTCTATTTGTTAGAAGAATGCTGCTTTCATTGCATTGTGTGTTACACTGATGCTGCTGTTTCAGGCGTCTGCTACCGCATACTGTGACCACTGTCGCTGCTAGCTGATCGAAGACGACTGCCGCTGGCTGCATGAAGATGGCTGCACGAAGACTGTCTCCGCCATCTGCCACAGCGGTCACAGTATGCAGCAACAGATGCCTGAGACAGCAAGCAGTGTTATGTGGCAATGCATGCCATTGGCTGCTTCTAACGTTATCATAGCTTGCAGGACAGTGCTATGTCATAGGTATGTGAATTGACATAGTGTAGAGGCTCATGGGACATAAAACACAGGGACATGTGTCATAAATAAATAGTTTATGTTGATTTGTCTGTGAAACCATTGCTTTGTGTGCTTTTCAGAAAAATATTCAGCCTTGGGCCAAAATGGAAATAAAAAAAATTAGCCTTCAAAGAGTTAACACACACACACACACACACTCATAGAAACTATGTACACAAGAATGTGTGAGTGATGTCCTACTGCCAATCACTGGGTAATATCCCACATTGGCTCCCTTTCCACATAAACACAGAAGAGTGTCACTTCTCAGTACTTTACATAGAGAAGACTCACTATAACCTGCACTGAGAAACATAAGGATGTCCCTGAGACACATAAAGGTTTTTTTTTTATTTTATTGATTTCATTAAAAATAAATAGCATTCCATACAAGTAATTCAAGTTTAACAAAAAAAAATCAACAGCCCCTTTTGATTATGGGCCACATACCACCCCCTAGAGGGCTGGGGTAGGGGGTTCCTTCTTCTGCCACACTTGTTCTTCTATTGAGGTGCAACCTCTCAGCCTTGGTAACCCTGTGGGCAAGAAAGCAGCATCTTCCCATACCAGAGGCTTCATTTCTAAAACGTTCTATGTATTTGATTGTGAGAATAGGAGTACGGCAAAAAAAACTGGAAAATGAATCAGCGAAAACAAACAGATTTATAAAACTCAGCATATGCACATTTCTGCACAATTTTCCATTTATAAATAACAATAACCTTGTAAATAAGCATACATGATCGGGCTTCAAACATCCATATATGGAGCCAGTGCTGCGCATGAACTAGTTCAGAAGACTGCATTCATTGAACAACCTCATTTTTCTAAGAATGGTGAACTTAACGTAACGTAATTGCAAGGGAAGCTAGTTCAGTTTTAGGTGACATTCTGGATCTGTTGTAGGTTCAGATTAAATGTTTTGCCTTACCCTGTAATGAAGGGGTGGAGCCAAATCCGAATAAGCACAAATAGTGGATTTTTACAAAGATTTATTTTGTACGAATGTTTTCCCATTTATATGTATTCAGAAAAAATAACGTAAAATCAAATAGGCCCTGTCTGTGTCTGTCTGCTCGTGCTTAAGCTGCACCCCCACTAACACGAGCACACGGTGAAACTCCACTTTCACTTTTAGGAAAACATAGTACTTCACAAGGCCACTTTATACTTTTTCCCATTGGACATGCAATATGTGACGCAAATTTTGACCGGCAGCGTAATTTTGACCAGCAGCATAATAGGTTAGTTCACCTACATGCTGGTTCCACAGTCACCATTTGTGTCACACGGTTGGAAATAGAGTAGTAATTTGTATGTATATTTGCATCTATTTAATTTCCTTTTTGGATATTAGCATATATGGTTTGTAGGATAATAATTCTCACATGAGAGAAAAATAAGAGTTGTCGAGTTATCCCCGTATAATGTCCAGCGATCTTCAACGAAAAGGTTGCAAAAAAGTTGATCAAATGCATAGACAGTGGAAGATGGAATTTATACAAAATGGCAACCGGAAGGAAGTATTGGTGGATATGATGTCATAACTGTGAGACCAGAAATTATGTCATCAAGAGGAGACTGGAAGTGATGTCATCAGATAGGACCGGAAAGTGATGTCACCAATGAGCATCCGACAAAGTGACATCATCTTTGGGAGTTGGAGGCGGAAGTGATGAGCTGGAAGAGGAGCCATTTTGGGAATCCAGGAGAGTCGGTGAGTGAGCTTGTTTACTGTTTTTTGTTTGTGAATTCTGATGATAAAAGGAGAGAGGCGTTAATACCTGATACAACCCCTTTGTCTCGTGAATCTTTCACTCACCTCTGGGCTTGTTGGCTGCTTCCTAAGCGCATGTGTGACAGATTATACGTGTTTGTTGCTGGGTATAATTCAATAAAGTGTATTTGAATAAAAATGTCTTTATAATTATTGTATTTTACTCAAGAACACTGTAATAGCCTAATATAAGGCATGCAAAACTGAAAAAGGTTATGGGGAGGAGGACCCACGTTACCTCTTCGGGCTGTGCCCGGCCGAGCCCCATGGGTGCAGGCCCGGCCACCAGGCGCTCGCCATCGAGCCCCACCTCCAGGCCTGGCTCCAGAGGGGGGCCCCGGTGACCCGCGTCCAGGCAAGGTAAATTCATGAGTCATTTATTTTCACTCCTTAAAAAATACAAAATGAACTGAACATGAACTAGTTCAAAATTGAAATGGTGAACTATGAACATGAATTTATTCATTTTAATCTGTGTGAAGTGAGCTTTGAGTGAGTTCTTGTGAGGTGTGAACTTGCACAACACTGTACGGAGCATACTAATCAACCTCATACATATGCAATCATGATGCTGCAGAACTTTATTGGTTGGTAGAGCAGCCTCTCCCTCCTGATGCGTCGAAACCCCGCCAACTGTATTCAAGAGATTTGGGCTACGCTCCACAACTGGGAGCACAACATCATGCATGGCATTATAGCGCCTCTCTCCTCTGTACTCTGGGGGTCTGGGAATGGTGTAAGGCACCAGAGTCTGAGTGGGTAGCCACCATCTCCTGGCACACGTAACAATGTGATTGCTGTTACAATGAACAGTACAGGAAAAACTGAAGGTTCAGGAAGTTACCTTACCAGCATGCCAGTCACCGCATATAACACCATCACATCCTTCAAAGCTACTCTGCCTCAAAATAACTGAATCACGGGCTGACCTCAGCCATTGAGACACAACATTTGACAGCCTCATCTTTGCTTCACAGATGGCTTGTTCATTAGTTGAATATCACTGCTCCTGGTTAACAAAGGCAGCTTCATTCTTGCTAAGTGCTATGACAATATGGGTGCAGTCAAGTGCTCCGATTACGTTATGTTAAAAGAACTGGATGCAACTGGGCGACGTTGACAAAAATGTGTTATGTTTTATGTATGTGCACCCACACTATACAATAACAGGAAGCAGTGCCTCGCCAGTCGACTAATGGCTTCCAGCCCAGCAGGAATGACAGAATGAATCGTGGCTGAGAAATGACAAGTGGCAGATATAAACTGACGAAAAAACAAAAAAGTTCTTCAGCGCAAATACGCATCATTGGCCCTCATAAAAGGAAACTAAAATACAGTCTGTGCATCATATTAATTGTTTTTTTTGTTACATCAATGCACATTATAACACTGACTGATAGGAATTATTATAAACATAAGTCATCAATTAGCTAGTTTGGCTGCAGTTCCCTATTTGACCAGGCATGTCATCATTTCCCAGTTTCTCCAAAATGTTGAGAGTTGTGTTAAATACATGCATGTTCCTCCATTGAGCCTTCTTTAATAAATCCCGATGTTTGATTGGAAAGTTCCGCACGCATATTTCAAGCTTTTTTGTGTGTATGCAAGCTTTATAAATGAGGCTCCTGGTACCCTAACATTTACTTCAATCACTCAAAATATAAAGACAAAGTGTAGAAATGTAAAAACAACTTGGTATTTATGAAAGCACAATAATTGATTAGATTAGATTGGGTTGAATTGGATTGGACTGGATTAGATTAGATTAGATTAGATTAGATTAGATAAACCTTTATTAATCCCATGGGGAAATTTGAATGCATACAGCAGCAGAAACATAAAAAATGAAGAATACAAACTCACAGGACAGATAATTCAGCCAATAAATCAGTCATTCAATAAATAAATAAATAAAAATAAACTTAATGAATACATTGGATGGAAGAATAGCAGTGGGCAGAAAAGACCCAAAAGAAATTCCAAAAGATGAAAGGTATAATGGAAAGTTGAAACTGGTAGCAAGTCTTGATATAGTCTTAAAAAAGCTTACTGAAAATCAACATAGCCAAGGATGGATGTTGTCCTTGACAGCTTTTTAATTTAGCATTCGGTGTGATGCACAGGTTACATTCACCAATGTTCAGATTAAATGGTTTCTCTTTCTATCCCTGACTGGTCTTGGTCTCTAGCATCGCCTCCCATGTCATCCCACTCCTTGTATTGTTTCTTGTTCAGCCCTTCAAACAGGCCATTATTTATCTTGAAATTCCAGGTGGAGGCTCTAGGACATGTGACATTACACACCTTTGACTGGCTGCCTCTCCTTCTGATGGATGGCTCTGCTCAGATTCTTTCGTTCTGTATAAACTGACTGAAACAGCTTTTAGGTCCTGTGGCATCTGCAATGTTTTCCATTCCCTTTACCATTAAGTTATAAACTGACTGAAAACAGATGCATTAAAGTTATAAATCAATGGTGCAATACAGGAAAAATGCATAAGAGAGAATACTTTCAATGTGAATTGTCCCTGTAGTATAAATTTCCTTAATATAAGCACTTTCAAGTATATTCAAAATAGGACAGTTTTACACTCCAGATTAGAAATTATTCTAACAATAAAAATCAATGGAAAAAGTTAACACATCCTTAACTCTTTCAGGGCGGAGGTCAACTTTTGTCGAAATTCAGGGGGAGAGGACGGTAGTCAGCTATAAACTGAGACACACCTCACCGTTATGTTTTAGTTTGCTAGAAGGAAAGTTAGCTTAGTTGATTTGACCTCAATTCCCTGTGTGTGCATGAGCAGCGAAGAGCAAACAACCTCTAAAAATGAAATTGACATCTGGCGAGTGACCAAAGTGAATGCACAAAGCAAAATACTCCATGGACGGCGTTTTGCTGTGGCTAACAGTATTGTCTTCTCTTCTTCCCTCATAGCCTTGAGAAACTGCCCCTTGTGGGCACGGCAGTCATGAATGCCTTTATGGGAATGTGTTAGATTAGAACAGTAGAACATTAGAACACTCTAGACGAGAACAGGCCATTCAGCCCAACAAAGCTCACCAGTCCTATCCACTTATTTCTTCCAATAAAACATCAAGTCGAGTTTTGAAAGTCCCTAACGTCTTACTGTCTACCACACTACTTGGTCACTTATTCCAAGTGTCTATCATTCTTTGTGTAAAGAAAAACTTCCTAAAGTTTGTGCAAAATTTACCCTTAACATGCTTTCAACTGTGTCCCCGTGTTTCTGATGAACTTATTTTAAAATAACAGTCTCGATCCACTGGGCTAATTCCCTTCATAATTTTAAACTCTTCAGTCAGCTCTCCTCTTAATCTTCTTTTACTTAAACTGTAAAGGCTCAGCTCTTTTCATCATTCCTCATAACTCATCCCCAGTAGCCCCGGAATCAGCCTAATCGCTCTTCTCTGGACCTTCTCTAGTGCTGTTATGTCCTTTGTGTAGCCTGGAGACCAAAACTGCACCCAGTACTCCAGATAAGGCCTCACCAGTGCATTAAAAAGTTCAGCACAACCTCCTTGGACTTGTACTCCACACGTCGTGCTATATATCCTAACATTCTGTTAGCCTTCTTAATGGTTCTGAACATGTCGGGAAGTCGATAGCTTAGAGTCCACTATGACTCCTTAATCCTTCTCATAAGGTGTACTCTATTTTTGTAACCACCCATTGTGTATTCAAACCTAATATTTTTACTTCCTTTGTATAATTCTTTACATTTACTGACATTAAATTTCATCTGCCACAAATTTGTCCAAGCCTGTATGCTGTCCTAGTCCTTCTGTAATGATTTAACAGATTCCAAATTATCTGCTAATCCACCTATCTTAGTATTATCTGCAAACTTAACCAGCTTGTTATTTATATTCCTATCTAAATCATTTATACATATATTAGAAATAGCAGCAGCCCTAACACTGACCACTGCTGGACACTACTCTTAACATCGGACAGTTCTGATGAGGTTCCTCACACCATCACCCTCTGCTTCCTGTGTCTGAGCCAATTCTGCACCCATCTAAAAACATCACCCTGAACTCCCACTTCTTTTAAGTTGATGCCCATCTTCTCATGTGGCACCTCATCAAATGCTTTCTGAAAGTCCAGATAAATAATATCATAAGCTCCACTCTGATTATATACTTTTGTTGCCTCCTCATAGAATTCCAGCATGTTAGTAAAACACGACCTCCCTCTTCTGCCATGTGTTGCTCAATGTTATCCTTAATAATTCCTTCCATTAATTTTCCTGTGATGCATGTTAAGCTTACTGGCCTATAGTTGCTTAGATCTGCCCTGTCACCCTTTTATATAATTGGATGACATTTGCCATTTTTCAGTCCTTCGGAATCTCTCCAGTGTGCAGTGACTTCCTAAAAATATGTGTCAATGGTTTATATATGTACTCACTAGCCTCCTTAAGAACTCAAGGGTAAATATTATCTGGTCCCAGTCTCTTAATAAAACTGGGCGACGTAGTCAGATACTTTAACCGTGTCTAGGCTAGATTACCTATATGTGTGACCAGACACCTGTCACACATATTTTCCGTTTTTACTTTTCTGTTTTTGTTCAGCCCCCAAACAACCATCTTTGTCCTGCACTCTCATTTCACTCCACTACAATGACCATAGCTGGCATAATCTAACATTCAACATAAAGACACTGATATGGCTCTTGCCATTCATGGAGGGAGCCTCCTAACCTTTATGTTCAGAGAATGGCTTAAAGTACTCAGCCTGCATTAGATGGCAGGCATTTTCAAGTGGCAGCCAAATTGAAAAGGGTTCTTTCAAGAATAGTTTATGAATGTCCACGTGTACTGCCAGGGTAACACAATACTTAATAAATTCAATTCTCTTAATTGTTTCATCTGTACTCTTTAAACATTTACTCCAATGAGCACTTGTGCATAATTTAGACTTCTCTTGTGGACTATTTAATACTGCACTGAAAATATTAGAAGCACATTGCAGAATGAGCCTTACTGCCATGCTTTGTTAATATTAGAGCAGCTTTATGTATTTTTATATATTCATTGATTCAAGGCAGCTGATGCTATACTTTTAACTCTAAGGTCATATTAATGAAAATGCATATTATAAAGTAGCATTACTAAATTGGTTCATGACCTGTATATTCTGTACAACAGCATAAACTTGATCTCACCTTTTTGCCAAAATAATTTTAATTATGTAGGAACAAATTTCTATTGCAGCATGTTGAAGAACAAAGTGGGCATTGCCCTGTCGTGCCAGGCTTTAGTGCAGTGGTCCCTTTTGTGCTACCACCGCACCACGCAACATCTACCATAGTGCTGCCATATATTCAGTTTTACAGTGTCCTAACCTGAGTATACTACTAAAATAATAGCTTTCTTGGCCCCGGTAAAAGCAAGAACATGCCCAGAATTCTTCAGCATGGCATTGGATGCCAACCTAGGTTTATCATAGTTAATTAGGGACCAGGTGATATAAGAAGCAGATGGGTGGGCTTTTATTTATTAACACTAGAATTCCTGAAGCCTACGAAAAAACTTGTAATCCCAGCCCACCTTAAATCCCTTCGCCCCTCTCCATCAGCGTCTTTTGTTTTGTAAATGTGTCGATCAGCACAAGCAGCAAGCAGCCTACTATCCCATATGCCCCACTGCAAAAGTTCTCCCAGCTCAAGCCAAGGCTCCTTATCTGCGTGTGTGGTGCCTGGAGTTGTATAGGGTAAATAATACATTGTCAAACTGTGTCATCTCTCACCTTTATGCCTGGTGCAGCTGCGTTGTTCTTATATGTAAGTGGACATTTCTTGGCGGGGAGGGCTTCTGTTCTTTTTCTCCAATGTAGAACCCTCATCCTCATCTGAGTTCACCTCTGTTATAGCGCATCTTTACGTGAAAACAGCAGTGTCGGATCGGGGGGAGCGTGAACGTGACTGAGAGAGTAAAACTGAATAAAAAAAAAACTGTAACTTTTACAAGTACCATAAATTTACACTGGCTGTTACAGACTAAAATGAAATATATGTTTTAATTGTATAATATTAACAATAAGAGCAGCTCACTACTCAAAATGGGCGTGCAAGGGAACAAAACGGCGACGTTTTGATTACCAGTCAGCAGTACTCACTGCTTCGCCAACAAACTTATCGTGTCAGCGTTGTACCCTAACCAATTTCTTTTTCTACAGTTATATTATTGAATAAAAGTGCACTTGTTTTGCAATACTTGTACCTTTTGTGAAAGTGTTTATTTGATATTTGGACTTCAGTTTTCATACATTAAACACTCCATGTGTACATTTTGTCAATTATTACAAATGTAAGAGCCAATCTTAGAAAGCTTTGAGTTAAACTCATATTAGTGTTTGCTAAATTTGAATAGAATATAATTTTCTTTCATAGTCATAGTCGGCTGCGTGTGGACGGGTCCAGTTTTGAAGTGGAAGCAGGACGAACCAGAAGAGAAATATATCTAAAAGAGATGTTTCATTTTTGGTTATGTGTTCAATGATTCCTGCTTTACACTTCATCCTACAAATTACACAGATCGTTGTAGACACTGAACACAAATGAAATGCATGTATTCCAAATGACAATATATCATTTACCCTCTACGTCTCCGGGTACCACACATGCAGATAAGGAGCCTTGGCTTGAGCTGAGAGAGCTTTTTGCCCGAGATGAGTTCCGGCAGTGGGGAATATAGGACAGCAGACTGCTTGCTGCTTGTGCTGATTGACACATTTACAACACAAAAGACGCTAATGGAGTGGTGCAAAGGAATTTAAGGTAGGCCGGGATTACGAGTTTTTTCATAGGCTTCAGGAATTCTAGTGTTAATAAATAAAAGCCCGCCTATCTGCTTCTTATATCACTTGGCACTTAATTAACTATGATAAACCTAGGCTGGCATCCAATGTCATGCTGAAGTATTCTGGGTGTGTTCTTGCTCTTACCGGGGCCAAGAAAGCTATTATTTTAGAACTGGCTAGGCTTTAGGCTTCAGGTATTCTAGTGTTAAAAGAGTGTGGGATAGTTGGAGATGGGTCTAATTGCAGCCTGCAACGCCCATGATGTATGTCAGGCAATGCCCACAATGTCAGTCATGAAACACCCATCGCATGCCCCGTTACACTATAGTTATGATTAGGGTCAGATAGAGAGTTATCTGACTCAAAGTGTTTAGGTACGTGCTTTATGTTTACAGGTATCTGTCCATCTGTGCACAGTTCGGTGGTCTATAAGTCAGAAGATAGCTTGAGAAGATCGGCAAGAGCTGGTGGACAAGAACTGAACACACAAGCAGAGCTGGGCATCTCATGTGGTGCTAGCGTGTAAACTCATCTCCGGTTGGTCGTTCCTTTTTTTTCCCGCTATTTTTGGTTTAGGTAATTATTTTCTGCATGCATTTTTGTTTTCATTTATTTAATTGAAATAGAGCTTTCTTTGATCTTTTGAGCATTGCTTTCAGGAGCACAATTCAGAGATCATTACAGGTATCCACAGCTTTGAACAGCTATTTGCACAGCCTAGTTTTGAAAGCTCAGCAAAAAAAAAAAAGAGACATCTCAGTACATTTTCTACTTTAATGTTATAGAAATGTATTTATTTGAAGTTGTAATTATATCTACACAGTAAGCAATGTTAATTATTATGGAACATGTTATTTGGGTAAACTTCAGTTAGGGCACTTGACGCAGAATGTACAGAAATGGTAAACGCAGTCATTTTTTTTTTTCCTTTCAACAAGTGATACCATTACACTTGTCAAGGGAGCATTTACATTTCTGAAATTAATTACTTCTTACAAAACGGGCATAGGACATCAAATAAAGTTGAAGCTCCTAGAATGAATAAAATCTTATACTGCTTAATGTGGCGTGACAATGGTACAAAGGCACAATTCCAGAAAGTAGTTCAAATGTGCGGCTCATAGACCGACTGAAACAACTAGTAATCAAAAAATACTGAGGCTGTCCTACTCAGCGAGACCTTTGATCAGAAAAATTGTTGTGGTATAAAAAATCCAGAGAACATAGAGTTAAAATGGTGCTCTAATAAGTCCTACATTTGAGACCAATGTACAATACATCCTATATCTGAGAGCAAAATGCCATTAGAATGCATTTTATGTGGTGCAGAACCAAAATGCACTTCTATGATACCCTTGAATTAAAACTGCATGACCTACAGTGGATTCCGAGAGTATTCAGACCCCTTCACCTTCTACTCACTTTATGGTGCTGTAGATTTAATTATAAATGGATACATTTGACATTTTTGTCCATCAATCTACACTTAATGACCCATAATGACAAAGTGAAAACGTGTTCAGAAAGGTTTTGTACATTTATTATGAATCAAAAACTGAAATCTCTTATTTGTATCAGCATTCAGATCCTTACTTTAGCGTTTTAGAGATTCCCCTTTAATAGTTTTGAGTATTCGTGGGGTAAGTCTCTACCAGCTTTGCACACCTGGATTTGTGCAGTTTATCTCATTCTTCCTGGCAGATCCTTTCAAGCTGTGTTAGACTGGATACAATACAATACAATACAATTTATTTTTTTATAGCCCAACATCACATAAGAAGTGCTGCAATAGGCTTTAAAAGGCCCTGCCTCTTGACAGCCCCCCAGCTTTGAATCTTTAAGAAGACAAGAAAAAACTCCCAAAAAAGCCCTTGTAGGGAAAAAAATGGAAGAAACCTCGGGAAAGGCAGTTCAAAGAGAGACCCCTTTCCAGGTAGGTTGGGCGTGCAGTGGGTGTCAAAAAAAAAGGGGGTCAATACAATGCAACACACAGAACAGAACAAATTCTCAATACAGTATAAAATAATAAATAAGTACAGGCCAGAATTCAACAGTAGATGATATCCCATAATATGATTTGGATTTGTTTAGAGTCCTGAAGACCGCATTCATCCAGCTGCCTCCCCCTACTGGCTGTTCCACAGCTGAAACATTGCTTGGACAGCCAATCAGACGAAAGGACCCCTCTACCCCACGATTCCTGTGATCCTCCATCAGGGATGACTTTACCTTAGGCAGGCAAAACAACTTGGCAGGTGGGCAGTGGCACCAAGTGCCACATTTGAGTACTGAGAAGAAAAACAGAATAGGTAAGTGTTAGTATCAAATTATAACTATCATATTATTTATGTTTTAGTGCTAATAACTGACAACAGAGATGCAGTATGTACAGCAAATCAGCAGCTCTAGTCAGGGTGTGCTAAACTGAAGTAGTGTATCTTCAGCTGGGATTTAAAAGCTGAGACCGAAGGGGCATCTCTTATAGTAGCAGGCAGATCATTCCACAGTTTAGGGGTCCTGTAACTAAAAGCTCGACCTCCCACTGTTATTTTATTAATCCTTGGAATCATAAGCAGATCAGCATCTTGAGATCTTAATGTGCGCTCTGGTTTGTAAGTCATAATAAGTTCAGACAAGTAAGCCGGACCTTGGTCATTTAAGGCTTTATATGTTAAAAGGAGGATTTTGAAATCTGCCCTAAACTTAACCGGGAGTCAGTGTAAGGATTTAAGAACCGGAGTTATGTGTTAATATTTTCTTGTTCTTGTAATAATTCTTGCAGCAGCATTTTGGATTAACTGGAGACTGTATAAGGCACAGTTTAAACATCCAGTAAACACCACATTGCAGTAGTCAATCCTACTTGAGATAAATGCATGAATTAATTTCTCAGAATCCTGTTTATTTAGAAAGCGCCTTAATTTCCAGCATTTTTAAGATGTAAGAAACACGGACAACTTTGTAATGTGCGATTTAAATGACATGAAAGAGTTAAAGATTACTCCTAGATTGTGGGATGATTCAGTAAAATTAATGGTTATTCCAACTGAGTTAAATGATGACAGAATATTGTTGTGATCAGCGTCATTCCCTCCAATAATTAACATCTCTGTTTTGTTTGTGTTTAAAGACAAGTAGTTCTCATCCATCCAGTCCTTTAATTCACTAACACAACTAATTAAAGACAACATCGGAGAAACTTCATTTGATCTAAATGAAAGGTATAACTGGGTGTCATCTGCATACGAGTGAAAATTAACATTATGTTTCCTAATGAGGGATCACTGTGGAAGCCTGTAAAGTGAAAACAGTAAAGGTCCCAGTACTGAGCCCTGCGGGACACCATATTGAACTTCTGTGTATAATGATGGAGTACTGTCAGCACATTTCTGTACATACAGGAATCGATTTGATAAATAAAAACTAAACCAAGCAAGGACACTGCCTGTAAGCCCAACATCATTTTCTAGCCTGTGCAGTAAAATAGAATGGTGAATGGTGTCAAATGCTGCACTTAAGTCACAACATAATTATAGTGGAGTTTCCTTCATCAGAGGATATCAGAATGTCATTTACAACCCGTGTTAGTGCAGTTTCTGTACTATGACCAGTGCAGAAACCAGACTGGAATTTCTTAAATAAATTGGGTATAGTGTCTGTTGTGGTCCCCATGGGGCACTGCAGCTCCCCAAACTCGTGATGCACCAGCTTGAACACAAGTTCAGCAATAAATAAAGGGTTTTTATTTATGTGAAACTCTTATAGGGAAGAGTTTCCCAAACCGCAACCACTATTACAGTTCTAGTCTACAGTAACTCTGTTGTCACTCTGTCGTCTTTTTCTTTCTCTCCTCCAGCCAGCTTTGTCCTCTTCTTCCCGATTTTGGTTGCCACATTGAAGCAAGGCTGCTCCTTTAATCTAAAACCCCTTCCAGTGTCCCAAAACCCTGACACAGGAGCACCTCTGGGTGAGGCCATAACCTGACACAGTAGGGCCTCCTAGTCCGTCCTGCTTCCCCTGGCTGCACCCATGGAACCCAATAGGGCTGAGGCAATGAACTACAATTCCTAATGTGCCCTGTGGGAATCTGTGCTGGCACCATAATCTAGGGGTGGCTGCCATCTAGCAACTTGGCAGAGGTAATGCCATGTATAAACTGTCTCCCCCTGTCCTTCCATACCATGGATGTCCTGCCCAGGTAAGGATCTCAGTACAGATCTGCCTGGGATACTAGTCTTTGCGTGGCATCCTTCACACTTTGAACTGCCATCTTTAGGTCTCTCCTCATACTGTATGTTCTATGGGGTTTACATTTGGGTCACTCAAGGACACTCAAGAGACTTCAGTGTTGTCTTGACTGTGTGCTTTGGCTCATTGTCATGCTGAAAGGTGAACTGTCTCCCCAGTCTAAAGTCGCACACAATCTGGAGCAGGTTTTTTTCAAGGACCTCTCTGTATTTGGCTGCATTCCTCCTTCCACCAGTCTGCTTGTCCCTGCCACTGAGAACTTCAAGGGGGGGATTATTGCTTTGATGCAGTGCATGGCGGTGTGCACCAGTGAGGTGGCTATGAAGAATGATGCAGTGTGGAGTGAGGCATGACAGGGAGATCATTGGGACCCACCTCTTATTGCTTTGACGTGTGTGGGAATAAATGGGGGACCACCCCAGTATTTTGTCTTGGTAGAGTTCTATATTACTCTCCTTTTCCCTTTTGTATTCTTTATTGTGTAATGAATACAGATTTGATTTTTCTGCAGCCCAGAACCTCTACCCTTGACCTCCAAGTACCTGGAGTTGACTTGTGCCTCACATAAGAGGCTGTGCATCAAGTTAAAAGAAGTGGGAGTTCAGGGTGATGTTTTTAGATGGGTGCAGAATTGGCTCAGACACAAGAAGCAGAGGGTGATGGTGTGAGGAACCGTTTCAGAACTGGCCGATGTTAAGAGTGGTGACCAGCAGGGGTCAGTGCTGGGGCCGCTGCTATTTTTAATATATATAAATGATTTAGATAGGAATATAAGTAACAAGATGGTTAAGTTCACAGATGATATCAAGATGGGTGGATTAGCATATAATTTGGAATCTGTTAAATCATTACAGAAGGGCTTGGATAGCAGACAGGCTTGTGCAGATTTGTGGCAGGTGAAATATAATGTCAGTAAATGTAAAGAATTACACATAGGAAGTAAAAATTTTAGGTTTGAATACACAATGGGCGGTCGGAAAATCGAGAGTACACCTTATGAGAAGGATTTAGGAGTCATAGTGGACTCTAAGCTATCGACTTCCCAACAGTGTTCAGAAGCCATTAAGAATGCTAACAGAATGTCAGGTTATATAGCGCCTTGATGTGTGGAGTACAAGTCACAGGAGGTTCTGCTCAAGCTTTATAACAAACTGGTGAGTCCTCATCTGGAGTACTGGGTGCAGTTTTGGCCTCCAGGCTACAAAAAGGACATAGCAGCACTAGAAAAGGTCCAGAGAGGAGCGACAAGGCTGATTCCGGGGATATAGGGGTTGAGTTATGAGGAAAGATTAAAAGAGCTGAGCCTTTACAGTTTAAGCAAAAGAAGATTAAGAGGTGATATGAATGAAGTGTGGCGGCATGGTGGCGCAGTGGGTAGAGCTGCTCCCTGGCAGTAAGGAGACCTGGGTTCGCCTCCCTGCGTGGAGTTTGCATGTTCTCCCCGTGTCTGCGTGAGTTTCCTCCCACAGTCCAAAGACATGCTGGTTAGGTGCATTGGTGATTCTAAATTGTCCCTAGTGGGTGCTTGGTGTGTGTGTGTGTATGCTGGACTGGCGCCCTGCCTGCGGTTTATTTCCTGCCTTGCACCCTGTGCCAGCTGGGATTGGCTCCAGCAGACCCCTGTGACCCGTGTAGTTAGGATATAATGGGTTGGATAATGGATGGATGAATGAAGTGTTTAAAATTATGAAGGGAATTAGTCCAGTGGATCGAGACTGTTATTTTAAAATGAGTTCATCAAAACACGGGGAGACAGTTGGAAACTTGTTAAGGGTAAATTTCACACGAACATTAGGAAGTTTTTCTTTACACAAACAACGACAGACATGTGAAATAAGCTACCAAGGAGTGTAGTGGACAGGAGGACTTTATGAACTTTCAAAACTCGACTAGATGTTTTTTTTGGAAGAAATAAGTGGATAGGACTGGCGAGCTTTGTCGGGCTGAATGGCCTGTTCTCGTCTTGAGTGCTCTAATGTTCTAATATATGTGCATGTGAGGGACAGTCGTTATAACATGTGACAGGTAAACCTCTCACATCCCTGATCTTAACCACAGTGTAGCTCTGGACATCAGTAGCTAGAGTGAGCTGGCACCCTTTGAACTCGACTTCACCTACTTGGACCATCCATGGGAGTCAATTCCCCCTACCTAGAGCTCCAGGGTGGAGGTTCCAGGCTGCAGAGGTACCTAATTGGAGATACCGATCTCTGCTGGAAGTAAAAGGAGACATGGAGAAGAAGGTCAGAACTAACACCGAAGACCTGCACAAAGCGCCGCGCGTCACGTTAATCTGAAAACCAGGCACTTAATGACCATTATATTCAGTTGTTAGGTTTCAAATTTGTAAAAAGCTTATGATTACTCAATTCCAAAGCAATTTGCATTTAGGTGCGCTCGGCGACAAATGATGATAAATAAGATACGTTGTTAAAAATAATAACCTTATCTGTATCAGTGAGCAAGATGACATCCATTAAGCCTGAATTAATACACACTGCACTAATGTACTTTGTTTATTTTCCTTTAACATATAAAGGCAAAAAAGAAAAAGAAAAAATCAAAAACACGCATATTCTTTGCATTGATTGTATGAAAAGAGGCAACTGCCAGAGCAAGATAACATATTCACAAATGCTACATTTTTTTTTTCTTGATTAACTAAGCATGAACATAAATATAGTTTTGTGCGTTTTTGGCCAGCGTCCAGAAATCTAAATTATATACAGTGCAATAAACTAAATTGAAGCAGCGCCCAGAACGTTCCTTCTTCTTATACTTCTGCTGTACATTTTTATCTCCATGTAAAAGACAACAGATTGATTGAACGCCGCCATGTACAGTAGCAGGCTTTGTTTGTGCAAGTTTAGCACTTGAATACAAGAGACTGTTTCTTCTCGGTGTGATTGCATTAAAAGAAATAAGGCCTTTTCTGCAATAAAAAAAAAATAAACAAGAAAAACAACAAAAAAAAAAAATAGAAAATAGGGTCCAAACCAAGAAAGAGTGCACTGGCTGCTGAGTGGAAAGCTGGATTTACATCTTCATTGTCTCTATTGCTTTTCCTCAGTTGCACTCCTGATATCCACCCTTCATTAAAGACAAGACACAAACTTGACGTGTCCGTTTAACATGAAGGAGAACGCCGTCTCCCGTATGTAAACAAAAGGCTTAACACGAGAGAGGCGGCAAAGAAGAAGGTAGCACTTAATATAAAAAAACAAAACCAGCTTTCACTTTTTAAACCTTTAAGTCCCTGGTGTCTTATTAAAACTCCAAGGTTCTGTTGCCTCTCCTATATGCAATACAACTGGCACTCCTGCAAATGCCAAACAAAATAAATGAAATGACTTCACTTCACTGGACACATAAGGCCTCCTGTTAGAAATCAAACAAAATACAGACCCCCCCCCATGTGGTGAACAGGTGGGGGGGCGCGTACAGATTCTATTTTGTTGACAGCATTACCTTTCAATGAATTTTAATATTTATGCGCTCTCTTCAGTGGCAACATATCCCCGAGACCTTCTGAGATCTGTCCATGAAGGACAGCTTACTGGAGATGCTAAGCTGACCACACAGCGGCTGTGGCACCATGTTAGTCGTAAAGCTCTAGAAGAGGGGAAGAGAAGATTTCATTTAAATCCGCCGTGCCACTTAACAGAGTGTAGTGCAGAAGAGCCGACTGTGCGCATTGATGCTTTCATCTGACACAAAGGACCGGTGCTCCTTCAGAAAACTCATTTCAAGTCCATTTGTTTAATAAATAAATGCATTCACGCATATCCCAATATACACTGTAACAAATGTGTTTCAATTGTGATCTCACAAAGGGGCCACCAGAGTCCTACAGCCCAGACACAACTCCACCAAACACAGTTTCAGGTTCAAATAAAGTGATTTTGATTTGATAACAACACCCCAATAGGATTGAATGCAGTCCAGCGTAGTATAATTATAACAAACTAGCTGTGCTACCGTCTAGGATGAGCTGAAAGTAATCAAGTAATCAACGTACACCTCAGCATTAAGGTTTGCAGTGCACCATCTATTGGAATGTATTTTGTAATACATGTAGTAATAAAATGCATTGCTACAAATGTTTGTGATGCACCATCTGTTGGAAAGATAAGCAGAGTGCCTATGTCTCTGTTATATACTATTTGGTATGGGGTTTATAAAAACAGTGTTAATGTTTGTGATATGCCATCTGTTTAAATGACAAATTCAATGCCTATGGCTCTATGATATGCCATTTGGTTAAGGATTCGTAAAACCAGTGTTAATGTTTTTGATGTGCCATATGATGGAATGACAAGTGAAAAACATATGCTTCTTTTATATGCTATTTGGTATGGGAGTCATAAAAGTAGTTTTAATATTTGTAATGCGTCATCTGTTGGAAAGACAAATGCAATGCATACGTCCATTAAATGCCATTTGATATGGGATTTGCAAAAGCAATGTGAATGTTTCTGGTGTGCCATCTGTTGTAGTGACACATGCAATACATGTCAGTGTTATATGTCACTTGGTATGGGAGATTAAAGGCAGTGCTAATGTTTATGATCTGTTGGAATGACCAATGTAATAGATTTTATTACTGCAAATGTTTGCGATGCACCATGGAATGAAGGATGCAATGCATAGGTCTCTGTTATATGCCGTTTGGTATGGGATTTGTAAAAGCAGTGTTAATGTTTGTGATGTGCCATCTGTTGGAATGAACATGCAATGTGTATGTCTCTGATATATGCCATTGGGTATGGGATTAGTAAAAGCAGTGTTAATGTTGGTGACATAAATGCATGGATTTTATGACTGCAAATGTTTGTGATGCAATGTCTGTTAGAATGACAGATACAATGCACATGTTTCTGTTATGCAGTATTCCATTTTGTATGGGATTTCCAAAAGCAGTGTTAATGTTTGTGATGCCCCATCTGTTGGAAACATAAATGTAATGCATTGTATTACTACAAATGTCTGTGATGAGGAATCTGTTGGAATGACATGTGTCAAGCATATGTCTCTGTTATAAGCCATGTGATATGGGATTTGTAAAAGCAGTGTTAGTGCTTGTGATTGGCCATCTATTGGAATGACAGAGACACAGCATCCAGACTGACACACAGACCTTTATCCTTTCATTAAGGTGTATAGGTTGTGTCTGTCTCCCTCCATTCCTCATCAGTGAGTGTTGTCCACTTCCTCCTGAGTCTGACTCCCCGAGTGAGGTGAGATGACCCCCTTTTATGTTGCACCCAAGGGTATTTCCAGTGCCACAGCATTGCATGACTGAAGCACTTCGGGACTCTTACAAAAGCTGCACCAAACAGGGAGATCCATTCTGGGCAGTGCCCTCCGAGCAGTACCCAGGAACCCCAACAGGGCCGCCATTCCGAATTACAAGTCACAAGTGACCCTGATGACTTATCTGTACTTCTGTGATAATTTGGTTTGAGTTTGCTGTACAGCTTTTTCCCAAGTACTTGTGGAAATGTGGTGCGTCTGTGGACACTGTGGCAAAGTTTTGACCTGGATTAGTCAGTTTCTTTGTTGTTTTTTAACTGTTCTACATTTTGTACCAAAGAAAAGTAGTAAGCAGTGATCCACTTTTTATGGGCAGAAGGTACAGCATGGGCCAAAATCCTCGTGTGATCAAGAGAATCTTGATGAGGACTTGCTCAGCATTCTTGTCAGTAGTGGACGTGGACGACCATCCTGCTCCTTCTTCATGCGCTACACTTGTTCCACTTCTGTTGAACTTCTCAGTCCATTCACAAACACATGGCCTTAGCAAAACACTGTCTCCATATTGTACAGAAAGTCTGGCCCCTGGTACTCCCTTAGCCCACATAAAGTTGATCACTGTTCTTCTTAGGGGTTTACACATTGAAAACGACAGGAGAAATCGACTAATGAAGGCTGAAAGTTTACCTCTATGACTGCAGACACACCAAGTTTCCACAAGTGGGCGTGCAAAGCGGCACAACCAACCACAAAATGTGGATAATGAATGACTTACCGTCTTACTTGAATTATTTTGAGTGTTCTCTTTCTTTCTTTCTTTCTTTCTTTTACACTTTTAATATATCTTTATGGACTTAGCTTCATTGTCTGTTAAGAAACATTGCAAAAGTTAGACCTCTTATATTATTGAAAGATTCTGAGAAATGAATTCACGCTTTTGTTTTCAGTCGACTAGATTACTGTAACGCACTCCTCTCAGGACCACCCAAAAAAGACATCAATTGTTTGCAACGAGTGCAGAATGCGGCTGCTAGGAAAAGAAAATCCGAGCACATTTCTCCAGTTTTGATGTCACTACATTGGTTACCTGTGTCATTCAGAATTGACTTTAAAATTCTGCTTATGGTTCACAAAGCCTTAAATAATCTCACTCCATCTTAAATATCGGAATGTCTGACACGTTATATTCCAAATCGTAACCTCAGATCCTCAAATGAGTGTCTGCTTAGAATTCCAAGAACAAAACTTAAAAGAAGTGGTGAGGCGGGCAGCCTTCTGCTGCTATGCACCTAAAATCTGGAATAGCCTGCCAATAGGAATTCACCAGGCTGATACAGTAGAGCACTTTAAAACACTGATAAAAACACATTACTTTAACATGACTTTCTGATAACTTCACCTTCATCTAATCCTGATACTCTGTGTATTCAATTCATTATAATAACTGTTCATGATAGCTCTAAAATCCGTACTGACCCATACTTTCTCTTTTGTTCTTTTCCCGGTTTTCTGTGTTGTTGTGCCATCACCACCTGATCAAAGCACCGTGATGTTCCTACATTGATGGATTAAAAACCAGAAGTCTACATGACCATCATCATCATCAAGTCCTTCCAAGATAACCCTAAATACAAAGAGGACTGTCTCATTTATGTTAGGTAGAATGCCCAGAGGGGACTGGGTGGTCCCATGGTCTTTGAACCCCTGCAGATTTTATTTTTTCTCTCCAGCCATCTGGAGTTTTTTTTTGTTTTTTTTTTTGTCCTCCCTGGCCATCGGACCTTACTCTTATTCTATCTTAATTAGTGTTGTCTTATTTTAATTCTTACTTTTTTTTTTATTTCTCTTTTCTTCATCATGTAAAGCACTTTGAGCTCCATTATTTGTATGAAAATGTGCTATAGAAATACACTCACCTAAAGGATTATTAGGAACACCTGTTCAATTTCTCATTAATGCAATTATCTAATCAACCAATCACATGGCAGTTGCTTCAATGCATTTAGGGGTGTGGTCCTGGTCAAGACAATCTCCTGAACTCCAAACTGAATGTCAGAATGGGAAAGAAAGGTGATTTAAGCAATTTGGAGCGTGGCATGGTTGTTGGTGCCAGACGGGCCGGTCTGAGTATTTGACAATCTGCTCAGTTACTGGGATTTTCACGCACAACCATTTCTAGGGTTTACAAAGAATGGTGTGAAAAGGGAAAAACATCCAGTATGCGGCAGTCCCGTGGGAGAAAATACCTTGTTGATGCTAGAGGTCAGAGGAGAATGGGCCGACTGATTCAAGATGATAGAAGAGCAACTTTGACTGAAATAACCACTCGTTACAACCGAGGTATGCAGCACAGCATTTGTGAAGCCACAACACACACAACCTTGAGGCGGATGGGCTACAACAGCAGAAGACCCCACCGGGTACCACTCATCTCCACTACAAATAGGAAAAAGAGACTACAATTTGCACAAGCTCACCAGAATTGGACAGTTGAAGACTGGAAAAATGTTGCCTGGTCTGATGAGTCTCGATTTCTGTTGAGACATTCAAATGGTAGAGTCAGAATTTGGCGTAAACAGAATGAGAACATGGATCCATCATGCCTTGTTACCACTGTGCAGGCTGGTGGTGGTGGTGTAATGGTGTGGGGGATGTTTTCTTGGAAAACTTTAGGCCTCTTAGTGCCAATTGGGCATCGTTTAAATGCCACGGGCTACCTGAGCATTGTTTCTGACCATGTCCATCCCTTCATGACCACCATGTACCCATCCTCTGATGGCTACTTCCAGCAGGATAATGCACCATGTCACAAAGCTCAAATCATTTCAAATTGGTTTCTTGAACATGACAATGAGTTCACTGCACTAAAATGGCCCCCACAGTCACCAGATCTCAACCCAATAGAGCATCTTTGGGATGTGGTGGAACGGGAGCTTCGTGCCCTGGATGTGCATCCCACAAATCTCCATCAACTGCAAGATGCTATCCTATCAATATGGGCCAACATTTCTAAAGAATGCTTTCAGCACCTTGTTGAATCAATGCCACGTAGAATTAAGGCAGTTCTGAAGGCGAAAGGGGCTCAAACACCGTATTAGTATGGTGTTCCTAATAATCCTTTAGGTCAGTGTATATGTTGTTGTTTGTTTGCCTACTTCAGAGTTTCTCAACCTTTAAGTATTTGCGACCCAAGTTTTCATAACAGTTTTAATCGTGTCCCCCTAACGTTTTTTGAAAGGAGCTCACTAATACCAATTTGTTCTTTTTTAATTAATGATATATCATAGATGCATATTTTATTATACCTACTTCACTTTTATCAACATTTATCTAACTCTATATTTATTTTTCTAGCATCAGAATGTAGTTTAAGTTAATTTGTTTTGGTTTCAATAGATGTATTTTTCATATTTTCGATTGTTTTCTTTTTTTTACATCTTCACGCCCCCTTTTTGTTACTTTGCGCCCCCCTAGGGGGGCCTGCCCCAAAGTTTGAGAACCACTGGCCTAATTGATCATTTTGAGCCGAGTTTGTTCCTTCTTTCATGCACTGACCTGTCCTTCCTAATTGAATATCAAATATTCATTTGTTTCTTATGTAATTAATTGAAGTCATCTTGTGCATTAAATGAATAATTAATACCATGTTGTCTTACTTTTTGCTTTAAGTGTATTAGGTTGCATTTGTAAGGTTTTATAGGTTTTGATTAGTGATGAGTGAGGCAACTCTCGAGAAACTGAATTCACAGAAAAAAAAAAATCAACGTCTAGTTTCACAAGACAATTTGTGACATTAAGATGCTTTACTTCCAGTGAAATCTGTACCTTTATAGAAAGTCACTTAGCTAATTTCTGGAAGCTTTTTTATGCCATAATCTAAAGGGACATCTTTCATGTGCACATGAAACTATCTAACCGCTTTTTGCGTGTCTCACAATATCTTTTTTTGTGCAAATGAGACAGTTTTACATGCTCACAAGATCTTTTTGTGTGCACACAAGAAAATATAAGGTGAGTGTGGAGGCTCCTGTGGATTTTGAGGTGGAGAACTGACCGCATCCCAACAGATTGAATTTCTTGTTACAGTGGAAGGTCCCATGGTTGATTGTCACCATAGGCTTCAGCGTATATACGGTGATGCACACTTAATGCCAGTATTGCAAGAAGGTGGGTGAAGCATTTTAAAGCTGGTCATGTGAACATCCAAGATCAGCCTTGTAATGGTTGCCATCAAACAGCCTCTGCAAGGAAAGAGTTAGTATGCTCATTAAAGTCCCAGTCTGGGACCCTCTGATTAACATCTTTGTTGGAATTGTAAATGACCAGATGTGAGGCCAACACAACAAGAGTGTTGAGGAAATCCTGCAAGCGGTAGGTCAGATCTTTGTGTGATTGGAACAGAGCTCTTCCAAAGTATCTTCAAACTACTAGAATGATGGGAAAAAGTGTCTGAAGAAATGGAGACTTTGAGGAAACATAAATCAATATATATACATTAAGATATGACCCCTTCTCTATCAAAGATCGAAACTGCCACGTTTAAATAAAATGGCTGCTCATTAATTTGGCTCCGACCCTCGTATCATATCTGACAGTGCCGGTGTGGCAGGTACCGTTGGCTTTTTCTACTTTCTTTGGACACTTTGCTCGCTCTCTCTGTTTTTATTACTCTCCTGTCAAAACACACCATTTTAAGTTATCTGGCATGTTCTCCCAGGTGGCGTTCCCATGTTGCAGTGGCCTGCAGTGGTTACAGCACTTGGCCTACACAGAAAGGCTATTCAAGCCGGAGGTGTTAATTACAAACTCTGCCAAGTTTCTGATCATGGCTGATGTCCCAACAGAGGGTTTTTTTTTTGTTGTTGTTGAACTTGCCAGGCATATCCCTTGGGGCACTGAAAGGACCTTAATGAAGGATCAGACATATCTCATGCATGAGCGACAACCTTTGGATGGGTGCCCAACCAAGTCAGATGGAGCCCAGCTGAGTTAAGCCTACACCTTCAAAGGTTCAGTAGCTTGGCAGCATTTATTTGAGCCATTTGCCAGGCGTGAAGAGTTTGAGCTACTCTGCAGAGCTACGGTAGGTGAAGATTTCCTAAAGCTTTTAGTAATTACAAATAAAAACAAAACAGATAGTAGATTGAAGTTCATGTGGAATTTTAGATTTTCAAATTCAGGTTCGCTGTAGCAGCACTGTAGGTATAGACGTGTGGTAGGCTCATCTATCGAATAAGGACTACAGCGCCTATAAAAAGTATTCAAACATCACAGTGGATTTAATTTGGCTTTTGTGACACCTATTAACAGAGAAACACACTATAATGTTAGATTAGATTATGTTAAAAATTAGGGAGCTATTGTCACGTACATTAAGAGTGAACATGGTGAAATTCATGTGGCACAGTTTCCGGGATGAGAGATTTCCCATAGGGAAATATGTAAAGGCAGTAATCTCTCTATTATATGATAAAAACCTGCGACGAGGTGAGACTTTTTCAAGTCCCGCGAGATTAGACTTTTGCCGTGAGATTTTTTCAAGTCACGCCCTCCTCTCAACCATTTTCAAACAAGCCCACGGTCCTCTCACCTCTCATTCGTGTGAATGCTTTTGTCGGACACACTTCCTGCGCTCTCAGCTCTTATAAATTTTAACATTTTCCTCACTTTAGGTTCCCAATTAAAGAAGACGTATTATGTCCAAATCTTATTGAAGAATTTCATCACAAAGGGTTATCAACAGAAAAAATAAGTACACGGGCAATCCTAGCACAGAGAAACAATGAGGTAAAATAAATCAACGGTAAAAATGTCGATCGGTTAAACGGCAAATTGGTTAAATGCGTATCATTAGTCTTTGCTGAAACAGTTGGTGGTGATCTTGTGGAACATGAAAACATCAACTTACAACGGCGGTTCTCAACCTGATGTAAAAAAAAAGAAAACAAGGATCGAAAATATGAAAAATACATCTATTGAAACCAAAACAAATTAACTTAAACTACATTCTGATACTAGAAAAATAAATATAGAGTTAGATAAATGTCAATAAAAGTTAATTAGGTATAATAGCGATGTATCGGCAGCAAAAAATATAGGAATAAATGTTATTAGGGTTTCAAAAAAACGTTAGGGGGGCACGATTAAAACTATTATGAAAACTCGGGTCGCAAATACTTAAAGGTTTAGAAACGCTGACTTACAATATCCCGTAGAATATCTAAAACCAGTAACACTGTCCGGTCTTACACCGCACTAATTACAATAGAAAGAAGGATGTATCCAAGAAATGTAATGTAGCACATCTTCAGGGGATAACATTAAACAACAAAGGAGATCTTGATATGCCATTCGTATTAAAACGTTCACAGTTTCCCAATAGAATAGCTTTTTCAAAGACAATTAACAAATCTCAGAGCCAAACATTCGAAAAAGTAATTTTATTTAATAGAACGAAAGAAACGAAATTCACTCACGGGCAGTTATACACTGCATTGTCACAATGAAAGTCTAAACACAGAATCAAAATTCTGCGATATTGACGAAATTTAAATTCAATAAGTTGTTTTTACTGAAGTTTTACAGTAAAAGTGTAAGTTTAAAAAGTAGTTGCGTGTTAATTTCAAAGCCAAACAGAACAAAATCGTATTACTCAGTGAATAACTCGAATGCAACATGAAACATAATTTACTTTCAAATTATTACGTTTTACTATTTTTTACTATGGTTAATTACTCGCTGTAATGTAAAGCAGTTAGTTCTATTATGCATATGTAACAATCCATCCATCCATCCATTATCCAATCTGCTATATCCGAACTACAGGGTCACGGGGGTCTGCTGGAGCCAATCCCAGCTAACACAGGGCGCAAGGTAGGAAACAAACCCCAGGCAGGGTGCCAGCCCACCGTGGCATATGTAACTATTCACATGAAAATAAAAATCTGTTCAAATTGTACATCCGCATCCCCATATGCGAGCGGCAGAACCACAAAGAGGCTGGCACGTAGCTCAGGCCCCGGGGTTGGTGAGGGAAGTGAGCAGGGGGCAAAGCCCCCTAGTATATAATAAGAAAATAAGACGATAGCTTACAAATAAATACAATAAATAAGTAAGAGTAGCAGATGATAAATAAATACAGTGGATTAAAAAGAATTACATGTTACCAAGAGTACAATTACACATAAATCAGCAGGAGGGTACAGCACACGTTAAGTGCGTTCATATTCCTGAGAGTTCAGTGACTGTATGGCCTGCAGAAGAAGCTGGCAGAGCAAATGGTGAGGCTCTGGAAGCGT
The DNA here is from genome assembly GCF_016835505.1 of Polypterus senegalus. Classification (NCBI taxonomy): domain Eukaryota; kingdom Metazoa; phylum Chordata; class Cladistia; order Polypteriformes; family Polypteridae; genus Polypterus; species Polypterus senegalus. The sequence continues at coordinate 16,426,935 of NC_053166.1, read as the reverse complement.
TTACCATAAGTGAAGTGAGACTATTGTGAAAAAGACAAATGCTAAGATGGGATGCACATAGGTCTTCTTTTAAAATTCTATTATAATATTGGTGTTTTTGTGTTCTAAAATGACACGTATAAGCAATTTAATGTTATGAGTGTTATCGCTAGATACTTGACAACTGTCTCGGCTTGACAAATAGACATATTGGTAAGTTTAAGGTATTTGTTTTCTGACTGCCCCATCAATTTAAAGTAAAACGCTAGTGTGGGCAAAATAGATTTGTTTTTCATGTAAAAAAAAAAAATTCTTAAATTTAGAATACAATTTTGTAAATTGCAGCATTCCTGACTCCCGAGTTGCACAAAAGGCAAGCAGGAGAGGACTGAGCAAAGAGAACTTTTATTTTAGCACTTGCAGGAACGGCACCCAACCTCAAAGAGGACAACGTCCTGATTTTCTCTGTTACAGGAACTCTAACTGTTAAAAGAACTTGTAGGTTTCTTCCTCCGTGAGGACTCATGAGAGGCACAGCAGAGGCCCAGGACAACAGGTGAGTGACACTGGCTTTAAAGAGTCGTAATAATGCACGATAAGCGCTCTACTCGCTAAAGCAGCCGCTGAAATGAGAAGTGCGTGAGAGTGTGTTTCTTTAGCATTAGACCATCTGTCTGCAAGAGTGCTTCCCCCATAACTGAAATGGCGCTGGGGGACGGGACATAGCGCGATTTGTCACATACCAAACTTATCCTTCAAGTGGTAGATCTCGAGAGAGAAAGGATAAAGTAAAACATGCAAAAATGAAATAAATATACTCAAATCATAACAAGCCCATTAAGGAGAGCAGGGTCCATGTCCTGGATCCTCCCTGTGAGGAGTCTCCATGTTCTCCCTGTGCCAGTGTGAGTTATCCCTCCCACAGTCCAAACACATGAGGCTTAGGTGCCCCCTGATATGTGTGAGTGCACGGGTGGGTGTGGTGTGTGGGTGTTTGCCCTGCGATGGACTGGCGTCCTCTCCAGGGGTGTTTCCTGCCTTGTGCCCAATGTTTGCTGGGTTATGCTCTAGCAGCTTTGTGTCCCTGCTCATGATTAATTGTGTTAGAAAATGGATGGATGGCTGGATGCATATATGGAATTTTCTATGCAGCAGTCTTACTTATGGCAAATGTGCCATCGGAAAGACATTTAAGGGAACTGTAGTTGTGTTAAATTTACTTTATTACTGCTAATTGTTTCAAGAAATACCGTTTTGAATGGTCTTGTCATCTGTAATTTGGTGATATTTGGGTGATTAAATGCAAATGTTTAATACTCTGTACTATTTCATTTTGTAATTAGTGTGGGAGGGAAGAATTGGCAGGTACTCCTGTTTGGTTTAACAGAAGAAAAACAACACAAAATGGACAACCGAATAATAAACCAACTTAAAGACTGGAGGAAAGCGAACAGCGTGAGATATGTGAGATAATCTGACCTCGTTCTGTTTCTCCTCTTTTGAAGTCGGGGTTTATCATTCTTGTTAGCTCAAAAAACAAGAAGCTCACAATTAAAAAGAAACAGAATTTAGGTGGCATGGGTCAGTCAAGGCATGGCTTTCTGGGTATGGCAGATGCTATCAAACCTGGCCCATCTTATATTTAACCAACTGAGATGGGCACACGTCACTCCTCTCTTCAGGTCGCTACATTGGCTCTCTGTGGCAGCACACATGAACTTCAAATCCCAGATGCCCGCCTTCAGTGTAGTCAGTGAGTCAGCACCGTAGTATATGGAGACACTGATGAAGTGCTATGATGCCTGCTTGCCCACTCTGGTCTGCCAGGGAACACCATCTGGTGATGCCACCTCTACGTGGCATCAAGTCTCAAGCCAGACTCTTTTTCTGTGTGGTTCTGTGTTGGTGGAATGGATTGCCCACATCCATCCGTACTGCTGACTCCCTCAGTGTATTTAAGTAGCGATTGAAGACCCATCTGTTCTGTGAATATTTGTCAAATTGAAAAGAAGAAAAAAAAAACAAAGTTTGTGCAGCGATACTTTATATTCTTGGTTATTTGTTTAAGTTTAATTGCTTTATTGATTGTTAATGTATGATTGTAAATGTATTAGTAATTGCATCTTTTCACTTGTGGCAATCAACTTTTGTTACCCTTCCTATTACACTTGCTGAACAAACACGCCCAAGCCTCATGTGATACGATTATGTTTACCTTTTTTGTAAGTCGCTTTGGATAAAAGCATCTGCTAAGCAAATAAATGTAAAAGAATTCCACAAATTTAAAAAGGCACTATACAGTGCAATGTACAAACATTTGGACGTTTCTCTTTATGTGGAGAACCACAGACACTTGGAATAAGTGACCAAGTAGTGTGGTCGGCAGTAGGACTTTAGGGTCCCTCAAAAACTGACTTGATGTTATTTTAGGAGAATTAAGGGGACAGGACTGGCAAGCTTAGTTGGCCTGACTGGAGTGATCTCGTCCAGCTTGTTTTAATGTTTTAATGTCAACGTATAAGACAGGGTGCAAGACAAAAGAGGCAGACAAAATGATGAACAGAATTAGTACAGTGGATCAGAGCCGTTATTTTAAAATGCGTCCACCGAGAACACGGGGACACAGCTGGAAACTTTATAAGGGCAAATTTCACAGAAACATTTCTCTTCACGTGGAGAACCACAGACAATTGGAATAATTGACCAAGTAGTGTGGTGGGCAGTGGGACTTCAGAGACTTTGAAAACTCGACTTGATGTTATGTTGGAAGAATTAAAGTGGAGAGGACTGGTGCGCTTTGTGGGGCTGAATGGCCTGTTCTCATTCAGATTGTTCTAATGTTCTAAACATAAACACTGGACAAGAACAAGGCAGATAAAAACTATAGTATACTATAAATAGACAAATAATAAATATCTGATAAGTGAATATAAATAAATAAACAAACAAATAAATAAATAACAGAATTAACAAGTGTAACAAACATCTTCTTCTTCTTCTTTTTTTGGCTGCTCCTGTTAGGGATCGCCACAGCGGAACATCTTCTTCCATATCTTCCTGTCCTCGACATCTTGTTCTGTTAAGCCCATCACCTGCATGTCCTCTCTCACCTCATCCATAAATCTTCGCTTAGACTTTCCTCTTCTCCTCTTCCCTGGCAGCTCTATCCTTAGCACCCTTCACCCAATATACCCAGCATGTCCAAACCAACGCAATCTCGCCTCTCTGACTTTGTCTCCCAAACGTCCAAACTGAGCTGACCCTCTAATGTCCTCATTTCTAATAAGTGTAACAAACAAACTGCACATAAATAAACTACTAGGAGCAGAGCTGAGGGCAGAAGGGCAGCACAGGGTTCAGTGCCCGGATAGCCAAGAAGTAGAAGCTGCTACAAAACCTGGCTGAACTAATTCAGATGATGCAGAACCTTCTGCCAGTGGGCCAAACAGACCACGGAATAGGTGGAAGAGGTCCTTCATAATGCTGTAGGCTGTATGTAATTATGTATGTATGTAATTATAAAGCTGTCTTTAATGGAGGGCAGAGAGCTCCCAATGATCTTTTCTGCTGTGTGCACTACTCGTTGTAGGACCTTATGTCAGAGACACCGTTGTTCCTAAAGCAGATGGTGATGCAGCTGGTCAGAACACTCTCATTGGTGCCACTGTAGAATGTGATGTGTAGTTTTGCCTTTTTCAGTCATGGTGGAAGTGGAGGCATTGCTGTACCTTCTTAGCTATGTAGGTGGTTGTTAATTGTTAATTGACCAAGTAAGGTCAGATGCCAGATGCACAACAAGGATTTTGGTGGTCTTGACGAATTCTACTGCAGAAATCACAATGTGCATTGGGGTGTGGAAAGCATGGGCCTTCCTGAAGTCATCAGTCATCTCTTTCATCTTGTCCACATTAAGGGAATGATTGCTTCACTTGACGATCCTCCTTTCTGTAAGCCGACTCATCCCCATTGCTAATGAGTCCCGCCACTGTTGTGTCCTCCACAAACTTAATGGTGGTGCTCGAGCTGAGCACAGCCATACAATAATGAACCAGCAGAATGAACAGAAGTGGGCTGAGTACACAGCTCTAGGGGGGTGAGGGGGGTGCCAGTGTTCAGTTTGATGGTAGTTTAGATGGTGGATCCATTTGCAGACTGTCTCGGGGTCTCTCAGTCAGGAAGTCCAGGATTCAGTTCCATAAGGAAATGTTGCAGCCTAGGAGACCCAACTTCCCTATGAGCTTCTGAGGGATGATGGTGTTGAAAGCTGAACTGAAGTCAATGTGAAACATTCTAACATAAGTGACTCTTTTGTCCACTTGGGCCAGGACCAGATGAAAGGTAGATGATATGGCATTTTCAGTGGAAGAGTTTGTAGCGAGTTCCTCTTAACGTAAGATGAGGAGCCCGACACACATGAGAATCTCCTACTCTTAGGAAGAAACTAATTATATCGGGAACGGAACCAGACAGAAACTTAGCCCCAATTTGATCCCCCTTGATAGAGATGTCCTTTATGTATTTAAAAAAGAAAATAACCACCCGAACAATTAAGTCAATTAAACAAACAAGAATATATATTATAAACAACCAAACAAAACTATAAAGAACCTTTAACCAATCCTACACAAACTCAGAACAAATTAACAAATAGTAATTAATATGACCACCCCCTTGAACCCCGCTTACAATGCACTCCCCAGAAAACGTTGAAACAGAAAAGGAAATGAGACAAACATAATAACACAAAAAAAGAAGAAATATGACAATTTACAGACAGCACAAAAATATTCACAGTATATACATATATATCTATCCATCCATCCATTATCCAACCTGCTATATCCTAACTACAGGGTCACGGGGTCTGCCGGAGCCAATCCCTGCCAACAGAGGGCGCAAGGCAGGAAACAAACCCTGGGCAGGGCGCCAGCCCACTGCAGATATATATATATATATATATATATATATATATATATATATATATATATATATATATATATATATATATATATATATATATATATATATATATATATATATATGCAAATATTAATTAGACATACACTCCCTACACATTCCCCAGTCCCTTTTATATCGACTTTGATTTAGCTTTGAATCCAACCAGGCTGGGAATTCCACCGATAACATCAGCGTACTCATCAAATATCCCACTGACTCGTTTGCTTTTTACAGATACAAAAGAAGGGTTCTCAACGGCTTGGAGACAACTTTTATCTTGCATGCTGAAGTATGCCTCACCTGGGTATATGGCGTTAATGTCCCTCCATGGAAGATGCAAGCAACAAAAACAGAAGGCAAAGCTGTGCCCTCCGATGACCTTCCCTGGTCAGCCAGCACTCTTTATTTTTCCGTACGCCCGAACCGATCTAGCTAAGGAGCATTTCTTGCCTTACAGCTCACTTCATTTCTAATCCTCTTTCCCAGCTCCTTCTCAAGCAAATCTTTTCTTTTTCTCAAAAGGCGTGCCTCCTTCTCCTTTTGAAGTCGGTTCTTCCTCTTACGGCACACACCAGTGTATTTATGCAAGGACCCACAGGCGTAGTTTGGCCCCCTGCTCCCCTTAAAGAGATATCCTAAAAATACTCATTCCCTCAGACATATATTCCAAAGGGAGCAAGCAACAGAAACAGATAAAGGACATAAAATATGTACCAACTGTTACAAGTTTAGGCAATAGGCAAAGGGGTCAGGTGCTGTGGGAAGTCCAGGTCTCCAGAGGCCCAAGACTAACCTCTTGTAACACTTCATGATGACAGGTGTGAGTGCTGTGGGGTGGTAGTTATTGAGGTAATGTGGATGTACCTCGAAGATTCAGGATCATCCATCCATCATAGTCATAGTGATGGTGAAGGCACTCCCCGCAGACCTACAAAGGCTTCTGAGAATTGAAGTCCAGTGCGGTTCATTTCAAATGTGCTCTGGTATTTGGTAGAATGGTAAATATTGTGCAATTTTATGATTTATGATTTTATTCTTTGTTTTTGACTTGTGTTTTTTGGAATTTTGTTTCCCTTTTCTTGTTAGATCATTAAAGCCTTTTGTGTATTTTGCTCTTTTTTGTTAATAGACACTCTTTTATAAAGATTATTTGTGGATTTTTTCTCTTCTCCAGTTGGGGTTTTCACCATACTTCGAGGATTTCCCACCAGACGGAGGTTCTTCAAATGAACGCCAACTTCCTGGTCTGTTAATATTTAAATATCACCAATGACATAAGGGGGCGGGGCCTCCAATTTGATTTAGTAGTGATGTCGGTGCCCTTGTTGTCAGGAGTGAAATGGAAGAAATGGTAAACAACAGTGCCCCGACTCTCTCGGGAGGAAAATGACCAGAATTCTGAGAGCCTTGAAGATGCCCCCCGTAAGCAGGTATACCCGCCAACATAGAAAATGAAATTTACATCACAATAAAGTGTGTAGAAGGTGAAGGGGTCGGAGTACTTTCTGAATCGGCTGTATGTCAGCGCTTCACTCACTACTTTCACAATTCTCATTTTTATATAAAATATACCATTGTGTTAGGTGAGTTTATTAACCTTTCATTCATACCAAAATGACCATTTTCTTACAAACAAATATATATATTATAAATTTAAAGTATTTTGTAAAGGGATAACTTAGCTATTGCGCTTGATGAACTGAATGCTCTCGTCTCGTTTCTCAAACTTTTTGCGTACTGTAAATGGAATTGCTTGAAAAAAAATCGCTCATTTATGCAATGTTCACATTGTGAAGATGAATCCTTTCAGTTAACTTAGGATTTAGTCATTTCCTGGAATTTCATTTATACATTTGGGAAGGAGATTTTTGGATACTAATTGACTCTGGAGTTTGAATATTTTATGTGATATATTCCTATATAGAATTTATGGTGAAACCATCTAACATGAATATGAGAGATATTACAGAAGCCTTCTCTGCTTCTGCTAAGTTATTAACTGAAGATGTGACACGAGCAATTTGAATCCATTTATGCACAGATTGTAGAGTGCTGAACATGAGTTATAACCGATTCACCGTAGTCCTCACTTCTGATAAAAACGGGCGTTGTTAGCCATCACATGTAATAAATACATTGACACAAAAGTGTCCATTACCACAAAGGTCTGTGAATTTTTATTGCTCAGGAGACACACTTAATCACTTAGTGACTTGAAACAATGTGTGCTGAGACAGCCATCGCCATATGACGTCTTCAAAACTACCCTGATGTTGCACAGGTATATTTGTAGAATGAGTTTAAGGAAAGAAAGCAAAGGTTTAGGTGTTTTTAAAGTGGTGACCATGTTGTTATTGCTAGCTGTCCTATTTGTCATCAACACTGCCCATCTATCGATGTCTCTGCTTTCGTCAATTGAGAATTTGTTCTTTATGGGTCCAGTTGTGTTGGCTCTGAGGTTAAAGATCTGCACTGGTATCTGAAAGGTTGCCAGTTTAAATCTGATTATTGTCAGAAGTGATCCAACTCTGTTGAGCTCTTGAGCGAGGCCCTTAACCTAAAAATTGTTCCAGGGATGCTGTACAATGACTGACCCCTAAAGTTCATGCAAATGGACAATTTCTCCTTGGGATTTAATAAAGTATATCAAATCAAAAAATCAAAATCAAATTGGATTCTAGAATTGCAGTAACTGCAATTGCACTGCCATGTCTGACTCATCCTCTTTGTTCAAGATGGACTGTTTGCAGTGCTTACTGGTCAGGTCAGGTCAGGTTGGGGAGCATGCACTGGTACAGAGTGTCGCTGCACTCACTACATGATGAAACAGCTTGGGTTCCTGGTTGACAAAGGCAGACTTGCGGTCCATTCCAACCCTCCGGAAATGACCATCTATCTGCTGCAGCCAGATGTCACGGGGCATCCTCTTGGGCTGGTCCATCAAGTGCCCCTTGTAGAACTGTTTGTACTTCACTGAACAACAATTTTTTTGAACAGTCCTGCTTCCTGAAAGTTTTTGCTGATTGTGACAGGTACCTACTGGGTATGCACAAATATAGTTTTGGTTTTACTGCATTACGTAGGAACTCTGAGAAACAGACATGTATATGTTTACTGACAATAGCATATTTAGTCGCGTTTATGTTTCGCATAAGCTATTAAATTCAACAGAAGTAAAAGGGCTTCTTGCTAATTGCAAGTTGTCTTGCTACTGATTTTCTTTTGTATTCAATGTCTGGTGCATCACGTTGCAGTGTCCAACAGTAGTCAGCAAGCATTGACGGATTCCAGTTGCCCTGGTATCGTCTCTCCATAGTAGCAATGTCCTGGTGAAACCTTTCACAGTGTTCATCCCTGACAGCACCGAGATTTAAGGGAAAGAAGTCCAAGTATGAGTGGAGGAAATGAATCTTGAGTGACATGTTGCACTTCATTGTCTTGTATGCGTTGAGAAGTTTGTCTACCAGCTGAATGGAGTTTGGGTCTCTATAATTGCCCTGAAAATTGTCAACAACATCTTTGATGGCTTTCCAGGCAATTTTTTCTGGCCCAACTAACAGATTTTCAAACCACTTGTCACTCATAACATGTCTGATCTGGGGGCCAACAATAATGCCCTTTTTGATCTTGGCGTCAGTTATTCTTGGTAACATCTGTCTTAAATAACGAAAACCTTCGCCTTCCTTGTTCAGTGCTTTCATGAAATTCTTCATGAGTCCCTGTTTTATGTGAAGACGAGGCAATAATAACTTTGCTGGGTCGAGAAGTAATTCATGTGCCACATTTTTCTGTCCTGGAACAAACTTTTTATGGAGTGGCCAGTTCTGTCGAAAATAATGCGACTCTTTGACACGGCTGTCCTATTCACAGATGAAACAACAGTACTTTGTATAGCCACAATGCAGTCCTAGTAACAGAGCAACGACTTTAAGATCTGCACAGATATTCCAGATGTACCTGCTATACTGGACGTGCTTCAGCAACAGTTCCATATTCTCATGCGTTTCTTTCATGTGTGCTGCATAGCCAACAGGTACTGAAGGATAAATGTTGCCATTGTGTAGCAGAACAGTTTTCAGGCTTAACATTGACGAATCAATGAAGAGATCACAACCCAAGGCCGAGAACAATCCTTCAATGTCACAACAGAAACACAGACTGTCGACTTGTGCAAAAAAATGTGGTTATATCATAATGTTGGCATCGAAACACCAGCAAACACCATTCCTGCAGTCTCGAACCCAGCAGCTCGGCTTTTTGACAGACCCAAATCTCTGACTAAATTGTTCAATTTGGGCTGCGTTATCAGATGTGGATCGCCTGATGAGCACGGTTCAAAATCCGGGTCAATGTCACTGTCAGTACCCTGCATTGCAGTTTCTTCATCTGGTTCATCTAAGGTCCAATCCTCTGCTGGTTTTGGAATTGGAAGACTGTCGTCATGTGGCACGGGTCTCATTGCTGAGGACACATTACGATATTCATTTGATTTCTGTATTTTTTGGCAGAGAAACCAGAGACATTAGTCAAACAGAAATAACAGTCCATCACACGGTCTTTCTGTTCTCGCCATATCATCGGAACAGCAAACAGCATTGTCTTTCAAGTGCCTCTGAGCCAGGCTCTCAGACTGACAGCACATATTGAAGAGCAAATGTGAGGTGCCATTTCTTGTCTTGATCACCAATTTTGCAGCTGAAATACAGATGATAAGCTTTCTTCACAAGAGCAGTCATCCAACGTCTCTGAGGCACAAGTGTGTATTCGCCACAGATATAGCAGAATGCATTGCAGCTGTTACAACATTGACGAGACATATCTCCTGACACCAAAACATCTATAGCATCAAGCTTACTTACTGTCATATTGCTACAGATACTATACTTTACTATTCTGATACTTTCTTATTTACGGCCCCATCTTCACGAAATTTGGTAGGTGGCTTCAATGAGCTAATCGAAACCAATGTACATACTTATTTCGATGGTATGACGCCACTGTCGGCCACCATATTGAATTTTCCAAACGTCACTAATTCTCCAATTTCCCGTGTAGGTAGAAGGCTGAAATTTGGCAGGCTCATTCCTTACAGCTTACTTACAACAATTAAGCAGGTTTCATTTAGAAATTCTACGCGTAGCAGCCATAACGGTCAACAACGTTCGCCATGTTAAACCTTCTTATTTACGGCCCCATCTTAACGAAATTTGGTAGGTGGCTTCCCTGAGCTAACCCAAACCAATGTATGTACTTATTTCGGTGGTATGACGCCACTGTCAGCCGCCATATTGAATTTTCCAACATCACTGATTCTCCAACTTCCCGTATAGGTAGAAGGCTGAAATTTGGCAGGCTCATTCCTTACCGCTTACTTACAAAAGTTAAGCAGGTTTCATTTTGAAATTCTACGCGTAACGGTCATAACGGTTAACAACGTCCGCCATGTTAAACTTTCTTATTTATGGCCCCATCTTCACGAAATTTGGTAGGCGGCTTCCCTGCACTAACCAAAACCAATGTACGTACTTATTTCGGTGGTATGACGCCACTGTCGGCCGCCATATTGAACTTTTCAACAGTCTTTATTACTTATCGGCCCATCTTCAAGAAATTTGGTACACGGGTTCCCAACGCTAACTGAATCCTACTTACGTACATATATACGTCCATAGCCTGCAGCTCGGTCACCGTGTGAGGTGACATTGTTGGCCGTCCGTCTCTCCAGTCTCTACATTCCCTTCCTTGCTTCGCCATGGGATTCACGGCTCCCTACTGATAACTACAGCCTTTTTGTTTAATCCACGGCTTCTCCGCTGTTTTATTGTTTGCTTATTACAATCGAGATGATCACTATCGATCTAAGAACTGTCACTTACCGAGTGGTTTCCATGCCCGGAGATACCACCTACCCTTTTCCATTGTCTTTGTTACATATTGCACGGCCATATCAGGCTCACTCTTGATATCCGGAGGAACATTGTGTCTTATGTATTGAATGACTGGCACAGGTTCAAGGTGTGGACTAATGACGATACAGGAGATAATTAGACTACACAGGAGCACTAGAAGAGTGAAATGCTTAAGCCCTTCACCTATGGTTCTGCATGTGAGTTGATGGCTGCCGCTGAATTGTTCGGTTGTTGCTTTCAAGTGTAAAAAATGGCCAAATATTTTACACCTTTCGACAACCGCCAATGCCTCTTAAATATCTTAGATTCACAGGTGACGATTTCAGTAGTGGACACTTTGATGTTTATGAATGTTTAAACTCTCAAAAGCTGGATGTGATTTTATCACTGAAACCGGTTGTATGCTTAAAACGCTTGACAGATGACGAATGTCACTTCAATACAACAAATCCTGCAAATACTGTCGTAATTGAAACAAACCATGAAACTCAAACCGATTATGATAGCAGCAATCCAAGCTGTGAGATTTGAGACAAGATTACTGTTCACATAGCCAACTGTACGTTGAATGCTCAAGAGTAAGCTCAGCGCACAGCTTGGTCATATTACAACCGGAGGGCAGAAACTCACAATGTGGTATACAAAGAGATCCTTAACAAATAATTATTGGCATATTTTCCCTCAGTTTAAAAAGGTAAAATTTTCTTCTTAATAAAAATTTTAATGCAGTACTTCGCCGCTGCGAAGCGTGGGTATTTTGTTAGTCTATATATATAATTCACTAAGGCAAGACACCCATGGAAAGGCAAGACAGCAATGGAAAGCATGCCGGAAGGGGCGTGGATTCACTAAGCCGCCGACAAGTAAGACACCTATGGTGCACGCAGGGAGGAGCCACGCTCACCAACTCCAAGACCATTGGATACGACAACAACTCGCAGAGCCACGCACACCAACTCGGACGCAACGACACAGAAAGAACGGCGTCATTTATATTCGTCTGTCGTAGAGGCCTCATGTACCGCCGAGCCACCTTGACTGTTCATAGAGGCATGCTTCTCACAGAGGTGAGTCGCCATATGCAGCGTGTAAAACGGTTTGCGAGGGGTATCCCATGGGATCCTTAAAACAATCCTTTACAACTGAGGTTAAAACACAATGAAGTAAGCAGTCTTTAAAAACCGAGTTTTCGGTTACGACGCACGACCTCGTGCACCATAGCAAACTGTTTTACACACTACATACAGCAATTTGCATCCGCGACTAACATGCGTCGTCTTCACTCACGGACAATTATATGTTGCTCTCGTCAGAGTTTCATCTTTTCATTCACTTTCTGTTGTATCCTCAAACCGTCCCTTTTTAGACAACTGTGTTTTTTTTTAGAAGTGTTCAACCATCAATAAATAATTATACAGTGTTTGTTATGCTGCGGGTTCACTATTGTGTTGTATTTTGCTCTCTCCAGAGTTCAATCTTTTCATTCACTTACTGTTGTATTCTCACACCAACCCGTTTTAGACAACCGTGTCTTTCCAGAAGTGTTTAGCCTTCAATAAATAATTATGCATGAGATTGAGCGTGTGTCTACCCGGCGCAGAGAGGCGTGGGTAAGCCGTTGAACCCCATTCGGGCTGCAAACCGTGCAATTCCCACTAATTGCGACTCATACGCTCCCACTGGTTACGTCCCTACCCTTTGTACACACCCCCCTCCCACCTCGCTACTACCGTGGTCGGGTGTCTTGGTTGATTATATATAGAAAAGCAGCCAAAACCGCACAGAGCAATGAAATGTCTACGTCAGTCACAGGTGCATCTGGACTGTGTAAAGTCGACAACGACTGAAGCGATGAGTTGGAGGTGGGCACATGAGCGGGCAGTGCATACTGAACGAGAAATCAGCAGACTAGCATGACGGAGGGAGCTGAATGGACGTTCTTCTCCTCCCCTCCAATTCCACACTCCTCGCCGTGCACCCCCATCCCTCCGTCTGGCAGGAGAAGGCGCGATTGCGGTCTGCCAGTTTTCAGTCACGGACGATTGTGTGTTGATTCATTCCGTGCATTGTTACAATGTTGCTTTTCTTGCTGATTTATTACATTACCGATTTTTCAAATGTTAATTTTCTCCCTGTGCTTAAAAATCATTAAAAGACCGGCCTGATTATGCGGAATATGGTACGCTGCGGGTTGGCTAGTAATCTATATTGTTAATAATTAAACATGTGAGGACATGGTGTTGCTAGCAATGATCTGGCGCCCCATTCACGGATTGTTCCTGCCTCGCGCTGTATTCTTGCTGGGACTGGCGCGACACTGGAAGGATAGATGGATAGAATAATTTAACATGTACTACAAAGATATTTCAATGTTCCTTAAAGGTTTTGAAGAATCTGTATTCTCAGCTTTCAGATGGCTTAACATCTATTACAGAGCTGATTGTGTGGCGATTGGGTATTTGGAGAAAGAAAAGGAAGGACAGGAATTGGAGGTTAGTACTTTTGAAAGAGACAGTACTGCTGCAATGAATTATTTCATCTAAAGTTGCGCACGCCGCAGCAAACATCTTTCGTGAGGCAGGAACAATCTTGGGATGAGACGCCAGCTCGTCACTATCACTACGCCACCGTGTTCCCATGTTTAATAACATGCTTTAATGCTATCATCATGAAAATGATATCACGTATACATCTCAGTATTTTAATTATTCAGAGAGCTGTAGTTTTATGAATGTAATGGATTATGTGTCCTGTCGGAGGAAGAGAGCCAGTTTAAGAAGCACGTAGTGATTCACACACATAGAGCACATAGAAGATCAAATACAAAACAAAGCATTTAATGTGCTACATTAGTTACGATAGGACTTGAGAAACTAGTAAATTAAATGATTTTAAGATGAAGTTTATGATGTTCTACTTTAATGACAAAATAAACTACGTTATTAAAGTGGAAATTTCAAGATTCGAGATTAAAGTTCAGTGCTTTGTTTCCCACTGTGTGCCTGTTTTTTTTTCTTTTCTTTTCTCTGTACCCTAATAAGTGACTTTGTGAACTTGAGCTTTTGAGTTTCTCTGACACTCTATGTAACTCAATCAACTTCCTTTTGTTGTTTATATCACTGTTTAAACCAACAAATAGTACGTTTTTTCCTTCGCCTCCACTTGGTATTCGTTGAAATTCTTCTATTTTCTACCGCATTTTTGCCATTGCCTTTTCACAGAACACTGAGCTTATGGGCTATTTATATTGATTTGCATATTCAAAGAGGCGTAATTCTGGGAGAAGATAGGGAGTGGCGGCAGGCGCATGCACATGTGTTATTTTTCATGCTGACCAGGATTTATGGAGTGGAAGAACGTGGAAGTTGACTTACACACAGATTTATGTATTTGGATTTTTTTGTGTATACGAACATTTCCGCTTTTGTCCATACGCCATGTTTTAGTGTGAATTCTACACACAGTGTTATGCATGAGGCCCCATGACACAAAAGACTTGGACCTTTTCCCTTTTGCAGAGATATCAGTAGCGCCACACACCCCTTTCTAGTGACCTCATGAGACCCCTCTACGCTCTCCCAATCTATCTACTGACTTCATAGGAAGAGTCACCAGAGACATGAATGTCACTGCCGAGGTAAGTAAACCTCTCGACGAGGTCGATACTCTCTCTGCAGACAGACACACTGCCGATGGCTGTGCCTAAGAGGTCATTAAAAGTCTGGCTGTTGGTTTTTATCAGGACACTCGTAAGCCCAGACACCCAGACTTGTCACTCAGTCTCTCGAGAGCCCTGATCAGAGCCTCCATTAACTCTGCAAAGATCACAGCATCGTCAGCAAAGTCAAGATCAGTGAATCTTTCTTTGCCAACAGATGCAGTGCTTACACTATGAAGAAAAGCTGACAAAATGGAAGTTAAATAGCAACTCTTTGATTCTCCTATGTGTTGTGCTGCACTCCCATTCTCTGTCAAGCCTCACCCAACACCCCTCTATCTCCAGCACCATCATGTTGTCCAGGTAAGTAATGTTAAGCTCTACTCATTTTGCCCATTTTGTCTGCTAGTCTGGCTTCCGTCTCTTCGGATGTTTCACTTGTTCTGAGGCAGTATGTGGCACTGGTGTGCAGACAGTAGCATACAGAAAAAAAATGGGAATCCCAGGCACAACATTTTGTGTTTCAAAGAAGTCTATCCTGTCCATATAGTCCTTGAGATCAACCATGCTGGTCCAGATCAGTCCAAGTGTGTGGGATTGCATAGGGAAGAGACAGTCAGTGAGACATTCTATTTTATTCATTTATTGTAATGACACAAGAACAAAGGCAATAGAAGGTTTGGGGATCCACCTTGTATACTTGAGAAAATAATGAGCTTGAGGCAACAATACAAAAATCAGAGTAGTATGCATAGACTGAGTCCAAAACTAGGGTGTAAGTAATAGAGAGGGTATGACGGCTTTATAGGGGAGAGGCAGGAAGAGGCATATCAGTTGGGCTGCACCCGGAAGTGAAGTCAAGCGTGGATTTGGAAATGGAGCCTGTAGAAGAACCGGAAGTGGAGTTAGGTTGGTTTTCCTCCTGAGCTTCTGAAGAAGAAGGAGAAAAGGTGTTAGTGTGCACTAGCAACCCTTGATCTGGCATAAGAACACATTTAGTCAAGCCCATCAAATGCCTCTGATGCGCATGTGTGTGACAATATATAAATATATGTATATATATATATATATATATTTTTTTTTTGTGAACATTCCAGCCCGGATCGCAGACAGATTTCTGTTTACAGTGTCCCAATCAGCCCAAACACACACTTTCTTTACTCTTTTTTTATCTTCTTTGTCTCCTACTCTCTTTTCTTCCTTTATCTCTCAGTCCTTCTTTCTCCTCCACTCCTCCTCAGCAAGCTTTGTCCTCCTCTTCCTCCAGACTCTGGCTCCCGGAATGGTGTCTGCTGGCCCCTTGTATAGGTCACCCAGAAGTGCTCCAGGTGTCTGATGATGTGTTTCTGGGAGCCCTTCCGGGTGTGGTGGAAGAACTGCTCTCCAGGGCTCAGCTGTAATTAAAGCACCCCCTGGTGGAACTTGCGGATCCCAACAGAGCTGTACCAAACTCCAACACCCATGAAGCCCTGCAGGAGTCTGAGTTACCGCTGCAACCCAGGGGGGCTGCCGTCTAACGTTCTGGGGGGAGGTAATACTCTGGCCACACTTGCTCCCCTGGTGCTCGCAGCGTGGAGGTGTTCCCGGCAAGGGTCCCAGCCGTCCGCCACTATATATATATATATATATATATATATATACAGTATATATATATATATATATATATAGTGACAGTTTAGTGCCGTATCGCTCCCTTGAACCCTTATCCACGACTCCAGACACTAAGGAAAAAGTCCAAATGCTGACTTTATTAAATCGCCACAGTGCACAAAGCACCCCCTCCTCCACTATACTCATAAATCAATCACAATACTACAATAAACAATCCTTCAACTCCTCGTAGTCTTTTTATATATCCTGACCCGGAAGTGTTCCCATTCCCCAGTCCATGTGATCTTGTATCACTTCCAGGTCAGGTAAAAAGTCCTTTTCTTCACCCTGGAAGCACGTCATTCCCCTTGTCCATGTGTGCTTCTGGGGCATAGGGAAAATACCGGTTGTTCTTTCCCTGCAGCGTCTCCTAGTGGCCCCCACGGCATCCAGCAGGGCTGCGTATAAAAACTGCAATATCCATGATGCCCTGCTGGTCTTCGGGGAGCCTCCATACTGCAGGGTGGGCTCCACCTGGCGGCTTGGGGGTATTGGCCGGGATAAATGGCCGGCCATACACCACAATATATATATATTGCTCACCTTTTCTTTGTAGCCGGAATTTGACCGAAGTTAAGGACATTCAGGTGAAGACTCAGACAGCTTCTCTATAATATATAAAAGTTCCTTTCTTTCGTAGATCCTAGGGTATAGTGGTGGAAAAGACCTTTGACTTAACATTTCATAAACGGATTGGAAGGCGCAAAGCACTTAATCATGCAACTTAACATCTTTTATCGAGCACATCTGTCGTATTTAAAATTATCCAAAATGCTTCCAGAGAATCAACCATAGAACATTGCAATTGAGCTCCAGCCTCACTGGGCCACATGTTCTGAGTGTATACCAAATTAACATAATTTTGGACCAAAATCTTTAAATGACAGCCTCCGTGTCACAATCCCTCCTAATCCATGAACAGCAGTGTTTGGTGGGCTCCCAGAATGGCTTAAAGTTGAGAAGGACAAACAAACATTGAATTGCTTTTACTTCACTACTAGCACACAGACTTATTTTGCTCAACTAGAAGGATCCCACCGCACCACTTTTAAATCAGTAGGTAGCTGACATGGGCAGTAGGGGGTGCACCAGCTCCACAAACACCTGACACAACAGACACAAGGCACAAGTCCAGCACAACACATATGTTTAACTTAGGTGTGGGAAATGCTTCCCACCTGCACAGCACAGTATAAAGCACAAGCACAGACAATAAAACAGCACTCAGCACTTTGTCTCTTCTCTCAATATGTCTGTCCTCCTCTGGGAAGCTTCATCCTCTTCCTCCCGACTTTGGCTCTCCAAGTGAAGTGAGGTGGTCCCTTTTATGCTGCACTTGGGAGCACATTGTGTGGCTCATCAGTGTTATATGGACATACCAACAGGTCTGGTGGAATCCCAAAGTAGCTCCTCTTGGCGGCTCTCACGGAACCCATCAGGGCTGTGCCAAACTCTAACTCCCATGGAGCCTTGAAGGGCTGCCACCTAGTGCCCTGGGGGAGGCAGTGCCCTGTGCACATACATCTGCTCACATGGTCCTTCCAGTATATCGGCCTCCCAGCCAGGAAAGTGCCCCGGGCGTACATCATACTGATGTTCTATACTATTGGAAATTGGAAAAAAATCCAACTATCTTGGCAGGATCTAATCAACAACATTTTAGAAGAAGCTTCTGTATTGGGGAAAAGGATACTCTTCCTTCCTGGCTTCTGTTAAAGATCTCCTCTCTTTCTCTTAGGTTGGGGAGTTTATTTTGGTTTGTTAGGTATGACTTGATTGTAAGGAATACTTCAAATTAAAATCAATAATAATATATAAAA
The DNA here is from genome assembly GCF_016835505.1 of Polypterus senegalus. Lineage (NCBI taxonomy): Eukaryota > Metazoa > Chordata > Cladistia > Polypteriformes > Polypteridae > Polypterus > Polypterus senegalus. Next base: position 16,408,960 of record NC_053166.1, on the reverse strand, counting down.
TGACCCTGAATTATATTCCTATCCAAATCATTTATTTACACTGAAAATAGCAACAGAGATCAAAGTTCCATGACATCACTTTGTCTGGAGTGGACATACAGTATGGGGGTCATTAGACAGAAAGGCAGGAGGTTCTTTTGTCTCATTTTTCAGCATCTGCTATAAAGTTGGCTTCATCTTAGTGACAAGGATCAGGGAAGGCAGCCGAGAGCAACACAAATAAAGTCAAGAATTACTAAGCCTTTGCCTCTCCCCCTCGATGTAAAGTGATGTCACGGCCCCACCTGAGTCACTGAATTAAATGGTCTTCAAAAACAAATCAGTCAAGTATTAACTGCAGCGATAAAGAAGTGCTTAAAAGAAGGAGAGCAAGGAAGAGAATAGAAATGGACCATAAAATACAGTAGAGGCAACAAGCTGACAGTTTGTGTAAGATTAATGTAAAATCTAGAAACGTCAGCATTCCAATAAACCTAATGATGATTTAAAGTCATCTCTGAGGAAACAAAGAAGAGCATGAGGACAGCAAAGTCCCTTACTTACATGCTGGCTGCTGAGTCCAAGGTGAAAATTGTCATGCTGAGGTTGTTTTTGAACTAAAGATAGAGGAAATCTAGAAAAATGACCAGTCATTTTATAATAATAATAATAATAATAATAATAATAATAATAATAATAAAGCACTTTAATGCTTTGCATAGTGAGTGGGGCACCACTTCAGCCACCACTAATGTCCAGCAGCCATCTAGATGACGCGACGACAGCCATTTTTGCGCCAATATGCTCACCACACATGAGTTGTTAGGTGGTGAAGTGGTGAAAGGTAGCCAGTTAGAGACAGGGGATGATTAGGGGGCCAGAATGACTAAGCCGTGGTGGGAAGTTAGGCAAGGACATCAGGATATACCCTACTCTTCATGAAGGATGCCCAGATATTTTTAATGACCAGATAGAGTCAGGACATCGGTTTTACGTCTCATCCATAGGATGGCACCATTTTTGCAGCACAATGTCCCTGTCACTGCACTGGGATCCCCATACAGACTGCAGGGTAAGTGCCACCTTGCTGGCCTCACCAGCACCTCTTCCAGCAGCATCCCAAGCATTTCCCGGTTGGCCGCCCATCCAAGTACTGGCCAGGCCTGAAGATGCTCAGCTTCTGGTGGATGACCTCTGCTGAAGTGCCGGTGGTATCTACAGGTGGTTACATTTCTTAAAGTTTCTATCCATTATCAAATATGGTAGGATTTATGTTTGATTTATATACTGTGGTCAGTAGAAGACACCCCCGAGCCCCCAAAAAACAAACAACTAAATTATGCAGTCAAATATGAGGAGTTTAATTTAAACCAATATCTTCACAAGTGTCCAGTTTCCTCGTTTTCAAACAATATAACAAAGTCAAAAACTGTTTTTTTCCTTCCACAGCTCCCATGTAGTCTCATCAACCTCCTCCCAATTCTGACTCCAGAGACAGGAAAACTGCCGGACCTGGGAGTTCTTCTGGTGTCACAGCAGTGCATGTTGGAAGCCCTTCAAATAATGGTTATTGCTCCCCTGAAGCTCCCCCTGGTGGCACCCAAGTACCCCGACAGGGCTTTTACCCGGGAGTGCAATTCCTATCCTGCCCTATGGATATAAATATTGGGGTGCCACCAATGGGATACTGCCATTGTATGTAATGGAGGAGACCACGACCCTGAGAAGCAGCAACCATCTGGACTTCTGTGAAAGATACAAATGCCCACCCTGGTTGGGACACCAATCTATCTCTGTCCTTCCATTCCAGGTAAAGAACCAGCCTCCATCCTGGTCAGGATGCTAGAGCATCAAGCACGGCTCTCACAGTACATATACAGAGACAGAGAACTATATGTCTGTCTAACAGTTCATGTTTCTTTGTAACTGTCTAACTAAGAGCTTTCATTAAGAACATTCCATTAATTTTAACCTATAGGGGATTACATCAAATCTCCCATTATCTGTGTTAAGGCAACATTATATTTAAGTTCAAAACTAAGCAAACTAAGGTAAATTTAACATTAACATTAACGTCATCCATCCATCCATGCATTTTCTAACCCGCTGAATCCGAATACAGGGTCACGGGGGTCTGCTGGAGCCAATCCCAGCCAACACAGGGCACAAGGCAGGAACCAATCCTGGGCAGGGTGCCAAGCCAATTAACGTCATGGATTTGGTTATTAATTTTGAGTAAGCATAAATCTAGCACTAATTCACTTTTCTGAATGCAAAATAAGATAAAAAATGGACAGATAATTAGACCAAGAGATCAATTAAAGGGAAAAATGACCGGTAATAACAAAAAACCTGCAGCCACAGGGTGACTGAACTTGAGTGCCACTGCTGTAGATGAAGACACTGCTTGAAGTGGAACCCAATTACTGGAGGTGCTCTGTTTATGGTGACACAGAAGAACTTCGATCGAAAAGCAAGTTAGGGTCCCCTATGAAACTTCGAGCACCATGTTACTTTAACATTCGAGAGCAGAGCAGAGTGAGCGCTGCGAGCGGTGTCGGAAACTAGCTAGTTGGCCAGTAGACACTTCAGGCATGTGCTCTTGATGATAAAGTGTATAATACTAGCTGAAATACCTGCCATTGCCTGGGAGGAAAATAGAGCGTTTTATTTTTAATTGTTTGGCAAAAATGTAATTAAAAAAACAAAACTTTAAAAATATAAATAAATTAACAATGAAGACTCACTAATGTGCTTGTATTGTTTACTGAAGTACCTTGTTATATACAATGTGTTTAGTTTTTCCATCTTTAGCCAATATATAAAGGTTCTTAGGACTTCCCACCGTAAATATCATAACTATATTTGGTTTATACTTTACCTTTGATTTTGATAAGTTAATTTAATTAGTTTTTTGATTATGAACATCTGCAGTGGGCTGGCGCCCTGCCTGGGGTTTGTTTCCTACCTTGCGCCCTGTGTTGGCTGGGATTGGCTCCAGCAGACCCCCATGACCCTATAGTTAGGCTATAGTAGGTTGGATAATGGATGGATGGATTATGAACATATCAAAAAAAATGTTCTATTTGTTTTTTACAAAACAATTGTAACACCAACACATTAGCTACGATGTTGCAAAACAAATGAATAAGCAAAAATTGCAAAGAGAGACACTGAATCCACAAAATAAATATAGGATGTTTATGGTAGATAAAAATAAAATTGCTTACTTATCTTATATATAATATAACAAATCGCCTATTTTAATCAAAATATAATCGTGGAATGCATTCAAAGTGGTGTACTGTAAGGACAATGGGAAAAGCGAAGCCTTTTTAAAGGTTTTTTGACAGATAAATTTTTGTTTTGTGGTGTAGTAATAAGTTTTTCCATGCAGAATTTTTGACGATGTAAAAAAAGTCAATTAAATTAATATTATTAGTTGATTTGATTGTATTACCACTATAACAATGTCACAATAAGAATAATGCAAGATGAAAATATAGTTAACAAAAACAAACATTAAACGACAAACAAATAATACTAAAGATTATTCATGATAAAACTGTCGGTTGCTTTTATGGAGCACACCAGAAACATTTCGAGTGTCATCTGGATGGTAACATACATACAAGACCACAAGTTACAGTCTGCGTTATTTATGATACAGTATATATATATATATATATATATATATATTGTGGAGCTGACCCGGACACAGACTGGCAGACATGTTGTTAAAATACCACCACACGTTTATTCACAAACAATATTTACAGCTTTCCGGGCGCCGTCCTAATTCTTCCCCCCAGCACTTCCTGGTGTGGCGGAAGTGCTGGGGTAACAGGTCCCCAAGGCATTGGGGCGCCTCCTGGCGGTGACCACGGGCCCCTACAGGGTGGAGCTTCCATGCCTTGTACCTGTGGCCCCCAGAGCAACCAGGAAGGTGACCCCCACGTGATCCAGGGTGGGCGCAGACCCACATCCACTCCCTCATGGTGTCCCGGCCGGGTCATGGCCCCTGGCATCCCTGACAATATATATATATATATATATATATATGGTGGCTCGAGTCACAAAGACAAAATGAGTGCCAAATATAGTTGGCATGCCAACCTGGCCAACTCTATTTAATTTCAAAAGCAACAGGGGTGCGGTGGTGCTCAAACATAAAGAATGCTGACAGTCACCTCCAGTTCGCCCTTTGGTGGTCGTTACGAGTGTCAACTGGATGATAACATTCATACAAGACCGTAAGACATACCCAGAAGGGGATGGGTTAGAGTTGATTTCACCCTACCCTTTATATATATAGATTATACTTTATCAAGTATAGAAATGGTTTATTGTGGCAATGTGTGTTGGTTGGAAATGTTTTTAACACCACGAGTCTCACAAATATGACATTTTTTGTTGTTGGTGATGCAGGTGACTCGTGTACAAATGTATGAATGTGTTCATGTGTGACACTTCAGAGGGCAAATGCATTCATATTACAGTTATATACACCAGGTCACCTGTACTTATGAATGGGGTCTGTCAAGATAGGCAAAAAATTGATAGGAATTGAGCAATGGGTCTTGTAAAGTGAATGTAGCCCAGGGTTGTCAGGTTCATAAAAATGTTAGATAGATAGATAGAGGACAGCTTAAAAATAGTACATTTGTCCAAAAAAAAAATATGCCTGAGGTAGACAAAATGACACTATCACACTATGATAGGTTGGTCCCCCTTGGAGATTTTGCAGCAGTAAAGAACATATAAAGTGTGAATTGTAGGGGAAGGGGTGCCAGAGGGGTGAAAACCAGAGTATAAATTTGTTGTTTTTCAGGAGTAGGGTGGGGGTTGGAAAATACCCCAAAATTCCACATTGTTTTTAAAAAGTAGCCCAAAAAACTGCAACCCACGAAAGCCCATTTTTCCCCCTGGGGACCAATTGGTGCCAGAAAACCATGGACCTGACAATAGTGCCATGGCTGAAGAAAGATGAGCGTGAGGACTCTATAACAGTGTTTTTCAACCTTTCTGTTGTCATAAGTCATTTTTTTCCATGGTAGTGTCTTTGCAACTCACCAAGGGGAATAATGTCCTCCTTAGTGGATTGAAAACAATCCATAGAGAGGAATGGGAGAAGTGTGATTGCTGGAGTGGTGACAAGCCATGTCCCAGTGTGCAATCCACTCATGACTCACTGTGATCCACTACCATTATAAACAACAGCAGCTTGTGAACCATTGGTGGAGCTCTAGTGGTTGAGAAATGAATGTCTGATGAACAAAGGAAGATGATGAACAAAGAAAGAGGGATGTAAGGACTAGCATATCTAGTGAACAGATGATAGATAGACAGATAGATAGATAGATAGATAGATAGATAGATAGATAGATAGATAGATAGATAGATAGATGTAAAAGACACTATATAAAAAATAGATAGCGTCACACAGTTCATATGGGAGGCAGCTAAAGGGCCTGAATAAGAGTAATTCCTTGCCAGACCAGTGGGTGGTGAAGTGCACTGTCTCTTTTGTTCACTTATTTGCAGAACAGTTACGTGAAATTATGCCTGTCCCTGATGACACCACTTCTGGTTCCGGCCCCTATGATGACATCGCTTCCTCCTCTCTCTTTTAAAACTGCCATTTTTGTGCCAGCAAATCAGATCTGTTGTGGACTCTAACCTGTACTTCCACTATTCAACAACACTTGCAGCCAGGAAAACAATATAAGGGTGGCTGCCCCAAAAGTGAAAGTCACTATATAATAGATAGATAGATAGATAGATAGATAGATAGATAGATAGATAGATAGATAGATAGATAGATAGATAGATGTAAAAGGCACTATATAAAAAATAGATAGTGTCACACAGTTCATATGGGAGGCAGCTAAAGGGCCTGAATGAGAGTAATTTCTTGCCAGACCAGTGGGTGGCGAAGTGCACTGTCTCTTTTTTTCACTTCTTTGCAGACCAGTTATGTGAAATTCTGCCTGTCCCTGATGACACCATTTCTGGTTCTGGCCCCTATGATGACATCGCTTCCTCCTCTCTCTTTTAAAACTGCCATTTTTGTGCCAGCAAATCAGTTCTGTTGTGGACTCTAACCTGTACTTCCACTATTCAACAGCACTTGCAGCCAGGAAAACAATATAAGGGTGGCTGCCCCAAACCTTTTTGTCAAGTTTGTGACAATAGATAGACAGACATGAAAGTCACTATATAATAGATAGATAGATAGATAGATAGATAGATAGATAGATAGATAGATAGATAGATAGATAGATAGATACTTTATTAATCCCAAGGGGAAATTCACATAATCCAGCAGCAGCATAATGATAAAAAAAATAAATTAAAGAGTGATAAAAATGCAGGTAAAACAGACAATAACTTTGTATAACGTTTACCAACCCCGGTGGAATTGAAGAGTCGCATAGTGTGGTGGAGGAACGATCTCCTATGTCTGTCAGTGGAGCAGTGACAATGATAGATAGATAGATAGATAGATAGATAGATAGATAGATAGATAGATATGAAAGGCACTATATAATAGATAGATAGATAGATATGAAAGGCACTATATAATAGATAGATAGATAGATAGATAGATATGAAAGGTACTATATAATAGATAAATAGATAGATAGATAGATAGATAGATAGATAGATAGATATGAAAGGCACTATATAGATAGATAGATAGATAGATATATAGATAGATATGAAAGGCACTATATAATAAATAAATAGATAGATAGATAGATAGATAGATAGATAGATAGATAGATAGATTATCACCAGGTCATGACCTGAGAGGTCACCCCCCTAGAAATGTGGGATGCGGTGGTGAAAACGGTGACACAAAATATCAACCAAGACGTAGAGAACAATGTCTTGAGTAATGAAACCTGATCATGACCGTCAAGATTTCGTTCACATTATGCACAGAGATACCTACACAAATTTTTTGTTCCGTTTCTAGTTTTGACTAAAATCTAAAATGCTTGGTGGCATTCTGACAAATGGACTTGAATTGAATATTAATGACAGTATAAGCTGGTGTGAGTTGGTATAGCCTTTTCGGTAATTCACTTTTATGATCCAATAGCATGAAGAAAATCAAATGTTGAGATATTTTTAATGTTTTAGTGGGTTTTAGTGCAGTTGACATGCAATCATCAGTCAAAGTCACAAAAATATGATCGCGGCCCCTCTGAGTTACCTGCTGGACTCTTCCCTGCAATATCAAATTCTGCGAGTTTCCATTATTTCTGTAATTGAAGGAACGAGTTTATTACAAATATCCAATACACAAGGAGACACAACGGTTTGTCATCTGAAAATTAATACACTTTTTATTTTTATAGAAACTTAAATTAAACTTTGCACCACTGGAATGATATTGATGTATTAAACTGCCAGCTAGATATTACATGTCCCTAAATTAAATGCATGTTGTCCCCTAGTCGCGCCTGATAATTTAATTGTGCTCCCATGTAATGTGTTTATGTTTGCTTTCATGCAAATAAATTACAGCGAGTAGCCACGGGCTCCGCTGCTCATAATTAAAAAACAGAAGAGGCTACTCTGAAACCAAAAAGGGAGAAAATGTAAAAATCGAAGTGCTGCTGACTTTGCGGGATTAAGGCTGATGAAGATTTGCCTTTCACAGCTGTCAGTTATGCCGTGAGGATACTGAAATATCTTGGCAATGCTACTCCTACTGCATGTTTCTTGAATATTCGTTATTTAAAATACTAAATACTATTTTGTATGCACTGGAGTTTTAACAGAAAATTGCAGAAATTGCCCATAGAAACTTAAAGGCTTTTAAGAGCTTAACTTACGGGAGTGAAAGTAGCAAGATGTATTATTGTAATCTGCAAAAGAGGGGAAAAAAAATCCACTCCTATCTGTCAAATATGACAAGAAAAGTAAACAAAGGAGATCTGAAATATATCAGAGATAGGTGATGATGGATTGATGCCTGACATTTGATTTATTTCAGGAAGGTGGGAATGAGTCATGAGATGGATTCTGGGGTGGTGCCGTGCATTTTTGGCCCATACAGAATCATTACTCACAACTAATAGCAGACCATTTAAGGCCTGGTGTGCTATAATAAATAATTAGTGTAAAAATAATTAGTGTAGTGTGAGCTTTCCAGAAGAAAGAATAATCTTCTTGGAAGATAAGCTCCTCATCTATTATGTGAAAACAGCAATCAGTCTCTTTAGAAAGGTTAGAATACTTAGTCACGTTCTTAATCGCTTTGTTCCAATATGAAGTGCCTCTAAAAAGTATTCACCCCCGCCACCCCCGAATGTTTTCAAATTTTATTGTTATAAAGCTTTGAATCCCAGTGGATTTCATTTTGCTTTTTTGACACTGATCAACAGAAAAAGTCTTTTTAATGTCAAAGTGGTCACAGATCTTTGTAAAGTGGTATAAATGAATTGCAAGTTGTCGTGCAGGAGAGTGTCAGAGGAGCTGAGGTAAGCAATACCCCACTGGGGCAAGAGGGGGCGCTGTTGCTAATGATATTGTATTTTATTCCCCCCAGCACAGTGAAGATGCCCTTTGAGGGAAACTGACTCCACCCTTTCTGGTTTGGTGACCAATAAAAACCCAGCATCTCTGAATGGGGACATCTCATTGGGACCCAGAGTTGACAGGACAGAGCTCAGTGATCCATATGTGCTCTTATGAGCCATAGCTTTGAAGCCAAGAATGCGGCTTTTTTTGTCCTATCCGTTTGCGCTGTGCACCCTCGTTTTGTTTTAAACTTGCCTAAGGATAAAAAAGGGCAATCTGGATGGCACCCCAATACTTCTCTAGACTCACTCTGTATTTTCCCCACCCATCCAGAGTGTATAAAACACAAATTAATTGATCTCATAAGCATTCACCCCCTTCAAGTCAATATGTAGCATATGGCAGCCATGACAGCCATGAGTCTGCGTGCACAGGTCTCTCTTTCTCTAGCAGCTCTGCCATATTTCAGCATTTTTGCAAAACTGTTCAAGTCATAGTGACTGTGAGTAAACAAACTTTATCAAGTCCAGACCAAAACTCTTGATTGGAATCAGATATCGACTCAAATCAGCCACTTCAGGACATTCACATTGCTGTTTTGAAGTCAAGCCTTTCCAGCTTTGGCTTTATGTTTGGGCTCGTTGATCTTCTCCCAAGGCACAGGTTTCTTGAAGACTACATTGGGGTTTCTTCTAGAATTTCTAAAAATTTGGCTGCATTCATTTTTACCTTCACAGGCCTTCCAGGTCCTGCTGCAGAGAAGCATCCTTAAAGCCTGATGATTCACGATGGGAATGGAGTGTTTTTAGCAGTGTTTAGTTTTTAAACATGTGACATAGTCTGATGGCCAAGAAACTCAGTTTTGGTCTCATCCAGCCACAAAACCTCCTTCCAGCTGACGTTTGAGTCTTCCATGTGCCTTCTGGAAAACTCTAGCCAAGTTTCTTTTTTTTTTTAAACAGTGGCTTTGCTACTTTCCCATAAAGCTGTGTCTGGTGAAGCACAAGGGCTACAGTTATTATCTGCACAGTCTTTCCAGTCTTATCCACTGTAGCTTGTACCTCCTTCAGAGTTCTCAGAGGTCTCTTGAGAGCCCCCCTCCTTCATTTGTCTCCTTTTGGCACAATCACTCAATTTCTGTGGATGGCTCACTCCAGCAGATTTACAGATGACAGATTTAACTGGATATTCAGTTACTTGGATATCTTCATGTCTCCATCCCCAGACTTGTACTTTTCACAGAGTTCCTTGGAGTGTCCCTTTGAGGGTAGGCCACCTAAATGACTCGACACACACTGACCTTTCTCATCTATTATGAAGTGCCTTTCACATCTATCTATCTATCTATCTATCTATCTATCTATCTATCTATCTATCTATCTATCTATCTATCTATCTATCTATCTATCTATCTATCTATCGTATAGTGCCTTTCTATCCATCTATCTATTGTATAGTGCCGTATAGTGCCTTTCTATCCATCTATCTATTGTATAGTGCCATTCTATCTATCTATTTATCTATTATATAGTACCTTTCACATCTATCTATCTATCTATCTATCTATCTATCTATCTATCTATCTATCTATCTATCTATCTATCTATCTATCTATCGTATAGTGCCTTTCTATCCATCTATCTATTGTATAGTGCCATTCTATCTATCTATTTATCTATTATATAGTACCTTTCACATCTATCTATCTATCTATCTATCTATCTATCTATCTATCTATCTATCTACAGTCATATGAAAATGTTTTTGAACCCCTCTCAGCCTGCATGATAATTAATTCTCCTTTCAACAATAAAGATCACAGTGCTATGTCTTTTATTTCCTAAGAACATCTGAGCACTGTGGTGTTTTCCAAAGAAAGATTTTTAGTGACGCAGTATTTAGTTGTATGAAATGAAATCAAATGTGAAAAACTGGCTGTGCACAAATGTGGGTTCCCTTGTCATTTTGCTGATTTGAATGCCTGTCACTACTCAATGCTGATTATTTGGTTGGATGAGCTCGTTAAGCCTTGAACTTCATAGACAGGAGTGTCCAATCGTGAGTGGTCAAAGGTATTTAAGGTGGTCAATTGCAAGTTGTACTTTCTTCCCTTTGACTCTCCTCTGAAGAGTGACAGACAGCATGGGATCCTCAAAGCAACTCTGGAAAGATCTGAAAACAAAGATTGTCGAGTCTCCTGGTTCAGGGGAAGGCTACAAAAAGATATCTCAGAGGTTTAAACTGTCAGTTTCAACTGTAAGGAATGGAATCAGGAAATGGAAGGCCACAGGCACAGTTGCTGTTAAACCCAGCAGGTCTGGCAGGCCAAGAAAAATACAGGAGCGGCATATGCATAGGATTGTGAGAATGGCTACAGACAACCCACAGATCACCTCCAAACACCTGCAAGAACATATCGCTGCAGATGGTGTATCTGGACATCGTTCTACAATTCAGCGCAATTTGCACAAAGAACATCTGTATGGCAGGGTGATGAGAGAGAAGCCCTTTCTGTACTCACACCACAAACAGAGTCGCTTGTTGTATGCCAATGCTCATTTAGACAAGCCAGATTCATTTTGGAACAAAGTGCTTTGGACTGATGAGACAAAAATGGAGTTACTTGGTCAGAACAAAAAGTGCTTTAATGGCAGAAGAAGAACACGGCATTCCAAGATAGACACCTGATACCTCCTGTCAAATTTGGTGGAGATCCCATCATGCTGTGGGGCTGTGGCTAGTTCAGGGACTGGGGCCCGTGTTAAAGTTGAGGGTTGCATGAATTCAACCCAATATCAACAAATTCTTCAGGATAATGTTCAAGCATCAGTCACAAAGTTGAAGTTACGCAGGGGTTGGATATTCCAACAAGACAATGGCCCAAAACATAGTTTGAAATCTACAAAGGTATTCATGCAGATGGAGAAGTACAGTGTTCTGGAATGGCCGTCACAGTCCCCTGACTTGAATATCATTGAAAATCTATGGGATGATTTGAAGCAGGCTGTCCATGCTAGGCAGCCATCAAATTGAACTGAACTGGAGAGATTTTGTATGAAGAATGGTCAGAAATACCTCCATCCAGAATCCAGTCACTCATCAACGGCTATAGGAGGACAGCGTCCAGAGGCTGTTAGATTAACAAAAGGAGGCTCAACTAAGTATTGATGTCATATCTCTGTTGTGGTGCCCACATTTATGCACCTGTCTAATTTTGTTATGATGCATATTGCATATTTTTTGTTAATCCAATAAACGTAATGTCACTGCTGAAATCCTACTGTTTCCATAAGGCATGTCATATATTAAAAGGAAGTTGCTACTCTGAAAGCTCAGCCAATGAGAAACAAAAATCAAAAGGATTAAGAGGGGTTCCCTAACTTTTTCATATGACTATCTATCTATCTATCTATCTATCTATCTATCTATCTATCTATCTATCTATCTATCTATCTATCTATCTATCTATCTATCTATCTATCTATCTATCTATCTATCATATAATGCCTTTCCTATCTATCTATCTATCTATCTATCTATCTATCTATCTATCTATCTATCTATCTATCTATCTATTTTCCAACAGCTTCCACCCCTTAGTGATTTTAATGTAAACTTTGTGTTGCCCTCTTGCACTCAGATCTGTTCCTGGTAGCTTATTTATATGGAGTACACTTGTTTCTACTATTGTTTTTTTATCAATAGCTGGTATATTATTTATTACTATTATTTCATTTTATTGCTATGTTTATTCACCTATTATGTATTTTTATGTATCTATCATCTGTAATAAAAGCAGAAGTGTTTAGTAGTGTGTGCATGTCTGTGTATCTGTGTTTCCATCTAGTTAGCTTGTCTCTGCTGTGTATTATTTGGTTTGGGATTTGTAAAAGCAGGGTTAATATTTGTGATATGCCATCTATTGGAATTACAAATGCAGTGTCTGTATCTCTGTTTTATGTCATTTGTTTGGAATTTGTAAAATCAGTGTTAATGTTTGTGATGTGCTATCTGTTGGAATGACAAATGCAATGCATATGATATGCCATTTGGTATGGGATTTGTAAAAGCATTGCTAATGTTTGTAATACATCACCTGCTGGAATGACACAATGCATGTGTCTCTGTATTACCCTGCGGTATAGGATTCCTAAATACAGTGTTAATGTTTTCAGTGTGTGTGTTGGAAAGACAAATGCAATGCATATGTCTGTTATGCCATTTGGTAATGGATGTGTAATAGCAGTGTTAGTGTTTTTTGATGCCCCAGCCGTTGGAATGATAAAAACAATAAGTTTGATTACTGAAAATGTTCATGATGTGCCATTTGTTGAAATGACAGACACAGAGCAAGCAAATGGACATGCAGACATGTGTACTTTTATTAAGGAGTACATTTTGGTAAAATTATGAGCCTACGACTGGATGGCACGACATGTGGCTCACGTGCTTTCATTATGGAAGGTTTTCTTACTATTAGCTGTGGTCCAGCATTGGTCACCATAGAGTTATGTTCTTTCAGGATGTTTGTTCTGCATGAAGACACAAGACTGAGAATTTTTCTCGGTCATCACTTCAAAGTACTCATACACGGGGTAGGTAACATACAAACAAATTCAATTTTTGGGTGGAGGATTCCTTTAAGATTTATGAAATGACCTTCAAGGCTGGGGACTTTGGCTTGCTATGTGATATATTCCTAAACATGAGGGGTTAAATAACATTGTAATAAGAAACTGCATTTGAAATGTGTAGTGTCATGGAGAGCGTAAAGGTTATTTTCATTTTAATACACTCCTCAGAGCCTCACAATGGCAATTTCCACTGTGTTTACTTGTGTAATAAAAAACAACATGCATTGTTGATAGTGATTCTGTGAGAGCTGGATATTAAAAACATGATTAGTTGGACGACTAACCTATTTATTTATATCTTCTGCTCGTCGGAGTAATTAAAAACTGAGGTTGCATACATAATGAGTTAATTCGTGGTGTTTTGCAAGACATCAGAACAACTTTCTTCATCTCAAGGCAACTGTAGGGAAGGGGATCAATTTGCAGTTTAATTTGGCCACAAAATGAACGGCGTCCTTTATTACCCTTTGGAGACTGCAAGTTAAAAAAAGGCCCTCTTCAGCTTAGCTGTAATTTACTATCCTGATTCAGAAAAAGGCCGGATATCATCTCCTTCGACTGGGCTTTCGCCTCTTCTCAAGTCTGATGACCTTGTATTTGGGATCTGTGGAGAATCATCATTCACACCTAATGGCCGTGCATTTCAGGTCTGGTGCTCCTTAATGAATAATTAGTGCAAAAAAATAATTAGTGAAACAAGGGCACTACAGAATGAAACATCCGAATCTTTAAAGATCGGCTCTTCATTTATTTATAATGTGAAACCACTGATCAGTCACTTTATTAAAGCTCAGGCAATGGATTTATTCTTTTTAGCATGTACAGTATAATGAGCTTAAATAGTAAAAGACATTTATGGTCTTGACTTGTTTTATAGTACGCATTAAATTTTGACCCTAATTTGACAAACATGATATTGGCTTGTACAGTAACTGATACTTAATAATTTCATCTATCCATATATATATTTTACACCCGTTTTTCTTTCTAATTGAAGCTATCAGCTTGAAGCTGCAGATGAACAGAAGCCAGTCAGGAAATAGCAAAGTTAATAAGTCACTCGAGATATTGATAGACATTTAAAATTAACAGCCAGGCGTCCGGAATTCTTAGAAAGTGGGCCGCGCCAATCAGGGATTTTAATTTCATGTTAGTGGATCGACCGAGTCCAATACCGAGTCCCATTTTCATTTACTTTATCCTTTTAAAAAACTTTTTATACTAAGCTCCTGCATAACCAGATGCATAGAAGCCTTATGTCCTATATCAGGCATGTGCAACCTTGACAGGACGATGGGCCGGATTAGAAAGTAGAAAGATTACGTGGGCCGGAGTTCTTCAGGATATATATGTATTTCTGAAAATCGAAAATGCAAGAAGGCCAAAAAAAACCAACAAATATTTATTAATATATTATTTAATAAAAACTCTTTATTAATGCGACGATTGAGATTGCATGGTGGACACAAGCTTATCAATATTAGGAGATATTGTGGACGTGGAAACTCGCAACGTGTTTTCTAGGTGCTCATCAGTACAACAACAACATTTATTTCTATAGCACATTTTCATACAAACAGTAGCTCAAAGTGCTTTACATAATAAAGAATAGAAAAATAAAAGGCACAATAAGAAAACAAAATAAGGCAACATTAATTAACATCGAATAAGAGTAAGGTCCAATGGCCAGGGGGGGCAGAAAAAAACAAAAAAAAAACTCCAGACGGCTGAAAAAAAAAATAAAATCTGTTGAGATTCCAGACCACGAGACCACCCAGACCCCTCTCGCATTCTACCTAACATAAATGAAACAGTCCTCTTTGGATTTAGGGTTCTCACGGAAGGGCTTGATGGTTCTGCCTTTTAATCCATCCATCAATGTTGGTGCATCATGAAGCTTTGAGTAGGTGGTGGTGGCGTAGGTCGCCACCACAAAGAAACCGGAAAAAGAAACAGAAAAGAGAGTAGGGGTCAGTACGGATTATAGAGCCACCATGAATAGTTATTATGATGAATTGAACATACAGAGTATCAGAATTAAGTTAAAGTGAAGTTAGGAGAAGGCCATTTTAAAGTAATGTGTTTTCAGCAGTGTTTTAAAGTGCTCTTCTGTATCAGCCTGGCGAATTCCTATTGGCAGGCTATTCCAGATTTTAGGTGCATAACAGCAGAAGGCCGCCCGCCTCACCACTTCTTTTAAGTTTTGCTCTTGGAATTCTAAGCAGACACTCATTTGAGGATCTGAGGTTACGATTTGGAATATAAGGTGTCAGAGATTCCGATATATAAGATGGGGCGAGATTATTTAAGGCTTTATAAACCATAAGCCGAATTTTAAAGTCAATTCACGTACCTGGTTTTGGATTTTACAAAGTTCATCCTTGGAAAAAGTTGCTCGTATTTATAGGTGCTGCCAAATAGAGTCATTCTTTTCTGAGCAAAAGCTGTCGGCTTTGGAAACTTGTTACGTGGGAAATAGTTTTTATAAAAGTCAAGTAATTCAATATCATTGAATTTTGATTTCAGGACAAGGTTCTCTTGTGGTTCAATTAATTCCATTGGCAATGAAAGTGGAGCTAGTTCGACATCAACATCAAGCGGACAAGAGAAAATTTGCAAGTTTGCTTCTTGATTTTTAAAATCACGGGAACCTAGTGTTGAATTCTCCACTCAATGAATTGAATTCATTCGCAAACGATTCACCATCAAAATCTTTGTGGTTCACAAGTGTGGGAAAACGATAAGCATTGCCTTCCTTTAATTGGCTTTCCCAGAGTCGAAGCTTATTTTGAAATGATTTTATGTGTCCATAAAGCTCATGAATCATTTGTCCCTGAGTTTGTAGTTTAGCATTAAGTTCATTTAGATGTGTTGTTAGGTCGACAAGAAATGCAAGATCACACAGCCAGGGTTTGTTTTCTAGCTCAGGAATAGGTTTTCCTTTCATGTCCATGAAAAGAGATACCTCATTTCTCAAATCATAAAAACGTTTCAACATTTGTCCCTTGCTAAGCCAACGCACTTCACAATATAATGTAAGATCTTCATGGTCAGAAAGAACGTCAGCCAGAAATTCTTGAAATTGGCTGTGATTTAGCGCCCTGGATTTAATGAAGTTTATACATGCAGTTATTGTGCCCATCACATGTGCAAATGGAACTGATTTTGCACATACATTTCGGTATTGATAATTCGGTTTTTATTTGGGCAACAACTCCGATGTTTGGTCCAATATATTATTCCGCATAACTTTCCCCACTTTAAATCAAATAGAGTAAAAACAGTTTTTACTTCCTGGAAAATATCTTCACCCCTTGTTGTATTCTTCATTGGTTGGAGAGCAAGCAATTCTTCCGTACAATTGAAGCTAGCGTCAACTCCGCGAATAAATATAGCCAATTGAGCGGTATCGCTGGAGTCTGTACTCTCTTTAAGAGCAATGGAAAATGCTTTAAATTTTGATGCAATATTTTTAATGCTTTATTTTATGTCACTGGCCATTTTGTCGATTCGTCGGGTTATTGTCCAACGAGAAAGACTTATCTTTTCCATTTCATGGCTTTTCTCTGGACACACAACTTTTGTGACTGCAGTAAAGCATTCCTTGACAAACTCGCCTTCAAAATATGGTTTTGAGTGCTTCGCAATTTTTTTGCTAACAATAAAACTTGCACGAACAATATTGTCAGCTACATCAGTATGTTTGCGGAATAACATCTGTTGTGCCGATACACATTTTTTCAAATTTTGTATCTTATCTGTTCTTAGTTTACCTTTGTAACTGTTGTAATTAGCGTGTTTTGTATTGTAGTGTCTTTTTAAACTGTGTTCCTTTAAAACTGAAATAGTTTCCAAGCATATCAAACAAAGAGGTTTTTCTTTCTGCATTATAAAAAAAAATTGTCAGTCCATTTCTCTTGAAATGTACGACTCTCAGCGTCCACTTTTATCTTCTTTGTTGAAGCCATCTTAATTAGGGTTTGATCAAAAATTCACAAGTATTTGAAAGTATTGAAATGTAGGCCGATATAGCGTGAAACTCGAAACAACATGCAGATAGGTACAGCACTAGCAAAAACCATGAAAAGACTGCGCTATGCTACGCACGACAGCAGAGCAGAGAGATGCAGCAGAGTCAACGACTACGTGACTACGAGCTCTTGAGAACTTTAAACGTGCGACAGTTCCGGACGTGCCGTAAAAGTGGGGGAAGCACAATATAAAGTACTTCAGAAAGCACTGGCCGCATCATACTATCAAAAATAATCCAACAATACCACAAGAACAAATAGGCATCACCAAGAGGGTTAACGGGCAAGATTCAATGATATTTGGAAAAGTCGTCACGGGCCGTAGGTTGCACATGCCTGTCCTATATTAAAGTGTTAATAGAATTAATCAGTAGAGCACAGGTAGTAACTGGTTTTTATTAACAAAACCAAATTCTGTAGGTGTATTGTTCAGTGACCATAAAATACTAAAATCAATAATATTTCCTTAAAATACAAACTTTAATAAAATATGTACATAAATGTGTATCCTTACTACATAAGGCATAAAAGAAAATAAAATGTAAAATGCTTCTCATAATTACATCCTGTCATTTGGTTTAATTTCTTGTACAATGTACCAACCTGAAACAAAGCTTAGTTAAAAAAACACCATTTCACCATTTTTATGTCAGAAAAAAATTATATATATTGTCATAAGAACGAGCCAAAGACATTAAGAAAGGTTTGGGGCAGCCACCCGTATAATAATCGCTGGCTGCAAATGGGTTATTCTTAGGAGTTGTTTACAGGTTCGAGTTTAAAACAGAACTGAGGCAGGTTGTCAAAGATGGTGGCTTTATTTGTCCGAGACAGGAAGTGGCATCATCATAGGGGGCCGGAGCCGGAAGCGACGTCATTCAAAGACCCTGAACCGGAAGTGACATCATTAGAGCCGCCCCTGGAAAAAACTAGAAGTGACATCATCAGAAACGCCCCTCCGAAAAAAACTGGAAGTGATGTCATCAGAGGCACTGGAACTGAGCAGGAATTCCCGTGGATGGTCCGCAAGGGATTGAGAAAGAAAGTCAGTGCACCTCACCTGCCCCTAGTGTGCTGTGGAATTACCTGGAATTATTCAGGCCCTTTAGCTGCCTCCCAATTGCACATGTGTGACTATATACTGTATATATATATATATATATATATATATATATATATATATACAGTATATACTAATAAAAGGCAAAGCCCTCACTGACTGACTGACTGACTGACAGACTGACTGACTCATCACTTATTTTCCAACTTCCCGTGTAGGTAGAAGGCTGAAATTTGGTCAGGCTCATTCCTTACAGGTTGCTTACAAAAGTTGTGCAGGTTTCATTTCGAAATTCTACACGTAACGGTCATAAAGGTCGATAATGGTCGAACTTTCTTATTTATGGCCCCATCTTCACGAAATTTGGTAGGTGGCTTCCCTGCGCTAACCGAAACCGATGTACGTACTTATTTCGGTGGTATGACGCCACTGTCACCCGCCATATTGAACTCTCCAACGTCACTAATTCTCCAACTTCCTGTGTAGGTAGAAGGCTGAAATTTGGTACTTATTTCGGTTTAATGATGCCACTGTCGGCCACCATATTGAAGTTTTCAATGGTCTTTGTTACTTATGGGCCCATCTTCAAGAAATTTGGTACGTGGGTTCCCAACCCGAACTGAATCCTACTTACGTACATATATACGTCCATAGCCTGCAGCTCGGTCACCGTGGAGTTGGCTGCCTGCCTATATAAGACCGTCCGTCGCTCCAGTCTCTACATTCCCTTCCTTGCTTCGCCACGGGATTCACGTCTCCCTGCTGATACCTACAGCCTTTTTATTTAATCCACGGCTTCTCCGCTGTTTTATTGTTCATTTATTGCGATTATAGTTATTGTGTAGGTATTTTAGACTTACTTAACATTGTTCAGGTCACCATTTCCTTTATCATTCCAACCGTACCCCCATTACCATGTCTATTGAGGTGATTACCATCGATCAAACAACTGTATGTTGCATGCTCAAGAGTAAGCTCAGCGCACAACTTGGTCATATTACAACCGGAGGGCCGAACTGACAATGTGGTTTACAAGGAGATCCTTAACAAATAATTATTGGTATATTTTCACTCAGTTTAAAAAGGTTTAATTTTCTTTTTAATAAATATTTTAAGGCAGTACTTCGCCGCTGCGAAGCGCAGGTATTTTGCTATATATATATATAGATATGACAACAACACTCATATCAATGACAAAACAATTACATTAACAATCATGTTACGTTATTTTTAAAATTTTTCCTTTTCTTTTTCATAACTTCTTTAACACACTACTTCTCCGCTGCCAAGAGCGGGTATTCTGCTAGTATATATATATATATATATATAGTAAGAAGACACTATATAGCGCCTAACAGATTAACACGGGAGGCACGTGTTAAATAAACAAATATTTATTTTTTCTTCACTTGTGGGGCACGTCATTCCCGTGAACCCCACAGGCACTACACAGTCCCAAAGACACACCAGTTACACCAAGCAGTTTCTCTTTTTTGGTACCACCACTCCTCCCAGGCAACTTTGTCTACCTCCAGCTGACTCTGGCTGCTGAGTGGTGGTCGCTGGCTCCTTTTATGGTTCACCCGGGTTCTTCTGGGTGTGATGAATATGCTCCCCAAGACGGGCTCAGGAGTCCTAAACACAGCACCCCCTGGCGGTGGCTGCGGGACCCAACAGGGCTGCACCCAACTCCAATTCCCATGGAGCCCTGTGGGAAATTGAGGCACCGCTCCAACCCAGGGGGGCGGCCATCTAGTGTTCAGTTAGAGGTATTGCATTGTCCAAGGCTGCTCCTCCTAAATATAGTGTGCAGGGGCGTCCTGGCTGGGCATGGACCCTGGCCACCTATATATATATATATATATATATACCGTATATGTCTGGGGCGGCACGGTGGGGCAGTGGTAGCACTGCTGCTTCGCAGTTAGGAGACCTGGGTTCGCTTCCCGGGTCCTCCCTGCGTGGAGTTTGCATGTTCTCCCCGTGTCCCCTCCCACAGTCCAAAGACATGCAAGTTAGGTGGATTGGCGATTGTAAATTGGCCCTAGTGTGTTTAGATGTGTTTTTGTGTGTCCTGTGGTGGGATGGCGTCCTGCCCAGGATTGGTTCCTGCCTTGTGCCCTGTGTTGGCTGGGATTGGCTCCAGCAGACCCCGTGACCCTGAGTTCGGATTCAGCGTGTTGGAAAATGGATGGATGGATGTATATATCTGTATGTGTATATATACAGTATATATATTATGTACTGTATATACTGTATGTGTATATATATGTAACCCCCTTGCACCACCCTTCCTTTACTAAGTGTGCAAGGACCTTTATTATGGTGTCGCCACCTCTATTGTTGGCATGTACAATATATGCCACCTGGGAAAACAGGGCAGGCAGTCCTAACCAGGCAGCACCCTCTGGTGGTCCCCAAAGACACTGATAGAGCTGTGTTTCCAAACTCCAACTCCCATGCCACCTTGCATGCGTTCTGATCAGGTTTATCCTTAAGATACCTTGCCACCTGTCAATTAGGTGAAAGAACTGCTCTTGGTAAGCCTATTCACCCAGTCCATCCATTATGGCCTCCTGGCAAGGTATGAATCCTTCCCTTATCCTGGTCAGGAGGTCTGTCTTTCCTTTCTGGCACATACAATGTATGTATATATATTGTGGAGGATGGCCGGCTGTTTATCCCGGCTAATACCCCCAAGCCGCCAGGTGGAGCCCTCCTTGCAGCATGAAGACCACCAGGGCATCATGGACAATGAAGTTTTTATGCACCGCCCTGCTGGATGCCATGGGGGCCACGAGAGGGAGCTGCAGGGAGGACCGAAGAGTTCTTCGTGCCCTATGACCCGGAAGTTCGTCATAGGAAGAGCGACAGGCTTCCGGGGTGAGAAAAAGCATTATTTACCCTGACCCGGAAGGAATAAGGACTTATGGACTGTTGGATTGGGAACACTTCCGGGTTGGGGGATATAAAAGTACAATGGGAGCTCCCAGACGGCGAGCTGAGTTGGGAGGCAGGGTGGCTAAGTGTCTGGGAGTGGAGGATTGGTTTATTGTATTTTGTGATTTATTATTGGAGAGTTGTGGAGAGGAGTGTGCTTTGTGCACATAATCATTATAATAAATAATTATTTGGACTTTTATCTGGTGTCTGACGTGTGGTCCGAGGGTACAAGGGTGCGAGAAAACCCTTAAATCTGTCACAATATATAATTTACATATATGGTACCTTCCATAATGTTTGGAACAAAGACACATTATTTCTCGATT
Organism: Polypterus senegalus; assembly: GCF_016835505.1. NCBI lineage: Eukaryota > Metazoa > Chordata > Cladistia > Polypteriformes > Polypteridae > Polypterus > Polypterus senegalus. The sequence goes on along the minus strand of NC_053166.1, from coordinate 16,387,452 downwards.
GACACCTCTGCTCTACAGTTTAAAATTACAAAGCAAACAATATGGACTTGAAATTAAAGTGCACATTGCAGACTTTCACTTAACAGGACATGCAGACATTTCGGATACACAGCACTTTTTCTACACAGAATTTTCCTAGCACCATAATGTTTTGGATGGCATCACAGGTGTTTTTGATTCCTTAGGTGGGTTTCATTGCGTCATCAGATACCTTGGCTTGCTTCTACCCTTTGGAGTCTGTAGTCATCATTGTTCAACATGAGGACATGAGCTGAGCCAGTGAAAGTCAAAGAAGCCATCATGAGGCTGAAACACAAGAATAAAACAATAGCAACATCGGTGAAACCTTAGGAATGTCATAAAGTAGAAAGAACACTGGTGGGCTCAGAATTCACAAAGGAACTGGTAGACCAAGTGTTGTGATGTAAGATTTTGCATATAACTTGATAAATGTTTTGTATGTCTTTATTTATAATTTAGGCAAACCAAGTGGTGAGAGGTAATGATGTTTGCCTTCCCCCATCCCCCTTTTTACGACTGTCTCTTTGTAATTTTATGACAGGATTTGGGGGGATGTGTCTTAAACCAGTTTGATCTCCCACACAAAGCCAGGTTAGCTTAACATATGGTCTTGGGGGGGTTGAGGTGTTAAATGTACTATTTCTCTCATTGGTCTGAGATATGGCTGTTTGGAATTGGCTTGTCTCAGAGGCCTTTAAGTACCATGATGTCCTATTGGTTCTAGGAATTGGAGAGAACATCTATAAATGTACTTGCTCAACCACATTCTCTCTCACTGACCCATATATGATGAAGAAGCATCTCTCTTGCTAACCTTTGATGATGAAGACAACACAATGAAGAGCACAGCTCAGCAGCCATATTGAACAGACATGTGGCTGAAAGCTGAGCACCAACGATGCCTTAACTAGAGACATTTTAAGTAACTGCAAGTCTGTGTGCCACCTGAATTACACATCACCATTTTATCAGGTTGTATGGTTGCCAATATTCAAATGTACTTTGCATTTTGTTATTATTTATGAATATTATCAGTAATACATTATTTTATGTGTAACTTAACTCCTGCTTGTCTTTTACTACATCTAATTGCCTGAGGTTATAGATATAGAAGGGAAGGTGGGGATAAGTTATATACAGTGGTAAGTCTGTGAGATTAGGTATTCTAAGGCTACATATTAATAATACAATAAGGGACAGTAGAGCAATATATATATTACTCTACCAAGATAAAACAATTGGCATAGTCGGCAGGATTTTGGGGTAACCATGTTTTGCACCCTGTTTGCAAATACTGTTTTGATGTATGTGTTTGTTTATGTATGTGAATTTTAGGGCACCCAGTGTACAAATGTGGTGGAAGTAAAACATTGTTTGGTTGCTGAATGGAATATAACCAACAAAGTGTAGAGACTTCATGTGTGTCACAAGGACACCCGCATGTTTGTTAGTACTGGTGGTAGTGAGTCCCTAATTAAAGTGCTAGGGAGTGGTGAAAGATGCATGCGTCATTCATACGGCATTTAAGTGGTTAAAGTGCTAGGGAGTGATGGGACATGCATTCGTCATTCATACGGTACTTATTCGTTTAGAATCTTTGTGTATGTATGTGTATGTTTGCTTACAGGGGCAAAAGTAGGCCAACCCATAACGAATTTGGCAAATTGTATTAGAGAAATTATAGACTTAGAAATGCCTAAGTTCATTTTAAAGTCAGCCATCTTCCAGTGGAGTGGCAGAGGGAAGCAGGCTAAAGCTAGGAAACCTGTAGTTCAGGTAGAGAAAGCAGAAGCTGAGCTGAGTGTGCCACAAAATGGAAGGGGCTGGAAGGATTAAAAGCAAGAAAACAGAGATCAGGTTTAAAGAAGACAGCTGCTGTTATAAGAGGTTTACTAGCTTGTATTATTGGTAATAAGGAAGATCATGATAAGGAAGAAAATAGCAAAGTGAATGAAAGTGAAAGTTATGGAATGTTGAGTGAGAGTTTTGAAAGATGTAACAGTTGGTGTGATAATTGTGAAGTGTTAGCATGTAGAACACCCGCTGCTAAAGTAGAAAGCAGTGAAAGAAGTGGAAAAAGAAATGTAAACCACCCATGGTGAAAGTTAGGGCAATAGTAACCAGATCGGACTGGAACCCTAAAACATGGGTGGGTGACTTACATGAGACAGATGTGTGCTCAGATAAAGAGTGGGAATGTGAGTGTGAGGAAAAGGAGAGAGATGAAAGGAAGGAAAACAGCAAGGGTGTTTTCTTCCTTTATTCTCCACTGCACCACAATCTCCAAGTAATTCTGAGGCCTGTCCAGTATTTAAAGAGCATGCTACACTGATAGATATTTCACCACTGTTAGGAAAGGTAACCAGTGCTGCACTGAAATTTGATTTAGGACAAAGAAATCAGATAGAAGGCAGAGACGCTGGTGAGTGTGAATGGCAATTGTTGACTAGAGGGCATGAACTGGATATTGGCATATTGGTACTGAGTAAAGAAAGTGTGGAATTAAACAAAGAACAATGGAAATGAAAGGAATTCAAGTGCTTGTGTGTGAAAGGTCTGAATGTGCTAGTGCAAGAATGACTGAGTTGGAAAGAAAGTGCACCAGTTTAGGAGTTGGTTTGAATGAAACAGGACAAGCCAAAGAACAAAGGATGGGGGATGGTGCAGCAGGAAGCTCAGCCAGCAAGCCAGGAATGCACAGGGGTGTGAGGTCCTAACAGCTGTGCTAGGGCCAGCAGTAATTAAAAAGCACACACACTTAGGTTCAGTAATTCGAAACCTGACTGACCAGTTGTTCAAAAAGACAGCCTATGACTCTCCATGCAATAAAATGGAGAAAAGTGAGCTGGTCTTTAGTAAAGAACACAGGTCAGTTTTAGCAGAAATGCTGGATTTAGAACTTGGGTTCTGGAGAGGCTTCAGCCCACACTTTCAGGTAGCAGTTACCATACAATAAAAAAAGGACACACAGGCAATGAAAAAAAAATAGAAGGGTAGCGCAGGAAGACAGGAAAGGGAAAACAGTTATTTCTGTTTCAATTTTCTGGCCTTTGCAATAGTGCTACTTCTATTGTAAGGTTTTATGGACTTTGGTTTGGTGCAGGTAATAAATAGTGAAGGCAATTAGCAGAGTAAAATCCATGCAGGAGATCGGGTTACCATTGGCACATTGGAGTGGCGTGGCACTAGTGCCAAGCTGTTCCAATGAATGCCTGGAAGCAAAGTTTGAGTTTTGGCACCAGGTCGACAGCCAAGAAAATGAGATGGACAGAAACTGCTTTGTCACCTTCCATTTTGCAGACCTGCCTACATAGCAGAATGAAGAAAAGAAAGAGGAAAAGACGACAAAGACAAAGACAAAGACATGAAGAAGAACTGAAGAGACATCAAGAAAAGCCACTTACTGGGGTTTAAGTGAGTAACAAGTCCACAAGTCATGCAATAATAAGGACTAGTCACAATAGCTATAGTTTAAAAGGAAAGGTTTGTTCATTACTGCAGCAAATTTATATTCCAAGGGGTGGAAACTGAACAAACCAGTTAGGAATGCCAAAATAAGGGGATTCATTTTGGGCTCATAAAGTATACATTCTGGGTATTAATTAATTAAGTGGGATAATTAATATAAGAAAAGGTATACTGAGCAAATTGGTGAACTTTTCAGGAAAGCAGGTGCAGCTGGTACATTTGCAAGACATATGGGCTCCGATGTTTAGGTATAGTCTAATTGGGAAAATATGGAAGCCCTGCTGAGATTGTCGGCTATGGTGCAGGCACAGGACCAGTGGGCCAATTCTGAACTGAGGTGTTTAGCACAATGAGTATGCATATGGTGAGCAAACAACTCTAGGGGTGGCCTACGGGGGGAATGATGAGAGTTGCATAGCTTTGATGTCTCATGGTGGTGATGCCAGCCTATACTGGTAAAGGCTGATGGCAGTCAAGAGTTGCACCATGGGTAGGAAAGCACAAGAGGCAACTAAGTCAACCCCAAATGTGTGCAGAGGGGCACAAATGTTGGTTTGTGAACAGTTTATGCAGTGGCACATGTGCTGTCACTTGGGCAGAAGTGGTTGTACTGGCACCTGTGGCATGTTACCTTTCAAATTTTGATGTTAATTGTACAGCTGCATATGCTTAAACAGATAGTTTGGGACAGGGGTCTAATTAGCAGTTAGACAGAGAACAAGTACAGATTAAAAATTCACACAATAGACTAAATTGTAGTGGGCTAGTTTAGTGGAAGGTGTGGACTTGTCTCATTTTGAACCACCAGATCTGATGACATATGAGACTGCAGAAAGAGTTGACGCAAGCTGGAGCAGATACAAGTCATCGGAGCGCTTCCAAGTTCTTCAAATTGTCTTTGAAATAAAGAAGATATGTAATGGACAAATGGTCACGGACAACTTTTAACACTGGGAGAGCAAATACTGCCAATCAATGCATAAGTTATGCATCAGACTCTTGAAACAATTTAAAGACATTGTTTATAAAGACATTGTACAAAACATTCATCGGGTGGAGTGTTGTGATGTAGATTTTGCATATAACTTGATAAATGTTTTGTATGTCTTTATTTATAATTTAGGCAAACCAAGTGGTGAGAGGTATTCATGTTTGCCTTCCCCCATCCCCCTTTTTACGACTGTCTCTTTGTAATTTTATGACAGGATTTGGGGGGATGTGTCTTAAACCAGTTTGATCCCCCACACAAAGCCAGGTTAGCTTAACATATGGTCTTGGGGGTTGAGGTGTTAAATGTACTATTTCTCTCATTGGTCTGAGATATGGCTGTTTGGAATTGGCTTGTCTCAGAGGCCTTTAAGTACCATGATGTCCTATTGGTTCTAGGAATTGGAGAGAACATCTATAAATGTACTTGCTCAACCACATTCTCTCTCACTGACCCACATATGATGAAGAAGCATCTCTCTTGCTAACCTGTGATGATGAAGACAACACAATGAAGAGCACAGCTCAGCAGCCATATTGAACAGACATGTGGCTGAAAGCTGAGCACCAATGATGCCTTAACTAGAGACATTTTAAGTAACTGCAAGTCTGTGTGCCACCTGAATTACACATCACCATTTTATCAGGTTGTATGGTTGCCAATATTCAAATGTACTTTGCATTTTGTTATTATTTATGAATATTATCAGTAATACATTATTTTATGTGTAACTTAACTCCTGCTTGTCTTTTTACTACATCTAATTGCCTGAGGTTATAGATATAGAAGGGAAGGTGGGGATTAGTTATAAACAGTGGTAAGTCTGTGAGATTAGGTATTCTAAGGCTACATATTAATAATACAATAGGGGACAGTAGAGCAATATATATATTACTCTACCAAGATAAAACACCAAGTTAGACCTCCACAGCTGATGACAGACAAATCTCCACTATGATAAAGAAAAAGCCCCCGAACACCTGCCTGACAGATCAGGAAACAGTCTTCAGGGGGCTGATGTGTGTGTGTCAGAGAGGACTATCAGCAGAAGACTTCATGAACAGAAACACAGAAACACACTGCAAGATGAAAACCACAAAAACAGGATGGCAAGATTACAGTTTGAGAAAAAAAGAACTTCAAAGAGCCTACAGAATTCTGGGAAAAGGGAATTGTGGACAGACAAGACAAAGATGAACCTGCAAAAGAGTGACAGTGCAAACAAAGTGTGCAGACCAAAAAGAACTGCCCGAGATCCAAAGCAGACCACCTCATCTGTTAAACTTGGCAGTGCTGGGGGTGTTATGGTTTGGGCATGTATGGTTGGTACAGGTCCTGGCATACTTCTCTTCATTGATGATGGAACTGCTGACGGCAATGGCACAATGATTTTTTTAACATTAGCTTTATAGCAAATTGACCAGGACCCAAAAAAAAGAATTTTATTAAAACAGAGTTTATTCTATTGGTATTTGGCCTGCATACATTCATATGAAAAAGTTTGGGAACCCCTCTTAATTCTTTGGATTTTTGTTTATTATTGGCTGAGCTTTCAAAGTAGCAACTTCCTTTTGATATATGACATGCCTTATGGAAACAGTAGTATTTCAGCAGTGACATTGAGTTTATTGGATTAACAGAAAATATGCAATATGCATCATAACAAAATTAGACAGGTGCATAAATGTGGGCACCACAACAGAGATATGACATCAATACTTAGTTGAGCCTCCTTTTGCAAATCTAACAGCCTCTCGACGCTGTCCTCCTATAGCCTGTGATGAGTGTCTGGATTCTGGATGGAGGCATTTCTGACCATTCTTCATACAAAATCTCTCCAGTTCAGTTCAATTTGATGGCTACCTAGCACGGACAGCCTGCTTCAAATCATCCCAAAGATTTTCGATGATATTGAAGTCAGTGGACTGTGACGGCCATTCCAGAACATTGTACTTCTCCCTCTGCATGAATACCTTTGTAGATTTCGACCTGTGTTTTGGGTCATTGTCTTGTTGGAATATCCAACCCCTGCGTAACTTCAACTTTGTGACTGATGCTTGAACATTATCCTGAAGAATTTGTTGATATTGGGTTGAATTCATCTGACCCTCGACTTTAACAAGGGCCCCAGTCCCTGAACTAGCCAGACAGCCACACAACATGATGGACCCTCCACCAAATTTGACAGGAGGTAGCAGGTGTCTATCTTGGAATATGGTGTTCTTCTTCTGCCATGCAATGCGCTTTTTATTATGACCAAATAACTCCATTTTTGTCTCATCAGTCCAAAGCACTTTGTTCCAAAATGAATCTGGCTTGTCTAAATGAGCATTGGCATACAACAAGCAACTCTGTTTGTGGTGTGAGTACAGAAAGGGCTTCTTTCTCTTCACCCTGCCATACAGATGTTCTTTGTGCAAATTGCACTGAATTGTAGAATGATGTACAGATACACCATCTACAGTGAGATGTTCTTGCAGGTCTTTGGAGGTGATCTGTGGGTTGTCTCTAACCATTCTCACAATCCTGCTCATATGCCGCTCCTGTATTTTTCTTGGCCTGCCAGACCTGCTGTGTTGGTTTAACAGCAACTGCGCCTGTGGCCTTCCATTTCCTGATTCCATTCCTTACAGTTGAAACTGACAGTTTAAACCTCTGAGATGGCTTTTTGTAGCCTTCCCCTGAACCAGGAGACTCAACAATCTTTGTTTTCAGATCTTTGGAGAGTTGCTTTGAGGATCCCATGCTGTCTGTCACTCTTCAGAGGAGAGTCAAAGGGAAGGAAGCACAACTTGCAATTGTCCACCTTAAATACCTTTGACCACTCATGATTGGACACACCTGTCTATGAAGTTCAAGGCTTAACAAGCTCATCCAACCAAGTAATCAGCATTGAGCAGTGACAGGCATTCAAATCAGCACAATGACAAGGGGACCCACATTTGTGCACAGCCAGTTTTTCACATTTGATTTCATTTCATACAACTAAATACTGCTTCACTAAAAATCTTTGTTCAGAAAACACGCCAGTACTCTGATGTTCCTAGAAAATGAAAGACATAGCACTGTTACCGTTTTTGTTGAAAGGAGAGTCAATTATTATGCAGGCTGAGAGGGGTTCCCAAACATTTCCGTATGACTGTATGTATTTTTTTTTTGTTTTATATGAGAGATCTTATTTTTTGATTTTGAACAAACTTGCAAGCTTTTATTGAGTGTAGATTAATGGGCAAAAATGGCAAGTGTATCCTTTTAAAATTAAAGTACAACACAATAAAGACTGCAGAAATATCTGAGAACATACTTTCTGCATACATTCTGACTTTAGTGGGGCCTTCAGAGTGCCCCCTGTCTTCAATTCTCTTCATGCAGAATTCAGTTCAAAGTGCACATTTCATTGTCATCTGATCACCAGAGAATAAGCCCACCCATCAAATCAGACAAAAAGCATTTTTTTTAACTATTAAAACATACACATTGGCCAAAAATGTACAATATCAATGCAGACAGAGCTATTCACCTTAGAAGAAAGTACTCCACGCTGTTTCCTAATACATTTTGTTAGTTTGGAGAAAATGTAGGCCTCTGTCTTTGAAAATGTGATGCAATTGAAGTTGTCCACTCGCGGCAAAGCAACAATCAATGAAATGAAAGTATAAGTGGTGCCTTAGCTGTAAAAAATATGTTTTCGGTGTTCAGCTCAAATGGATTTAGCAATAGATTGTGAGACAAATAAGGTTTACTGCTTTCCGAAGCTCCTGCTTGCTGGCTATGGTTAAGCACTTTGTATTTTTAAAATTTCTAGGCAACGCAAAAGGCAATTTAGGGGTAAACATGTCTACAATTTTTGTTCATTTTTGGGTTATTCTGTAAATCTTATCATTTTATCCGAAAGCAAAAGTCAAAAGAATGAAATATTATCATGATTAGGGCTGAATTTTGAAGTCGTATAGCTTTTTACTATTATGGAAGCCATTTTTGGCATACTGCTGTCAGGGTCGCATCTCGCACTTCTAGGGGCGTGGTCTCCGGGGTCATGACATCGAATCAATCAGCAAATGGGATGAAAGGTTAACCTTTTGCACTGAGCCTCACCTGATCTGTGGATTAAACCTTCTAAATCTTTTTGAATCCTCTTTGTTATTATTTTTCGTGCCTTGCCTGATTATTGACTGTGATTTTTGCCTCTCATATCTGGATTTTGGTTGCTTTGTTTTATTTTTACTTTCATTTGTTCTGCCTTTTACGTACATTTCCCACTTTAAGTCAAGAAACTAGTCATCTGTTTTCCTGCCGAGCAAGGACAAATATGGTTTTCTTTGTTAACACTTTAAAAAGTCCATCGTGCTTAAGAACCTTTGTGTAATTAACATCTCAGCTCAGCTGTGGTTAAGCAGTTATAGTTTATCTTCGCTGGCTTATGTTTAAATTTCTATTTTAAGCCTCTTTTTAATTTTTAATTCTCTTGCTTATGCTATTATTGTTATTTATGTATGCTATTTTTCCAGTTAATTTTTTTATGTTAATTGCCCACATATAAACTTAATTATATTCTCTTACTTTTCTTGTATTTTTGTGGGTTGATCCCCAAGGGGCCGGGCCATTCTAATCCAATAAAGACAGGCTGGGAGTCAAAGTCCTTTGCGGTTCATTATAATGTGCTCCAGTGAAGGTGGTTTTGTCTTTCTTGTGAGCACTTTGCTCTTTTTGTTCTCTGGATTTACTGGTTTTGCTTATATTTTTACTTATGTGTCTTATTTCAGCTTATTTTTTTGCAAATGCCTTTCTATTATAAAGATGCCATGCTCTTTACACACCAGGGGTTGATGGTTATCCACTCCTTTGTGGAGCATTTTGATCATATTTTTTGTGAACAATCCTTATATTTTTAACTATTTTAAAGCTAAGTTGCAGTCAGCCTGGTGTGGGCTGAAACCAGCCTTTCAAGTGGTCACCTGGGCTGCTGGAAGGTGAGCCTTTTCTGGGGAGGCTTAGTTGGATGCTGGCCAGTATTTTGGCCCTAATTTAGAGGCTTCACACAGCAATTAAATTACTTTTAAAGATCTTCTTCAGCCACATTCTTTACAGAACAAGTATGACTGTGAAGTTTGCCTAGAGAGCAGTGAGTAGGTCTTCACCGATGAGGTCATTGCAGAGGTGGCCTTAGGGGTGTGTGGGGCCTAGGGCTGACCAAAGCTCACACGGTGTGGACTGTATAGACTTGTGTGCGAATTTAATAAAAAATAATGTTAACATACACTGGATTTTCTCATTACAGTATTCAGCTAAATTTTTACAACACATGGACTTTATCAAAATATAACGATAAAATCTATTAAAACAGTGCAATTCATAATTCGTGACAATACCGAGACAAAATTACCATGACGGAAATTACTACTAGAAAGTACCCAAATTACAAGTATATTCTGAGTCTCGATATGCAGGATGTCGTAGTCATAACTTACGTTGATGTCATGTCAGCCGGTTATCATGTTTTAGATAGATAGATAGATAGATAGATACTTTATTAATCCCAAGGGGAGTACATTAATATTCGGACTATGGAATGTTTTCAAAGATGTACATGTACGGAATTTGACCTTGAAAAGGGATTTTAAGAGTTCCTCCTAGAAGCATCTCAAATATATATACAGGTAGTCCCCAGGTTACGGACATCTGACCTACGACTTACGAACGAGGCCACAGCTGGGAGTAACTGCAGCTCCGTCATCTTGACCTGGGGATGCTGCAAGCGGTGGCTGAAGTGGGGCGATTTTGCTGCTCACGCAGTGTAGTGTCCCTCGGGCGGCTCCCGGCGGCAAGCAGTGACCAGTGGTCCAAAGTCACCGGGGCCATAGCTATCGCTCATGTGCAGGACGATGGTTCGCTGCCCGCCCACTACGCCGCCGCAGCTACTGCTCCTGACTGGATGCAGGCTGGATGGAGCAGAAGGGGGAGTTTCTCTGCCCGCCCAGCACACATTGCTGGTAATGCTGCAAGCGGTGACCCGGTTGTGGCTGAACGAAGGCCATTGAGGGCGGTGGAGGTAGCATTGTAGTGTGCCTTGGATGGCTGCCTGTTGAATTGGAGTTGGGCGATTCACTACTGCCTTTGGCCACACCGTGTTCGTTCTCTTTGGGCAGACGCTGCAGGCAGCATACTGCATGCAAGTGGAAGTGATTGTGTGGTGGGCAAGTGACGAACCCCCCCTCGCCGCCCCAAGTCATTCTCAATAGCAAGCCTGCTTGTACTGTTACACACATAGCAGGAAGTTGTCTCCCGTCAGTACATCAGACGTGTTGACGACGGGTGCCTTCCTGCTGTGATAGCGTGTACAGTGCTGTGCAGAAGAGCTCATCTTAACCTTTAATCTTCACCCTTCAAGAATGTCTCTGAAACACAAACCTGATGCAAGTGCTGGTGATACATAAAGAAAAGAAAAACCATCACCATTGAAAATAAAGTAGAAATAATACAAAGGTCAGAGAGAGGTAAAACTCCATCATTCATTGGCAGAGCACTTGGTTACAGTCGGTCAACAACAGCATTTATTAGAATAATGGACCTGTTCCAACTTACATACAAATTCAACTACAAGTACAAACCTACAGTCCCTATCTCATACGTAACCCGGGGACTGCCTGTATACTGGAGAATGTTACTTGACAAATCCACTCGAATGGGACACACGGACCTCAAAAGCGAGGCCCCCTTAGGCACGGGGCTTTTTACAGTTGCCTCACTTGTCACCTCAAAACACCACTCTTGGGTCATCGGCTCCTTCTTGACTATTTGGGTCTTCTGTTCAATGGCGTCTGGCGATGCCATCTCTGTGTGGTATTAAATCTGGGCTCAGACTCTTTTCATGTATAGCCGCCCATCTCCATTCCCAAAACTCCTTTAATGTGTTTTTCAGGAGCATCTAAAGACCCTCTTGTTTGGTGGATTTCTGTCTAACTGCTTTTAGCTGTTCGGCTCTTTTCATCCAGGAATTAACGATCCACTAGCGATGATCAATTTCGTCACCTTGTCCTGTCACACTTGTCTCCAAAGAGTCCCCGAGACTAATATCTACTCAATTATGCTGACCTTCTTTTGTAAGTTCCTTTGGATAAAAGCACCTGCTGAGCAAAAAACAAAAGTCAATGTAAATGTGAAGGGCCCATCACTGGTTTTATGCTCAAATTTAAAATATCTTGTCTTATTAATGCCAGCATTTGGTATGTGATTAGTTCGTCAACGTGCATGACATTTGTTATTTAGAGGATCAATTGTCTAATGGTTTGCAATGGAAGCAATCTGTAAAACAAGCTGTTACAGTTTTATCGAAATTGTGTTTAAATACAATTTGAGGCCTTTTAAAACGTGATTTGAATTGATCTAACAACGTGCCGCGTGGGCCTTCCGCCCCAACCTTGGCTTCCTTCACAGAGGCCATTGTGTGTGACAATATCCTCCAACATAAAGACTTCTGCCGCTATCGAATAATAGTCATTGTTGGAAAAAAAAACCCTCTCTTTTTCATTATTAAAGACTATTGAAATTAGACACCAGCCTTGTTAAAAATTTCTGGGCTAAGATCTGCAGTCAGGCTTGACTGCTTATGGTATTTAGATGCTTTATGGTCCATGAAGGAAACTGACAACTTGTCATGTAACCATCTGAATGACTAGCATGTTAATATTGTGGCCGTGAGTACTTTCTCCAAATAAAATAATGTTCTCTGTCTAACCGACATCAGATAGAGAAAAACAAATAAAGAAAGCTGCCCGCCAGCCCTTCGGGATTATTCAAATGAGTGGCATCCTTTTTTTTTTAACTCCATTCTTTCTATTTTAAACATATAGACCACTTCCTTAAAGTTTTTTTTTTTTAATGTATTTTTTCCGGCGGATTCTTATTCACTGCATTGATGCACGACTAAGCCACGGAGAGCTGCAGCTGGCTTCTTTCCTAATCGGGTGTTGATTCCTGCCTTCCGCCGAGCTCCTTGCTTAATTAAGCTTCTCGTGTTCTGCTTTTTGCACTCCCCAGTTGAAATAAATGGACCCTGCAGTGTGTGTTATGCTTTCCCTAGACATTTTGACAGCATGAGGCATGTCCCTCCAGGACCAAGTTGTGCACCGCTGCCTTAGAATAACCTAAGATGTTGCCAGTTTTAAAAGCCTCTCATTGGCGTGTCATTTCGTACAAAATTATTTAGGTGAGGGCTGGTGGTCGGCGCTGCCTTTTTATAAAAGACCGTCATGATTCATTTCTAGTCAGTTTTTGCAGCATTTCTGTTGTATCCACGTTCAGTTAGCCTACGGTCAATGGTCACTTTATTGGGTCCATCTGTCTGGTAGCAGGTAGGGCCTCCTTTTGCCTGGATTCCTTCAGACATGGATTCAACAAACGTTCCTTAAGGATTTTGGTCCAAGCTTATTTAAGATATGAGGATTTTAATGCTGCGAGTCTCCTGTTCCATCTCATCCCAAAGCCGCTGACTGGAGATACGTTAAATTGTGCAGCTGACAGATCTCAGGTAAGTCTCATCAAGCTGTACAGGAATGCAATGTTTTAGATTAGATTAGACTTTCTAATGTATAAAGCAGAGTCGATGTGTGTGTGTATGTTTGTTTGTCCGCCATACAAATCTGCACTGGGCATCCGATCGCCACCAAACTGGGCATGGGGCTCCTTTGTAACCAGGAGAAGGTCACGGGTTAGGTTTGGTTGGGAAAAATGTCCGTGGTCAAGTGCAGGGCACCTTTTCTCTGACACCACGTTCGGCACACGTCCCCGAACTTAAGACGGTCACCGTAGCGCCATCTAGTGCTGGCTTTGGTCTCTGTGCGTGAAGAGGAACTGCCGTATAGATGTAAAATGTGAACGACCCAGTACGCGTGACCGGCTGAGTCCTCCACATCTGGTCTCCTCATCATCCCCCTTGTGCGCTTGATCACCATGGGTTCCAGGGCTGCTTCTTGTCTCTGGAGCGCACTACCACAAAACATTTGGGATATCGACTCCCTACTCACCACGTCTTAAGACTCACCTGATTAGCTTACTCTACATGACTTAATATATTGAGTTAATGATTTAACCTGCTGTTTAACCATGTGTGGGAGGCTGGCCAAGGCTGGGTGCATTCCTGGGTTCCCCACCTAAAAAGTAAAATAAATCACCGTTCCTTCAATGGTGTGAATCTTAGTGTCATCGTGACCACTACAGCCTGCTCAGGTCCAAACTGAGATGCCACTCTGTATTCTTATTTGCTTTGTTTATTTTCAGTTCCATTTTTATATCGTATATATTCACGTCAGGTCTTGAAATCTGAAATATCGATCATAAAACCCCGACTTATACGCCCACTCAAAAATACGACACTACTTAATATTTTTTTTTTCACATCTTCTTGCTTCCTCCAGTCTCGCATTAGTTTTGCAGACACTCAAATTTTGTTGCAGCAGCGCAGCTTCCAGTTTCTTTCACCACTTAAATGACTTTGAATTTAAAACCAGCTTCATATTTTCTTCTGATCGAACGCTCCATCGTAGATAAGGGATGCTCTTACGATAAAGGTGTGTGAGGGTGTGACATAAAAAAACACAAAATAGTGCAAACGTCACTTCAGAATAGTTTGGGTATTACTGTGTGGTCACAATACATAGATACAAAGGGGCAGTGCACTCCCTCCGTGGTTAGTCTCTCAAGTGGGCTTTAGCATATCATGATCTCTTGAACCAATAGCGTGAGTTTTCCGCATTCGACTTATATGACCGACATTATAAAACACTGGAAATTATATGGTAAAATCAACTCCCGACTTATCCACAGGGGAGAACTTAAACCAGAGTATACACCATATACATAGACTAGCTGTCCCGCCGCGGCTTTGCCTGCATAGTAGTGAAATAGGACAGTGAGGAGGGCCCTGCCCGGCTCCCCACTCCTGACGTCATGCATCCCCCTCCTCTTGGCTGGCAGTCTCTGTCTCAGATTAGTGCAAATATATCGCTCCTGCAAGTGAACTAAGAGAAGTCACAAATCAACTGGAATGTTCAAGCAAATTCTCGAAAAAAGCCCGATCTAAATCCGTTAAATAGTTCTCTCGTGAAAAGCGGACAGACATACATACACACAGACAGATGTTGGATTTTACAGTCATATGAAAAAGTTTGGGAACCCCTCTCAGCCTGCATAATAATTGACTCTCCTTTCAACAAAAAAGATAACAGTGCTATGTCTTTCATTTCCTAGGAACATTGGAGTCCTGGGATGTTTTCTGAACAAAGATTTTTAGTGAAGCAATATTTAGTTGTATGAAATTAAATCAAATGTGAAAAACTGGCTGTGCACAAATGTGTGTCCCCTTGTCATTGTGCTGATTTGAATGCCTGTAACTGCTCAATGCTGATTACTTGGTTGGATGAGCTTGTTAAGCCTTGAACTTCATAGACAGGAGTGTCCAATCATGAGTGGTAAAAGGTATTTAAGGTGGTCAATTGCAAGTTGTGCTTCCTTCCCTTTGACTCTCCTCTGAAGAGTGACAGACTGCATGGGATCCTCAAAGCAACTCTCCAAAGATCTGAAAACAAAGATTGTTGAGTCTCCTGGTTTAGGGGAAGGCTACAAAAAGCCATCTTAGAGGTTTCAACTGTAAGGAATGGAATCAGGAAATGGAAGGCCACAGGCACAGTTGCTGTTAAACCCAGCAGGTCTGGCAGGCCAAGAAAAATACAGGAGCGGCATATGGGCAGGATTGTGAGAATGGTGATTTATTTACTTTTTAGGTGGGGACCCCAAACGCACCCAGCCTTGGCCTGACTCCCACACAAGGTTAAATTAATAACTCAATATATTAAATGAAACAGAAATATAAACAACAAATAAACAGCTAACCATCCCTTCTCTATCGTACTGTCTACCGGTGCCCATTGTGCCCATAAGTTAAGATGGCCCTGGCAAGAGATGATGATGGATGAGAAAGAGAAAGAAATCCTGTGAACGGTTCACAGAAAGCAATGCAATGTTTGTCCTGCTGGTATCCTGAGGTGGTGAGGGGTGATGAGATTGAGAGCAACTCCCACTGACGAAGATGAGACCAATCCAATCAATACTCACATGACTGGCAGACACAGGACAGACCCTTCATCCAAACAGGAACAACAATCCAGGACAAGAAACGGTAATCCAAATGAGTGTGGCTGTGATGAACTGACAGACGGGTGAATTCGGACCTCAGACCTCGAATGTAGGACCTCTGCTCCTTTTGCCAGTTCCCTGTTTAAAGGGGAGGCTGGTCTGATCTTCTTCCCAGTAGCCCCTGCATCCTCTACTGTCATCCAATAGGTACTGCTGGGGTATGTAGTCCTTTTTCTTTCGTAACTCTGCTACAATGCTGGACAGAAAGTCTTTGAGAACACCACCACAGCATTTCAGAAGGCCGACAACTGCAGTGCCATTGAGCACAGTTGTTGTTGTTATTTACATTAAAATGGGGTTTTGCCCAGATGGCACCCCAACTATTTCTAAATTCACCCTGCCTTGCCACTCACCCTGATACATGAGATAGCTTATTTCAGCCAACAGATTCTTCACGGACTTCTGTACCACTCAGACGCTAAGTCCTGATTGACGATGACAGTTGGTATATTATGTGGTTTAAGCAGCGGAGAAAGCAGAAAGGGTGGAGCTTTGGTCACTCAACAAAGGAAGTGATGTCAGCAACCCTCCTCTCTAAAGCAAAAGGAAATGAGGCGAATGGTGGGGTTGCCACAAAATCTGTAACCCATATTTAACATGACAGTATGTCAAGCTTGGTCCAATCCATTCACGAAGCCTGTGAGATCCACTCATTTAGTCGAAGGAAAGCCCAAGTTAGACGTGCACAGACTCATTCCTGCCGCCGTCGGTGCCTCTGGCCCAAAACTTGCCCACTTCAGAATGAAGCAGAAGGTTTCCAAAATGCACGTTTCATTTCAGGTGCCAATAGGGTGTTTCTTGCTATAACATACAGAACTGACGACTGGAAACCACTACTGTATATGGTTGTCATAATCTGCCGGAACAGGAGCTAATCCTTTTTTTACCTATTATCCTCTCAATTATGTTGCATTCTGTTGTGCAATGTTGGCATTAAACTTTGGGTTGCCAGTAAATCATTTTAAAGCCCCCTTATAGAACTTCTGTGTAACTCAATAAGACAGTAACATTCATCTGCCTTTTCATGTGCAAATGTGAGAGAGACCCCGGAACAAATGGATTTATTGCAGCGCCAT